>NC_071400.1:44335495-44656927 GCF_022682495.2 Desmodus rotundus | reverse complement strand
CACTGAAGCACTGAGTGTCCTTCTGATCATAAACCTTGAGTCCATTTATGCATTAGGAACCCTGTCTCCAAAGGCATTCATACTTCTGGCAGATGACATGCTATTAAACAGGATTTAAAATGGTACTCAACATAATCAACAAAAGAAAAAAGAAAACAAAATATAACCAGAGACATTGAAGTTAAGAACAATCTAACAATAGCCAGGGCAGGGGCAGGGGGGAGGGGGGCGGGGACAGTGGGAAGAGGGGATTACAGGAACTACTATAAAGGACACATGGACAAAACCAAGGGGGAGGGTGGAGGTGGGGGAGGGAGGTGGGTTCAGCTGGGGTGGGATGGAGGGATGGGGAGAAAAGGCGTACAACTGTAATTGAATAACAATAAAAATTTAAAAAAAAATAAAATGGTACTCACCTGAATTACAGGTTTTAGAAATGAAATCTTCAAACCTTGTTTCCACCCCTTTAAAAAAATCTACAGCAATTGCTTCACCATTGCTCACTTACCCTCTTTGACTTCCCATATAGGCCTGTCATAGAGTCAACCACTTAGGAATCTTCTCTGTAATTTCTGTATCAGATGAGATGGAATCCTAAATGACTATGATTTTTAACCAAATAAAAGTTTGAGCAGTTTTCAATAATGCAGTGCCTATTGGTTCTCAACTTCAGGAATTGTGACATTAATAATACAGAAAAAAAGAAAAACACAAATAAAATTAATGAACACATTCTATTGATTTATGTGTTTTTAAATGGGAAACTGAAGGAGAAATCAAGATGAAAAGCTCACAAAATTTCTCTTAGAATGATATTCTCAATCCATATTATTGCAAATGGCAGTATTTTGTCTTTTCTTATGACTAAGTAGTATGGAATAAATCAGACAGAAAATGTCAAGAACCACATGATTTCATTCATATATGAGATATAAAAGTGTAAGCCACAAACAAACAAAAATTCGTGCACATAGACAATAGTTTGGTGGTTACCAGAGGGAATGGGATTGGGGTTAAAGGTTAAAAGGGGTCAAATATATGGTGATGGAAGAAAATTTGACTTTAGTGGTGGGCACACAATGCGATATACAGACAGTATATCATTTAATTGTACACATAAAACCTGTATAATTTTATTAACCAATATCTCTCCAATAAATTTAATTTTAAAACTTCACAAAATAATAAAAGCAGCTCATGTTGGTATGATAGGAATGAGACAAGTGCTTGAACAGTGTCATAATTGACATCTGGATGTGACATTTAGGTCATGTCAATTAGGAATACAAACTATTAGGTCATTAGATTTCCAGGTAATTTGGTGAGGACCTCTCTCTTGGTTGATCAACAGGTTAGGCTGACTATAGTAGATGGCCAGGGAAGAGTGCTTTTCTCTACCAGTAGACCTGTGTATGCCTCACAAAGCTGCATATTTTGTTGGAAAGTAAGCTGTCTCAAAATAAAAAGAGCCATTTTTCCTTAAAGAATCCTCAGTATATTCTCAGAGCTTAGACCCAAATATATTTGCTATAATGTATGTCATGTTTGTGATACACCCTTAATATATAATAATTTCCAATGGAATGAGTCTCTGCCATACAAAGCAGAGATTATGATATCATTAGATCCTATACTCTTCCGTATGGAAACCCTTTGAGCACACTAAGAACAGTGAGTTTAGGCATGTTAAGTTAGAATGAAAACACTTTATACTAACAAATGTTAGGCAAGAAGGGCCCTGGCTGGTATGGCTCAGTGGATTGCATGCCAGCCTGCGAACCAAACAATTACTGGTTAGGTTCCCAGTCGGGCACATGCCTGAGTTGCAGGCTGGGCTCCCAGTAGGGGGAGTTGAAGCGGCACCCACCATTGATGTTTCCCTCCTCTTTCTCCCTCAATCATTAGAAGAAGAAGGAGAAAGAGAAGGAGAAGGAGAAGGAGAAGAAGAAGAGGAAGGAGGAGGAGGAGGAGGAGGAGGAGGAGGGGAAATGGGTGGGGTGCAAGATGGCAGCAGAGTTGAAGGATCTTTCTCACACCTTCTCCCAGAACCAAACTGGAAATAAAACTAAAGAGGGGATCAGCCACCTGAAATAACAAACTGAATACTACCTTTGGAAGAGACTTTTAACAAAAGACCAGCAGAAACCACCTTGACACTGGTAGAAAGGGCAGGGACGTGAACAGGTCCAGCCCTGCTCCCATGGGAAGCAGGCCAAAGTTATGGCATGGCTATGGGAGCTTCCCCCTGGGAGGAGTGAAGCCTGGACCCCAGATTGGGCTCCCAAGGCATGGATGGCCCGAGCTGGGATCAGCCACCCACATAGCATCCAGTGGTTAAAGGCAGCAGGGTTTCTGTTTGCTGGGGAGAAACGGAGCTTGAGGGAGACACACAGGTTATTCATTCACAGACACTCACCTTGGGCTCCAGTGAAGGGAGGGCAGTGCATACTGGAGTTGCCTGAGGAGAATCTGGAGTGGCAAGCATTGGGGAGAGACATGGGGGAGCAGCTGATGGGATCCCTGTGCCAGTATCCCTGTAATCCTGATACTGCAGCAGCCATTTTTCTTGAGAAGAGCAAGCCCCTCTCAGGGGAAAAAAATCACCCCACCCTCTGGAATCCTGCTCACCCACACTCTGGAATCCTGCTTGACCACACTACAACTTTTTTCCTCCCACCATGCATCTTAACCCTTGCTGAAAAGACAGCAACTTAGGCAGACTCAGGTGTGTTAGAGACTGGCATTAAGGTGTGGCCATTACTTACACATTCTTGAGAACTGGAATGGTACTTCCCCCCCTCACAGGAGATCCTTAGAAACACCTTCCTGGTTTCTGGCAGACCCCAACTCTGGGCTCTGGAGGCCCCACCCACTTCCCTACTAGGGGCTCTCCCCTGCCAAGTTTAGGGAAATAATCTAGGACAGACTCAGACTCATATTCTTTTTCAGATATGTGGCTCAGGGGCAGGGGAACACACCCACTATCTTCCCTGAAGTCTGAATGGCAACCCTCCCCAGGAGATCCAGGGGTCTCATCCTCCCAATTCTGTCAGAAGCCCTCTCAGAAACAGTCGGGTCAGGGACTAAGACTGACAGTAGGCCAGTAAGGCAGAGGCAGGCAGAGGAAGATCCCTTCGTGCCTTGGGAGTTTTACTGACCTACCTCTAGACCCAGTGGTGATAAAAGCCTGCCTTGCAGTGCAGCTTGGCCCACCTCACTTGCAACCAAGCCCAGGTGAGACAGCTACAAACTGTAGATTGCTTGTTTCTTGGAACAGGCTGCAAAGGGTTATCTGTGGAAAGCATCTGACATTGGCTTACACCAGCTTCAAACATAGGACCCATATCCAAAGGGAAATCCAAGCAGACAAGCACTAAGCTCTGGTGAGACAAATTCCACATTGTTCTTTTTCATCATTTACATGATTTTAAAATTTGTGTAGCCTTTTTGTTATTTTTTCCTTTTCTTCTATTTTTATTTTTTCTTTCATATCTCTTATTTTACTCTTTCCCTTTTTCCTCTATTTGTCCTCCTTTTTCCTTTTCTTATTTTTTTAAACCTTTCTGTTTGTTTCCTTTTTATTGCCATTTTCCTTTTTATTCCTTACTCTTATTGTTTCTCTTCCTTCTGTCCTATTAAAATCATTTTTTTTTACCCTTTGGACTTCGCATATTCTTTTTTTTTTCTTACTGTTCTATTTCTATTTCCTCTTTTATTATTCTTTGCTATATTATTATTATTACTATTAATTTAATTTACTGTTGTTCAATTACAGTTGTCTGCATTTTCCTCCTACCACTCCCCCAAACCCCAGGCAAACCCATGTCCCACCTTTGCTTCCACCCTCCCCCTTGATTTTGTCTATGTGTCCTTTAGAGTAGTTCCTGAAAACCCTTACCCCCTTTGTCACCTCCACCCTCCCCTCTGGTTACTGTCAGATTGTTCTTAATTTGAAAGTTTATGGTTATATTTTGTTTGCTTTTTTCTTTTGTTGATTATGTTCCACTTAAAGGTGAGATCATATGGTATTTGTCCCTCACCACCTGGCTTCTTTCATAAAGCATAATGCTCTCCAGTTCCAACCATGTTGTCGCAAAGGGTAGGAGCTCCTTCTTTCGCTCTGCTGCATAGAATTCCATTGTGTAAATGTACCATAATTTTTTGATCCACTCATTTACTGATGGGCACTTAGGATGCTTCCACCACTTTGTTATTGTAAGTTGTGCTGCTATGGACATTGGGGTGCATAGGTTCTTTTGGATTGGTGTTTCAGGGTTCTTAGGATATAATCCCAGCAGTGCAATTATTGGGTCAAAAGACAGTTCCATTCTTTCTTTTCTGAGGAAATTCCATACTGTTTTCCACAGTGTCTGCACCAGTCTACATTCCCACCAACAGTGCAAAAGAGGCCCCTTTTCTCCACATGCTTGCCAGCATTTGTTTTTTGATGTATTGTTGATAGCCATTCTGACAGGTGTGAGATGGTATCTTGCTGGGTAGAGTAGTCTTGGTTGCACACCCTTGGTTTTCATTACTTGGAATATTTCTTGCCATTCCCTTCTGGCTTGAAGCGTTTCCATTGAGAAGTCAGCTGCTAGTCCTATTGGGGCTCCCTTGTATGTTACTTCCTTTTTCTCCCTTGCTGTCTTTACGATTCTGTCTTTTTCTTGGAATTTTTCCATTTTAATTATTATGTGTCTTGCAGTGGGCCTTTTTAGGTTCCTCAAGTTTTGGACACTCTGTGTTTCCTGGATTTGTGTGATTTTTTCTCTCATCAAATTAGGGAAATTTTCCATCATTACTTTTTCAAACAGGTTTTCTATCTCTTGTTCTTCTGTTTCTGGTATCCCCGTTATATGGATATTATTACATTTCATGTTGTCCTGCATTTGCCTTAGCCCTTTTTCATTCTTTCTGAGCCCCTTTTCCTTTTCTTGCTCTTTCTGGGTGTTTTCTTTTCCTTGCCCTGCAGGTGGCTGATCTGATCCTCTGCTTCATCTAGCCTGCTTTTGATTCCTTGTACTGTGTTCTTCAATTCTGAAATTGTATTCTTCGTTTCCTTTGGCCCTTGTTGATCGTTTCTATTTCTTTTGTCATGTTGATATAGTTTGCAGTGAGTTCATTGTAGTTTCCCTGTAATTTCTGGTAATTCTCTGTGAGCTGTTTGAGCTTCCTTATAACCATTTCTTTGAATTCAATATCTGATAGTTGACTTGCCTCTATTTCATTTAGCATTATTTCTGAGGCTTCCTCCTTTCTTTTCATTTGGGGATTTTTTTCTTTGTCTTCCCATTGTTTGTGAGACTCTTCTTGTTAGCCTCTGCTTCTTAAATTGATGTGTTCTGACTCCCTGTATTTATGGTATGAATTTCTATGGTCAAAGACCTGTGAAATTCAGTGGTGCAGTCTCCGTGAGTTCCTGAGCTCACTGGTCTTGGGCTGTCATTTATGTTTGCTCTCTGTATGTCTTGGGTTTTGATTGTTGTTGGGTCTTTCTTTAGTCGGTCCTTCCCTCTAGCTGCTTAACTGAGGGTCATTCCGTCCACCACATCTTGTATTGTCTTGTGCAGGTGTGGACAGGTTGTGTTGAAGCTGATTCTTCTCCGTGTACAAGGTTTTGAGACTTCTCTCTCACTATTGTTCAGTTGTTTGTTCAGGGTAATTTCTCCACCATTTATTTGTATTTCCAGATCGGTCCTGGGTGGAGGTTAGTGTGGCTTCCACTGTCTCCTTCACCCTGTTCCGTTGTTATCTGGTGGTGTTTCCTTCATTGGTGGGTTTCCTCTTCCAGCAGGTATACTGTTGTTCACAACTCCCATCTTGGTCCTCTAAACAGTAATATGGTCATTCTAGCAACATCAGGCATCTGACCTGGATATGGAGCAGCTAGAGCCAAAAAGTGGGATGGGCAGCCTGCTTGCTCTGATAGAGTTCATGCTGAATCTTCAGCGATCAGCAGGTAAATTTGGGGGAAGACATGGCAAGGTGGTGACTGGAGGCTAAGTGGTCCCACACTTGCATATGGGTAAACTGGGAGGAAAAACTGAGGAGCGAGACAAACCACTGCTCTTTCATTATTGATTTTACTTTTGTTGTTGGGATGGTTTCCTTGCTTTTATTTTGTTTTGTTGTTGTTGTTGTTGTTGTTTTGTTCTGTCAGCACCTATACAACAATGTACAAAATGTAATTGGGGTTGAGCCTTTCAATCAGCTATAGAAGAGATCCAACCAACAAACAGGCCAACAACAATCAAGACCCGAATATAAAAGGAGAGCCCACATAACACACACAAGGGACACTCCTAGAACATCCATCTCAGAGGAATAAAGACACTGCATCACTGGGTCCCACAGGGCTTCTACCTCATAAGGCCACCCATGAAGTCAGGGAGTAAAGAAGTTCTAAGCCTAATGTAGAAACAAAAAAAAAGAATCAGCTAAAATGGGGAGACAAAGAAACCACCCCCAAATGAAAGAAAAGGAGGAATGCCCAGAGAAAGAGATAAAAAGTATTGAGGCAAGCAATTTATCAGACATAGAGTTCAAAGTAATGGTTTTAAGGATGCTCAAGGAACTTAGTGAGAACTGTAAGGAAGTTAATGGGAACTACATCAGCATGAAAAAGGACATAGAAACTATGAATAAGAACCAGTTGGAAATGAAGGATGCAATATCTATAACGAAGAATACACTAGAAGTATTAAAAGCAGGCTAGACAAAGCAGAGGATTGAATCAGTGATTTGGCAGACAAGGTAGAAAAAACACCGAATCAGAGAAAATAAGAAAAAAACTTAAAAATAATGATGATAGCTTAAGTGGAATTTGGGACGATATAAATTGTAATAATATCTGCATCATAGGGGTACCAGAAGGAAAAGAGAGTGAGCAAGTGTTTTTTAAAAAATCTGTTAGAAGAAATAATGATGAAAAACTTCCCTATCCTGGTGAAGGAAAAAGTCACACAAGTTCAAGAAGAGCAGAGAGTCCCAATCATGACAAACCCCAAAAGACTCACAACAAGACACACCATAATTAAAATGACAAAATTTAAAGACAAAGAGAGAATCCTAAAGGCAGCAAGAGAGGAATAGTTAGGTACCTACCATGGAGTTCCCAGATGACTGTCAGCTGATTTCTCAACAGAAACACTTCTGGCCAGAGGTGATTTGCCTGAAGTATTCCAAGTAATGAAAAGGAAGGACCTGCAACCAAGACTACTCTATCCAGAAAGGCTGTTATTTAAAATTGAAGATGAAATAAAGAGCTTTCTACACACACACAAAAAAAGGCTAAAAGTGTCCATTACTACCAAATCAGCATTACAAGAGGTGTTAAAGGTACTGTGTTAAGAAGAAGAAATATATATAGAGAGAGAGGAACACAGGTATAAAGGGAAAATGGTGTATATAAATGCCTGGTGTATATAAATATCAACTTCTGAGTGTTGATTTTGTATCCTGCTACTTTGCCAAATTCATTTACTAGCTACAGTAGTTTCTTTGGTGGAGCCAATAGGATTTTCTATGTATAATATGATGTCATCTGTAAATAATGGCATTTTTACTTTCTCTTTTACAGTTTGGATGCCTTTTATTTCTTCTTGTCTGATCACTGTGGCTAGGACTTCTAGTACTATGTTGAATAAGAGTTGTGAAAGCTGACATTTCTGTCTTGTTCCTGATCTTAAGGAAACCACTTTTAGTTTTTGCCTATTGATTGTGACATTGGCTATAAGTTTTTTGTATATAGCCTTTTTGATGTTGAGGTGTGATCCCTCTATTCCCATTTTGCTGAAAGTTTTTATCATAAGCCGGTGCTGGATTATATCAAATGATTTTTCTGCATCTATTGATTTGATTAGGTGATTTTTATCTTTCATTTTGTTTATGCAATATATCCCATTTATTTTTTTTGTTTTTTGTTTTTTTAATTTTTATTGTTATTCAATTACAGTTGTATGCATTTTCTCCCCATCCCTCCACCCCACCCCAGCTGAACCCACCTCCCTCCCCCACCTCCACCCTCCCCTTTGGTTTTGTCCATGTGTCCTTTATAGTAGTTCCTGTAATCCCCTCTTCCCACTGTCCCCACCCCACTCCCCCATGGCTATTGTTAGATTGTTCTTAATTTCAATGTCTCTGGTTATATTTTGTTTGCTTTTTTCTTCTATTGATTATGTTCCAGTTAAAGGTGAGATCATATGGTATTTGTCCCTCACCGCCTGGCTTATTTTAATCTTTATGTTATTTTTCCATTACCATTTAGTCATCGTATACTCCTTCCCCTGCCCTCAGCAATCACCACACTGTTGTCCATGTCCATGGGCCCTTTTTCCTTTTTGCTCAATCCCTTCACCCCATCACCTCCCCCCTCACCTGTCATTATGCTCTCCATTTATAAGTCTGTCCCCATTTTCCTTACGAGTTCAGTTTGTTCATTAGATTCCACATATGAGTGAAATCATACCATATCTGTCTTTTTCTGACTGGCTTATTTCACTTAGCATAATGTTCTCCATGTCTGTACATACTGTTGCAAATCGTAAAATTTCTTCCTTTTTATGGCTGAGTAGTATCCCATTGTGTAAATATAGTTGTTTTATTCACTTGTCTTTGAAGGACACTTGGGCTGTTTCTGTATCTTGGCAATTATAAATAAAGCTACAATGAACACAGGGATGCTTATGTTCTTTCAAATTAGTGTTTTTGGTTCCTTGATATAGTCCCAAAAGTGGGATCACTGGGAAAAAGGCAAATCTATTTTTAATTTTTTCAGGTTTCTCCATACTGCTTTCTAAGGGGGTGTAGCAATCTACATTCCCAACAGTGCAAAAGAGATCCCCTTTCTCTATATCTTTGCCAGCACTTGCTGTTTGTTGATTTATTGATGATAGCCATTCTGACAGGTATGCGATGATATCTTATTGTGGTTTTCATTTGCATTTCTCTGATGATTAGTGACGTTGAGCATCTTTTCATATGTCTGTAGGCCATCTGAATGTCCTCTTTGAAGAACTGTCAATTCACGTTCTTTATCAATTTTTTTAAATTTTTTAAAAATTTTTATTGTTATTCAATTACAGTTGTATGCCTTTTCTCCCCATCCCTCCATCCCACCCCAGCTGAACCCATCTCCCTCTACCACCTCCACCCTCCCCCTTGATTTTGTCCATGTGTCCTTTATAGTAGTTCCTGTAATCCCCTCTTCCCACTGTCCCCACCCCATTCCCCCCTGGCTATTATTAGATTGTTCTTAACTTCAAAGTCTCTGGTTATATTTTATTTGCTTTTTTCTTCTATTCACTATGTTCCAGTTAAAGGTGAGATCTTATGGTATTTGCCCCTCACTGCCTGGCTTATTTCACTTAGCATAATGCTCTCCAGTTCCATCCATGCTGTTGCAAAGGGTAGAAGCTCCTTCTTTCTCTCTGCTGTGCAGAATTCCATTGTGTAAATATACCATAGGTTTTGGATCCACTCGTTTGCTGATGGGCACTTAGGTTGCTTCCAGTACTTGGCTATTGTAAATTGTGCTGCTATGAACATTGGGGTGCATAGGTTCTTTTGGATTGGAGTTTCAGGGTTCTTAGGGTATAATCCCAGCAGCGGAATTGCTGGGTCAAAGGGCAGTTCCATTTTTAGTTTTCTGAGGAAATTCCATACTGATTTCCACAGTGGCCTCACCAGTCTGCATTCCCACCAACAGTGCACTAGGGTTCCCTTTTCTCCGCATCCTCTCCGACAATTGTTTGAGGATTTGTTCATGTTGGCCACCCTGACTGGTGTGAGATGGTACCTCATTGTGGTTTGAATTTGCATCTCTCTGATGGCTAATGATGCTGAGCATCTTTTCATATGTCTCTGGGCCCTCTGTAAGTCTGCCTTGGAGAAGTGTCTGTTCAAGTCCTTTGCCAATTTTTTATTGGGTTGTTTGTCTTCCTGGAGTGCAGTCCTGTGAGTTCTTTATATATTTTGGAGATCAGGCCCTTGTGTGAGGTATCATTGGCAAATATGTTTTCCCATACTGTTGGTTCTCTTTGTATTTTAATGCTGTTTTCTTAGCCATGCAGAAGATTTTCATTTTGATGAGGTCCCATTTGTTTATTCTTTCCTTTATGTCCCTTGCTTTAGGGGACATGTCTGTGAGGATGTTGCTGCGTGGAATAACTGAGATTTTCTTGCTAATGTTTTCCTCTAAGACTTTTATGGTGTTACGACTTATATTTAAGTCTTTTATTCATCTTGAATTTATTTTTGTGTATGGTGTAAGTTGGTGATCAAGTTTCATTTTTTGCACGTACCTGTCCAGATCTCCCCACACCATTTGTTGAAGAGGCTATTTTTCTCATTTTATGCTCCTGCATGGAAAATCCTATATGCTTCACAAAAAAACTACTTGACCTAATAAATGAATTTGGCAAAACAGCTGGGTACAAAGTCAGTACTCAGAAATCAAGGCATACCTGTATACCAACAATGAAACTGCTGAAACAGAAATCAGGAAAAAAATCCCATTTGATAAAGCAACAAGAAAAATCAAGTACCTAGGAACAAACCTAACCAAGGAGGTAAAAGACCTATACTCAGAAAACTACACAACACTGAAGAAAGAAATTAAGGAAGACACAAACAAATTGAAGCATGTACCATTCCCCAGGATTGGAAGAATTAATATCATCAAAATGGCCATACTACCCAAAGCGATTTATAGATTCAATGCAATCCCTATTAGAGTACCCATGAGATATTTCACAGATATAGAACAAACATTTCAGAAATTTATATGGAACCATAAACGACCCTGAATAGCTGCAGCAATTTTGAGAAAGAAGAACAAAGCAGGAGGGATCACAATACCCAATATCAAACTGTATTACAAGGGCACTCTACTCAAAACAGCCTGCTACTGGCATAAGAACAGACACATGGACTAATGGAGCTGAGTAGAGAGCCCAGAAATAAACCCAAGTCTTTATGGTAAATTAATATTTGACAAGAGAGGCAGGAGCATGAAATGGAGCAAAAATATCCTCTTTTACAAATGGTGTTGGGAGATCTGGACAGCTACATGCAAAAAAATGAAACTCGATCACCAACTTACACCATACACAAAAATAAATTCAAGATGAATAAAAGACTTAAATATAAGTGGTAACATCATAAAGGTCCTAGAGGAAAACATTGGCAGGAAAATTTCAGACATTCCACGCAGCAACATCCTCACAGACATGTCCCCTAAAGCAAGGGACATAAAGGAAAGAATAAACAAATGGGACCTCATCAAAATAAAAAGCTTCTGCATGGCTAAGAAAACAGCATTAAAATACAAAGAGAACCAACAGTATGGGAAAACATATTTGCCAATGATACCTCAGACAAGGGCCTGATCTCCAAAATATATAAAGAACTCACAGGACTGCACTCCAGGAAGACAAACAACCCAATAAAAAATTGGCAAAGGACTTGAACAGACACTTCTCCAAGGCAGACTTACAGAGGGCCCAGAGACATATGAAAAGATGCTCAGCATCACTAGCCATCAGAGAGATGCAAATTAAAACCACAATGAGGTACCATCTCACACCGGTTAGAGTGGCCAACATAAACAAATCAACAAAGAAATGTTCGAGAGGATGCGGAGAAAAGGGAACCCTAGTGCACTGTTGGTGGGCTTGCAGACTGGTGTGGCCACTGTGGAAAACAGTATGGGATTTCCTCAGAAAACTAAAAATGGAACTGCCCTTTGACCCAGCAATTCCGCTGCTGGGATTATACCCTAAGAACCCTGAAACACCAATCCAAAAGAACCTATGCACCCCAATGTTCATAGCAGCACAATTTACAATAGCCAAGTACTGGAAGCAACCTAAGTGCCCATCAGCAAATGAGTGGATCAAAAAACTGTGGTACATTTACACAATGGAATTCTACGCAGCAGAGAGGAAGAAGGAGCTTATACCCTTTGCAATGGCATGGATGGAACTGGAGAGCAGTATGTTTAGTGAAATAAGCCAGGTGGTGAGGGACAAATACCATATGATCTCACCTTTAACTGGAACATAATCAACAGAAGAAAAAAGCAAACAAAATATAACTAGAGACATTGAAATTAAGAACATTGTAACAATAGCCAGAGGGGAGTGGGGAGGGGATAGTGAGGAGAGGGGTCTATAGTAGCTACTATAAAGGACATAAGGACAAAATCAAGGGGGAGTGTAGAGGTGGAGGAGTGAGGTGGCAGTGGCTGGGGTGGGGTGGAGGGAAGGGGAGAAAATGCAGACAATTTTAACTGAATAAAAATAAATAAATAAATTTTTTAAAAAAGGAATCTTTATTAAGCCCTGGCTGGTGTGGCTCAGTGGATTGGGGCCAGCCTGCAAGTCAAATGGTTGCCAGTTCGATTCCCAGGCAGGGCACATGCCTGGGATGCAGGCCAGATCCCAACTTGGGGGAGTGCGAGTGTGTGGTTTCCCACTTGGGAGAAACCCAGACTTGAACAAACTGGGTAGAATAAATGGTTGTGCTCCGGAAGCCAGCATCAAAAAGTGGCTGCATGTCACAGACAACTCCAAGACAAGGCTTTGTCCATGTGGCTGGAACAGACCATGAAACCATACAGGTTTCAAGTGAACAACTCATCAAAACATCATCTACACACTGCATTGTGCACCCATCACCCAAAGCAAAGTCTCTTTCCATCTTCATTTATCCTCCCTTTTCCCACCTCAACCTATCCTCATCCTCTTTTCCCTCTGAGTATCACTACACTGTTGTCTATATGTATATGTTATATATGTGTGTGTGTTAATCCCTTCACCTTCTTTCATACAGACCCCAATCCAGCTGTCAGTCTGTCCCATGTATCCATGCCCTCTTTTTCTATTTTGTTCATCAGTTTATTTTGTTCATTAGATTCCACACATAAGTGAGATCATATAGTATCTGTCTTTCTCTGACTGGCTGATTTCACTTAGCATAATATTCTCCTGGTTCATCCATGCTATTGTAAAAGGTAAGATTTCCTTCTTTTTTATGGTTGAGTAGTACTCTGTTGTGTAAATGTACCGCAGCTTTTTTATCCACTCACCTATTGATGGGTACTTGGATTGTTTCCTGATCTTGGGTATTATAAATAATGCTGCAGTGAACATAGTTTCATCTATATTTTCACACACCCACACTTTTTTTTCTGGAGTATTTTAAAGCAACAAGGGTGTTGTTTTTGAGAAAGGTTTGAACGCATCGGAAATTAGAATGAAAAAATATCTTTCCAAACATCACCGGTCTTTAGCCCTAATTAAATTGCCAGCATGATTTTTAAAAACTATTCTAGTTTTAGTGCAATTTCTTTTATGGCATTAGCTCAACTAGTAATGCACAGTTCAACTGGACAAGGTGTTTTTTAGCCTTTCCTTTAAAAGAGTTCTGCCAGAACAAACAGAATGGAAAAGTTTTTGACCTAACACTTCAGATAAGAACAAGACACAATGCAGAAATAGACACATAAGAGTTTGGGCTGAACATAAATGATACCATTGTTGTCGCTGTTTTATGAGTTTCCATATATTTGGGTTTTAAGGTAACATATTTGTCCTTTCTGTCCCTGAAACTATTATTTCATTTATCTCTTTGTCCCTTCTTTCCAGGAGAGTCATTTTTCAGTTGATAGTCTTAAAGTATCCTGGAATTCACTGTTATGAATACAAAGTGAAAAGTTCTGTGTACTTTACTAGAGTACAGAAGTTAAGCAACACCATCATCAACATTAGAAATGGGCAATGGTTTCAAATTTAGATGGTTTTATTTATAAAGATACAAGATTCCATGTTACTTAAAATAGCAAAACAATAGAAACACCTCAAATGTTGAATAAAAAGGGAATAATAAAACAAACCAGAGTGTATGGATATAAATGGAATCTTATAAAAACATGGTTTGTTGGAAATTGCTTATTTTATCATATTATGTGATAAAAGCAGTATGTGATCTGCTTTCACCACTGTTATTCAACATAGTTCTGGAAGTCCAAGCCACAGTGAACCGACAAGAAGAAGAAATAAAAGGCATCCAAATTGGAAAGGAGGAAATAAAGCTGTCATTATTTGCAGACAACATGATAATGTACATAGAAAATCCTGAAGATTCCACCATAAAGCTACTAGACCTAATAAATGAATTCAACAAAGTAGCAGGATACAAAATTAACACCCAGAGACCTATGGGTTTTTTATACACCAATAATGAATTATCAGAGATAGAAACTAAGAAAACACTTCCATTAACTATTGCAACAAAAAAAATAAGGTACCTCAGAATAAATTTAACCAAGGAGGTAAAAGACCTATACTCTGAAAATTACAGGCCACTGAAGAAAGAAACAGAAGAAGATAGAAATAAGTGAAAGCATATACCATGTTCACAGATTTACAAAATTAATGTAATTAAAATGGCCATTATACCCAAAGCATTAAAATACCAATGGTATACTTCACAGAACTAGAATAAATATTCCAAAAATTTATATGGAACCAATAAAGACCAAGTACTGTCTGCTATCTTGCAAAAGAAGAACAAACCTGGAGGTATCACAACTCCTGATATCAAACTATACTATAATGCCACTCTAATAAAAACAGCCTGGTACTGGCACAAAAACAGACACATAGATCAATGGTACAGAACAGACAGCCCAGAAATAAAGCCATGCCTGTATAAGCCATTAATATTTAACAGAGGTGGTAAGAGCATACAATGGAACAAAAACAGTCTCTTTAATAAATGGTGTTGGGAAAACTGGACTGGTACATGCAAAAAAATTAAACTAGACCACCAAATTACACCATACACAAAAATAAACTCAAAATGGATAAAATACTTAAATGTAAGTCACAAAAGTGTAAAAATCCTAGAAGAAAAGATAGGTAGTAAAATCTCAGATATTCAACATAGAAATATTTTTGCCAATATGTCTCTTAAAGCACTGGAAACAAAGCATAAAATAAACTAATGGGACTACATCAAATTAAAAAGCTTTTGTATAGCTTAAAGAAAACATCAGCAAGATGAACAGGGAACCCACTGTATGGGAGAACATTTTCACCAATGATACATCTGACAAGGGTTTAATCTCCAAAATACAAAGAACTAATACAACTCAATGCCAGGAAGAAAAACAACCTAATTAAGAAATGGGCAAAAGACCTGAATAGACACATCTCCAAAGAGGACATAGAGAGTGCCCATAGACATATGAAAAAATGCTAAAAATCAGTAACCATCAGAGACATGCAAATTAAAACCTTGATGAGATATCACTTTACATGTGTCAGAATGGCCATCATTATCAAATCAACAAACAACAAGTGCTGGAGAGGTTGTGGAGAAAAGGGAACCCTAGTGCACTGTTGGTGGGAATGCAGTCTGGTGTGGGAAACAGTATGGAGTATCTTTTAAAAATTAAAAATGTAACTCCCTTTGACCCAGAGATTCCACTTCTGGGAATGTACCCTATGGATCCCAAAACATGAATACAAAAAATATATACACCCCCTATGTTTATAGCAGTGCTATGTATAATAGCCAAGATCTGAAAACAGCTTAAGTCCCCATAAATCAGTGGATGAAAAAGCTTTGGTACATTTACATAATGGAATAGTACGCAGCAGTAAAAGTAAGGAAACTCTTACATTTTGCAACAGCATGGGTGGACCTGGAGAAAATTATGCTAAATGAATTAAGGCAATCAGTGAAAGACAAATACCACATGATCTCACTTATATGTGGAACCTAATGAACACAATAAACTAATGAACAAAATAGTAACAGAAACTTTAATACATTAAACAGACTGACAGCTGCTGGGAAGGAGGCGGTGGGGGATAGGGTGAAAAATTGTGAAGGAATTAACCAAAGAACATTTATGCACCACCCATGGGCACAAACGACAATATGGGGATTGGTGTGGGGAGGGGTGGGTGGAGCTGAAAGGAGGTGGGGAAAGGGAGAAAAAGCATGAACAATTGTAACAGCATAAACAATAAAAAGTTAAAAAGCAGTATATGAAATTATATGCCCAAGATGAGCTCAACTATGTAAAAGATACATGGAAACAAATTTGGAAAGTAATAATGCTACAAGGTTAACAGTGGTTGTTGTCTCTGAGTGGTAGAGTTAAGAGTGATTCTTCTGTTTCTTTTATACTTTTCTGTCTTTTTAAAATTTCCTACAGTGAACATGTAATTACTTGTAAAATCAGAAAAAAAAACATTTTTCTAAATAAAAGGGACAAGCAAGTCTCAAAGGCCCTGTGCCTAGAAGCAGACCTCAATGTGTTTTGAATGTTTCCAAGGCAGTGAATCAGGCAAAAGTAAGAAAGATGATTTCAGAGTCTCCAGGGGAGACTTGTATAGTTAGTTCCTAAGGAAACCAGAACTTTTAGCCACTCAAAACACATGTAAGTGTTTTTGGTGTGAATCAAAACCTTCCATTAGACATAATTGCAACAGCAGCTGTTACTCAACCTGTATAAACTAGTTTTGGTGTGAATCAAAATTTTAAAAACATAGAAACTCTATTAACTATTTCATGATCATGTAGGTATAAACCACATCCACCACTGGCCAGGTTTAGCTGCTCTAATAGGAAATTCCTGATGCTGTGGTGGAGCTTGCAAGGAAAGCTTAGCCAAGAATTACGACAACTCTTCTGAATGCTTCTTTTTCTTCTTCATCTTATTCCTTTAAGGAAAAAAAAAAAAGGCAATTTGAAAATGGCTTTAAAATTTACCAGATTTCTTAAAATGTCAAAAGTGATTCATGCCCATTGTAATAAGAATAACAGAAGAATATAAGGAAATATATTATTTCTTCATTTCTTCTGGTTCTATTCACTGGGAAAAACTATATTAATTTGATGTATCCTTACATACTTTTCTCTATGCCTATATAGTATATACAGGCACACACACATGTGGAGACTTTCTCATCCCCTTACTTTTTTTCTTTACAAAAATGGGGTGATATTTTATACCCAAAAGAATATGATCATAGAATCATCCTGAGTGTTTGTTTTTAAAATACAGATTCCTTGGCCGTACACTAAGTTTATTGAATCTGAGCTTTCAAAGAAGTTTAGTGAGTCCTAAATTAGAAAAGTTTGATAAATACTGCTTCATATATTATTCTGCAGCTTGCTTTTATCTCTTAAAAATATACCAAGGATATCCTTTCAAGTTTATACCTATACACTAGGGGTGCCAAACTCATTTTCACCAGGGGCCATATCAGCCTTGTGGTTGCCTTCAAAGGGCCAAATGTAATTTCAACTCCTTAACAGTTAAGGAGTAGTTACATTTATACAGTCCTAAAATTATTGTGGCCCTTTGGAGTATACACCTTTTGGTATATAGTACACACCAAAGTGGTTATCTTTTGGTTAGGTGTAGGGAAGGATAAACATTCAATTACAAAACATCCAAACCATTTGTTGTGCAAAAGACACTATAAGCATAGCTAAGGCAAAAGAGACACTAGGACAAAATATCTGCAGCACATATAACAGAAGGTTAATATTCCTAATATACAAAGATGTCTTACAAAAGAAGAAATGAGAAAAGAAAAAAGGTGAAAAAGTAAAAAAAAAAAAGGGACACTTTTGTGGTAAGATGCAGACTCTTGAGATGGTGTTAGTAAGCAGCATGTTAATTAATTAACCTTTGGATCACCACCTAGGGAAGGAAGAGGCAGGAAGCAGGAGTGGGCAGAGGTAGAAGTAGAGCTGTCATGCAGGCCCAAAGATAGTCTTAACTAGAATGGTCCTTTAGAGTTGTTTCTCATCACTTTCTTTCAAGGCAATCAAAAATGGGACTGTAGTGCAGCTGTCATTCATTTTCAGCTTACACCCATGCACCATGGCAATCCATCCATGTAACAAGCTCAGGCTTTTCCCTTCTTTGTCAGTTAGTCACAAGGTCAGCTCTCATATACCATAAATGTAAGCATAGGAAGAAATGCTCGTGAAATAGTGGTGGATGACATGGGAGTCTGGGAAACCTGCTCATATAGCTACTTGTGTCCTCTGGTCCTATTTGTGTTGGATTTATCAGCTCCTTATGAGAGCTTATTGTTATGCCCATTTGACCTTAAGATTTGGTGGGTCTGACAGAACCCAGTTCATGATGAGCAGTTTTGGCCTCCTGTTCACCTGGTGTCCTGCGAGCAGCTTGCTCCATTTCTACCAAGAAGAAGTAGCATGATGGGAGTTATATTGTGAGGATATATAATTTCCCTCTGAAGATGGCATGTCCTGGCTCTAAAATACCAAGGATCTGCATTGTGATTACCCTATGGGATTTGCCAAAAACTCCACAGAGCATGTTTTTTCATTATTACTACTTTTCATACCATAGGACACTGTGTCCATATGGCCCAAGTAGCAGGGTTGTACTGTACTATACACCTGCTGCAGTGCGCTCCCTGCTTTGATTTCACTCAAAGCATCAGTTTTTACATCATCCAGTATATGGGTCAGAGCAGGATCCCCAAGTGAAGAATATACTGCCTCTAGAACCAGAACAGGCCTACCAGGAGTTGTTCTTTCTTTCTTTGTGGTGAGAGGTGCCAAGTGCAACAGTTTGTCCTTTACCTTGGATGAAATTAATGTGCCCCTAAACAATAGACACTTAAGAAATGAATTGATGTGCAAAGCCCCTGGATCATGACAGGGTTTATCTCACGTGTGGTGGGTGATCATATATCACCAAGGTCACCAATGTGCAAGCCACTTTTTGTTCATCCAGTCTTATTAGCATGATTTCTTTCATATAATGGATTAATGCAATGTTCTGTGGGATATTAAGATCTCTCCATACTATATTATGACAGAGATTAAGAGAGATATAATAGCCCTGAAAAAAACCTAAAAATGTATATTTTTGTCTGTCCCATATAGATCTGAAGGTTTTCTGGTCCTCTTTTCTGAATAGTATGGAAGAGAACACATTCACCAAATTAATGGAAGCATACCATATACCTGCGCCTATGTCAACTTGCTCTAGCAAATATATCACCTCTAACATAGTGACAGAAGTTAGGACCACTACTTGGCTGAGTTTACAATACTCTGTCATTTACCAAGATCTATCTGCTTTTTTTCCAGGGATCAGATTAATGAATTAAATATAGATACGGAAGGATCTAACACCCCTGCATGCTTAGATCATTAAGAATAACACTAATTTCTACAGTTCCCTGCCAAATACAATATTATTTTTCCCACTATTCCATTATGGAAAAATGTTCTAACTTACAAAAAAATTGAAAGTATAATACAGCTAACCCTCATATAGACACCAACTATATTCTAAATTTTACAGTTTGCTATGTTTATTTTATCACATATTTATCCATCCTTCTACCTGTATATCATACCACCTAATTTTTATGCATTTCAAAGTAAGTTGCTGACATCATTGAAATAATTCAGTATGCATATCATTAGAGATCTGTGTTTGCTTATAGTTATTATTTTAGACAAATTTTTCAAATAATGAAATTTACAAATCTTAAGAGTGCCATTTGATGATTTTGACAAATGCATGTAACCCATGTATCATGCCATTCAAGTAGCTCCACCCCAAAACAAATATACACACCTGGACTAGCCCCACCTGGGTAAGCTAACAAGCTACTCATCTAGTCCTTTGTGAGTAGGTGCCTTCCTCCCTCTGAACCCCCTGTAACCAGGAAACACACCTTCTTGACTCACAGCTGAAGAATGACCCCGTGGCCAGTTGGTACCAAGAGCAATCCCCAGGAGAGTCAGCTTTTGGTAAGCTAACAGCACACTCCTCCTTGGTCTGGAACTCACCTGCCATAGGTTCTCCACTTCCTGTCCCCCTAGGTAGCTGTAGCTTCCTCCTCTTTCCCCTGAGGTGCTCTGGAATTCTTGTCAGTTTGTAACCAGGAGGAGGCAGGCTGCCCAGAGTCACAGTGGAAAAATGGAAATCATGGATCACACATGCTCTGTGCTAAGCAATATGCCAGCCCCAGGCAGGTTCACTCAGACCCCTCCCTGATAAGACCCTAAGAACAGAAAGACGGAGGAAGTTCATTTAAAAGCCAACAAAGCCCAGAAGGAAGAGTTGCTTTCTCTAGGAAGGTCTTTTGCCTGTCTTTGAGCTGGAGGCAAGTTGGGTAAAGGGAGCGAGCTGCATGCAGGCCTGGTTGGGGTGCTGGGAATAAGACTAGGAGGTTCATTTAACACTTTGTTCCTGATATCTATCTCAGACTGTCGGGTACACAGGGTGAGGGTCATCTCCTCTCCCTGCAAACCTTTTATGGAACCATCACTCAGGCTGGGAAGTCCTTTAGTTGTCCATGTGATCGTGGACCTTAGGCCTGAGCCCTAGATATGCTCTCTGGGCTTCTACCACAGAGCTCCTCTGCATCCCTGGTCTCCTATCCAGACCCTCAGCCAGAATGCTGATCCCCAGTCCCCTCCCGCCCTGGTGAGGGCCCCACAGATTAATGATGCTTCCAGCATTCCCCTGTTCCTCTTGCTGTGAAACTGCCTGGCTAATTTAGATCTCTAAATATGTTTAGAAATTTAATTGATCTGCCATTTGGACAGTATATCTCCCCAATCTCTGCTCTCTATTTTCTTTATTAATTTTCTGAAATCTGTTTGCATTCCCCAAGTCTTCACAACTGGAATTAAAATCAGAGCTGTAAAACACACCATGTCAATGACTGTAATGAAACTAAATCTCTGTTCAAGGTGCTTATTAATATTGTATTCCAAATGTTCTGGGGTTGTGTGTGTGTGTGTGTGTGTGTGTGTTTAAGCTTTTCCCAGCAGCAACAAGCCATTGGACAAATAAGTACCACATGCAAATCAAGTTAGATCAACCATGGATCCTATTCAAAATGGCTGGAAGGAACAGATAACCCAAAGAGTAAAGTGGAAAGGAGTTCCTTCGAATTAGGAAACAGAGTTTTATATATCCTCTCCGTCAATATGTTTTTGTGTTCCTTTTTATGTTCTCTGTGTTAGAGGAAGAAGTAGCCAGAGAATGAGGAGGTTGGAAAAACAAATTAAGTTAAACTAGTTTGTAAAGTATAGGTCAGTTGTTCTCAAAGTTGAACCAGAGTCAAAATCACCTATAGGTCTGGGTTGGGGCCTGAGAATTTTTATCTCTAACATGAGGTACTGATGATATTGTTCTGGGGGCCACACTTTGAAAACCACTGCTTTAGGGGCTGTGCCAAGTATACTTGAAGGTCAGGAGTCTCTGTTCCTGGGAGAACTTGCCCAGAGGCAGGGAGTGCACCTTGTGACCTAAGTGAAACTGGGCCTTGGGAATAACCCAACAACCCAATCCTGGGGTTCTTACTGTGGCCAAAGAGACAAGTTACACCCTGGACCTTTTGTCAAAGGCCCAGTCTGCAATGGAGTCATCAAATCCCTGATGTCATACCTCCCACTTCTTGGGTGATAGAGAGAACTGAAGTACCAATAAAACCTGGGGCACTAGGCACATGGCCCAAATGTTATAGCCCCATGCTATAGAGCAGAGGTAGTTATCAAACTAAGCTTTCACCAGAACCACCTGGGGCAGGGGTGCTTGGTAAAACGCAGACTGCTGGGTCCACCCCCACAGCTTCTGCTCAGCAGTCTTGGATGGTGGTGGCTAAGAATGTGAGTTCCCGGTAAGTTCCCTGGTAATGCTGACTGATGCCTCTTGGTCAAGAGAATAAAAAAAACTTCTGTGTTCTTAAGTTCTTTTTTTTAAAATATATATTTATTGATTATGCTATTACAGTTGTCCCATTCCCCCCCCTCACTCCACTCCATTCTGCCCACCCCCTCCCTCCCACATTCCCCCCCTATAGTTCATGTCCATGGGTCATACTTATAAGTTCTTTGGCTTCTACATTTCCTACACTATTTTTACCCTCCCCCTGTCTATTTTCCACCTATCATCTATGTTACTTATTCTCTGTACCTTCCCCCCCTCTCCCCCTCCCACTCCCCTATTGACAACCCTCCATATGATCTCCATCTCTATGGTTCTGTTCCTGTTCTAGTTGTTTGCCTAGTTTGCTCTTGTTTTTGTTTTAGGTGTGGTCGTTAATAACTGTGAGTTTGCTGTCATTTTTACTGTTCCTATTTTTGATCTTCTTTCTCTTAGGTAACTCCCTTTAACATTTCATATAATAAGGGCTTGGTGATGATGAACTTCTTTAACTTGACCTTATCTGAGAAGCACTTTATCTTTCCTTCCATTCTAAATGATAGCTTTGCTGTATACAGTAATCTTGGATGTAGGTCCTTGCATTTAATCTTGGGTAATGTAATTATGATGTGCCTTGGTGTGTTCCTCCTTGGGTCCAGCTTCTTTGGGACTCTCTGACCTTCCTGGACTTCCTGGAAGTCTATTTCCTTTGCTAGATTAGGGAAGTTCTCCTTCATTATTTGTTCAAATAAGTTTTCAATTTTTTGTTTTTCCTCTTCTCCTTCTGGCACCCCTATAATTCAGATGTTGGAACATTTCAAGATGTCCTGGAGGTTCCTAAGCCTCTCCTCATTTTTCCAAGTTCTTGTTTCTTCATTCTTTTCTGATTGGATGTTTCTTTCTTCCTTCTGGTCCACACCATTGATTTGAGTCCCAGTTTCCTTCTCATCACTATTGGTTCCCTGTACATTTTCCTTTGTTTCTCTTAGGATAGGCTTCATTTTTTCATCTGGTTTTCGAACAGATTCAACCAAGGCTGTGAGCATCTTGATAACCAGTGTTTTGAACTGTGCATCCGATAGGTTGGCTATCTCTTCCTCGCTTAGTTGTATTTTTTCTGGAGCTTTGAAGTGTTCTGTCATTTGGGCCATTTTTTTTTTTTTTTTTTTTGTCTTGTTGCGTCTGTTACTTTAAGGGGTGGAGCCTTAGGTGTTCAACGGGTTGGGGTAACGCTGGTTGCTGCGCTGTGACGCTGTACGTGGGGGAGGGGCTGAGAGGGAGCAATGGCACCCGCTTTACTCTCCTCTGGACTTCAATCCTTCAATCCTTCACTGGGACACCCACAATCAAACTGGGCCCCTCTGGTGCCGGTTCCCGATTGGGCAGGCCCACGCACACTCCAGGCCCCTGTGGGTCTCTCCGAGGACCTCTCCTGTAGGCTGGGAGTCTCTCCCTCTGCTGCCCTAACCCCCACGGGCGTTTTCAATCAGAGGCTTGAGGCTTCACTTCCCCGAGCTGGAGCCCTGGGTTGTGGTCTGCTTCGCTCCCCGCCATTCGTCTGGTTGGTTTGTCCGGTTTATCTATGAGCGAATGTGGGGCCGCAGGGTCTGCCAGTGCTTGGACTGCCCCGCAGTTCGTCCCACACTCCGCCAGTCTCAGTCCCGCCACAGCCACGTGAGTCCTCTCCACCCTGGTGCCCGTCTCTGCCCCTCCTACTCGTCTGGATGAATGTTTATTTTTTATTGCCTTGGTGTTGGACCCCCTTGCCATTCGATTTTGTCAGTTCAGGTTGTGTGAGGAGGCGCAGTGTGTCCACCCACGCCACCATCCTGGCTCTTGTTCTTAAGGTCTTATGACTGAGGCAGAGAGGCCTTGGCTGCCAAGAAAGAGACAGACCAGGGAGCAGCCTGAATAGAGACTGGGAATTTATGTGACAGCAGGCTAAAAATTCTATGTCACTAGATTTCTGTTGACTTCAGGATTGATGAGAAAACTACCAAATTATATGCAGCATTTATTCATTTAAAATATATTTGAAACTAATCATTGGATGCTATTATTTAGGCTCAGCTATTTCAACAAAGGAAAGAAGGAAGAGAACTAACATTTACTGAGGACTGAACTCTGTTACACTTCACACTAGGCCCTTTATACATGTTACCTCATTTGCTTCTCACAACAGCCATATGACAAACATATCAATAATAAATAACATCCCCATTTTTTTGAAATAAGGAAAATGAGCCTCAGAGAATTTAACTGATCTGGTTAAAGTAACAAACAAAGCTGGGTCTGGGATAGGTATCATTTCAGGTCTACTTTTGAAGCCCTTTCCACTATACCCTGCTCATGAATGCCTAAAGGATATACATGCTATTGAAAGAGCAGAGGAAATGAGAGACAGTGTTTTCAGGGAAACAAATAGTAACCAAATTTTCACCATGGAGAGTAAGTAATGAGGAAGGAGGCTTGACAGGGTGGGTGGGGATATCTGCCTGGCAATCTAAGCCCGCCCCTTATCCTGTCAAAGATGTCAGAATATCAGGATGGGTGGGGGATATCCACCTGGCAACCTAAGCCTGCCCCTTATCCTATCAAGGATGTCAAAATATCAGGATGTGTGGGGATATCTGACTGACAGCCAGAGCTCAGGGGAACCACCAATAATGGATCGCGGCTTTGTTCCAGGAGACCAATCCCTAGCCCTGGATGGGAGCCAATCAGAATTTGGTGCTTAACCACCCCCCACACACACACATGTTCCCTGCATGGCGCAACTTCTTCCGCCTGCTCTGTGGACCAGAGAATTTTGTCCGAGAGTGCAAACCCCAAATAGCTGTGTACTGCCTAATTTTGTGGCTGATTGGCATTTATCCTCGGCGGAGCCTAAGAAAACCTTTTAAGACTAAAGGGTTAGATCACAACTCCGTTGTGCAGGGCCTTGAAAGTCACCTAAGGAATTTGTGCTTTATGATAGTCAATGAGGAGTCGCTACAAAATGTTAAGAAGGGGCAGGGGGATACATAAGGTGTAGCCTAAGAGAAAAGGAGGTGGTGGTAAGAGGAGAGATATAGGCTGGCGAAATCATAAAGCCCCTGAGCTGGAAGGGATCCTATAGCTCATCGTTGTCTCTCTTCTGACAGATGAGAAAGCTAGAGCCAGGAGAGGGCAAGAAGAATGCTGAAAGGATGCTGTGGGGCACTGCCCAACTCCACCCCTCCCCTTTAGTGCTAAAGCCCTCATTTCCCCAGCTGTAGGGTGTGTTGGTGATGGGCCGTGTACAGCTGAGCCCCTCTCCAGGAATGGCCTTATGCTGAAGAGAACCACCATGCCCAAGGTTGTGTACCCACCCCAGGGGACTGGTCAGTGCAAGGGGCATACACCTTATGTATCCCCCTGGCCCCTTCACCACAGTTTAGGAAAACTGTGAGGGGCCACACTGTCCCCAGAGCTCCCTGTGGGAGTGTTTGTTGTGGCTGCATCACAGTTCAATTTCTTCCTGTGCCCAGTCCTGCTTTCTTCACCCTGTGCAGGTATTGATTCTAAGAGTGCTCCCCAAGAATCCTCTTGCCGACAAAGCTGTTTCACACTGTTTCCCTGGAAAGATGGCTTGTAATACTTCCCCAAGGTCACAGGCTAATTCAATGGAGTCAGGACAGGAACTCATTTCTTCTGACTCTTGACCTTTCTGCCATACTTGGCTGACCTCCCACACTGATTCCTCTTAGGCTCTCTCTCTGCCACATCTATGTGGAAACTTGGAACAAGTGACCTTAGAGACTGCTAGGAGAAATATCCCTCCTACTCTGGGGGAGTACTTTGCATGTTAATGAGTATAAGTGTGTTGAACAATGGAGCTTCTTGTTACAGGAAGAAATGTCAGGTGCCTCTATGGCTCCTCCAGGCTCCTCCATTTGCATGGGACAGAGGCTAGAGGAACTCAGCCTGGACCTCAGGCTGAAATGAAAAAGATCATATAGACGGCTCAGGGCTAGGGACCCAAAGATATGTATCAGAGTGAGGCTGGCCTGCCCAAGACAGAGAGGATTCCTAGGGATTCTAAAAGACACCTTTTCCCCGGCACACACGTGTACACGCATACACAAGTCTCCACCACCACAACCACCACCACCCCACATTCTACTGAAGCATTTCCCTGATCCTCATTTTAAAGTAAGACCCATGGTTTTACAATTGGTACCTGTATTGTGCCCACTGACAGGCTCTGTTCACTGGAGTCCTCCCTCACAACATGCCGGCTACTGCTGCTGCCCTGTTTGGTGGTGAAGTATGTAGAACCTTATCTTATTGCCTTTTTATGGCCCTATGTATCCACAGAGATGGAGTGTGTATGCAGTCATTTGCCACCTTTTTTACTGGTGCACAGCAGCTGCAAGGAGTGGAGGAGGCAAAACCCTAGCTTTTCAGCCACTCCCTTGGCCCCTCAGGATAGCTTCTCTGTCTTGGGGAGCTGGAGAGGAGCTGAAAGGAGGCCTCTGATCCTAGATTCCAATCAGGAGGCCAAATACTTTGGAAGGAAACAAAGCTTTTGTTTATACTGCAAAGTCCCTTAGTGGTAAACCTGCCAAATACTTTGTGTAGCATTCACAGAGCCCCAAAGTGTGTGAGACAGATGGACCACACACCTTACAAGAAGGGAGTAAAAGGGTAATTTTAGAAGTTCTAGGTCTTGAGTCAAATAAGAGCAAAGGCCAGGCAAGGCTCTCAAAATGTGCTATGCTAAGAAGAATTTGCTTTGGTTCACTCTGCTGGGAAGATTATGCATGTTTGACCTAGACATAAGGCTTCTGGTTAAAACATCACTGAATGGACATTTATTTGTCCTCTGGGAATGCCATGTTCTATTTTCCATTTCCACAACTGCATCTGTGCCACTCCTTATGATAATTACATCTACCTGAGTTTTGATGGTTATACTCAGCCATACAATCTCTTATCTTTTCAGAACCCTACAATTTCCACTGCTATCATGAGCCTAGTTCTGTGATGGCCTTTTCCACTGTCAGGCCTAATCTACAGAGTAAAGCCACTGCTGAATTTTTTAGTTGTACTGGCGTCCCTCTTACCGCCTGTTTCTCATTCTTGGTAAGTGGTGTATCCTGTGACTTTCTGTTTGAGTTTTCCAGTTTTGTTTAGTATATCCACTCTAGTATGTTCACTTCTGAATATTTTCATTCCTTCTTTCACTGCTGGCATTTTATCCTCATTTGGAATGGATCATCACTTTTTCTATACTACTAGGAGCCATCCTAGTAGTGAATTTGCACAGTTTTTTGTGGTCCTTGCCAGGTGTTAAAACTTATATTCCAGCAGAGTGTTCACACATTGATAAACTTCCCTTTATCCAACTTTATAGTCCAGCTCCCTTGATCAAGTACTTTCAGAACCCAATTTCATGTGAACTCCTGAAGTTCTTGCCAATCCATGCTGGCTCAGTCTTGCAATTCCTTGGGGGTAGAGTAATTTTCCCTTCTTATCACGCCTAGCATGTTCATGCTGTGCCTTGACCCTTGTTATAGGTCTACTGGCCAGGAGGGGAAGTGAGCACACATATTATCTTGTGGGGGAGAAGCCCTGCATCATCTCCAAGCAAGAGGTGTTGGCAGGGGGACGAGGGACAGTACTCTCAATAAAGAAATCAGGTCAATTCTTTAGGCTCAGAGGATTCAGGGAAATATAGGGAATCAAGATTTTGGCGGCAGCAATCTAGATATCCCCAAACCATGTGTCAATATCCTATTCTTTCCCAGGAAGCATCATAATTTTGGCATAGCAAACCTGTCTCCATTGGAGTTCAATAAGGACACATTCTATTTGTCTTATAGTTACTCTTTTCCCCATATTTCTCAAGCACCTGATACATCACACCAGTTCCCTGTCCCCAACTACCAGTATACCTCCCTAGTAGTGAATTAGGATGGTGACAATCTTAACAATAATAGGACTGCCACGTTGTGGCAGAGAGCTACCTGTGCTCCTCCTACCTTCTGTGATGTGGTCCTCATTGCCAATTGTGCAGTGAGTGACCTAGTTCCTAAATTCCATCAAAGTGATAGATTTCTTGAATAACTCTCAATTTCAAGTGTTATGATTTGAGTTCCCCAGGAAGCTGACTCCAAGACAGAATGTAGTGTGCAGGATGCTTATTAAGAGGTGCCTTTTAGATTAACCCCTATGAAAGGAAGCAGGCATAGGCAGATGGGGAAGTTGAGCTGCACTGTAGGCTGAACAGTAGCTTCAGCCAACCCCACAGAGAGACATGATTCACCCTTTAGAATTGTCTTAAGATGGTCCGAGATGGTTTATACACCTTTTTTTGGCTAGTCACTGCTGCCCAAACACTTGGGTGACTTTGAGTGAGGCAACTCTCTGTACCTGAGGCAATCCCTGAAGGTAGCTTGCCAACAGTCTCTCATCAGCTCAGCCAAAAAGTTCTTCATTGAAATGGGAAATGGACTGGAACATCATAGTATCCACTACAGGCACCAACTCTTTAATCTAAAATTTTTCTATTAAAAGTAAAGAATTAATGGTTTATCCTACAATTTCTATACAAATTATATTTCAGAGTAATCATATAACCATGGTTGAGGAGGCTAAGTTCTATATGGAAGGATCTAATTAATAATTAGGTTACAAGAAACTATGGGATTAGACTATCATCATTTTGCAACAAATATTTTTCAGACAGTTATCATTTGATGAAATAAAAGGTGGATAGGGAACTTTATGCATGCATGCTTTGTTTTATTGTGCTTCACTTTATCCACAACCATTGCATCTTTTTACAATTTGAAGATTTGTGGCAACTCTGCCTTGAGCAAGTCTATAGGTGCCATTTTTACAACAGCATTTGCTCACTTCATCTCTATGTCATATTTTGTTGATTTTCACATTTCAAACTTTATTATTATTATTATTATTATTATTAGTAGTAGTAGTAGTAGTAGTAGTAACAGCATTTGTTATAGTGATCTATGATTAGTGATCTTTGATATTACTATTGTAATTACTTTGGAGTGCCACCAACCATGCCCATAAAAGATAGAGAACTTAATTGATAAATGTTGTGTGTGTTCTGAGTGCTCCACTGACTGGCCATTCTCTTTCTCTCCAACAGCTTCACTATTCTATGAGATATTAAAATTAGGCCAACTAATACCCTACAATGACCTGTAGGTATGCAAGTAAAAGAAAGAGTTGCATGTCTCTCACTCTAAATCAAAAGCTAGGTAGGCATGATTAAGCTTAGTGAGGAAGGCATATTGAAAGTCAAGATAGGCCAAAAGCTAGGCCTCTTGTACCAAACCATTAGTCAACTTATGAATGCAAAGGACAAGTTCTTGAAGGAAATTAAAACTGCTACTCCTGTGAACACACAAATGATTAGAAAGTGAAGCAGCCTTATTGCTGATATAGAGAAAGTGTTAGTGGTCTGGATAGAAGATCAAACCAGCCACAACATTCCTTTAAGCCAAAGCCTAATCCAAAGCAAGGTCCTAACTCTCTTCAATTCTATGAAGGCTGAGAGAGGTGAGGAAACTGCAGAAGTTTGAAGCTAACAGAAGTTGGTTCATGAGGTTTAAAGAAAGAAGCCTTGTCCATAACATAAAAGTGCAAAGTGAGGCAGCAGTGCTAATGTATTAAGAGAAGCTGCAGCAAGTTATTCAGAAGATCTAAATAGGATAATTAATGAAGGTTGCTGCACTGAATAGGTTTTCAATGTAGACAGGGATGTCAAACTCATTTTCACCAGTGGCCGCATCAGCCTCGTAGTTGCCTTCAAAGGGCCAAAATAATTTTAGGACTGTATAAATGTAACTACTCATTAACTGTTAAGGAGTTGAAATTACATTCGGTCCTTTGAAGACAACCACAAGGCTGATATGGCCCCCGGTGAAAATGAGTTTGACATCCCTGAATGGTAGAAAAAACAGCTTTAGGTTGAAAGAAGATGCTGTCTAGGACTTTTGTAACTAGAGAGTAGTCAATGCCTGGTTTCAAAGCTTCAAAGGACAGGCTGAATCTCTTGTTAGGGACTAGTGAAGCTGGTAACTTTAAGTTGAATCCAATGCTCATTTCCCATTCCAAAAATCTCAGGGTCCTTAAGAATGATCCTTAATCTACTCTGCCTATGCTCTATAAATGGAACAACAAAGCCTGGGTGACAACACATTTGTATACAACATGGTTTACTGAATATTTTAAGCTCATTGTTCAGGAAAAAAATGCCTTTCAAAATATTACTGCTCATTGATAATGCAACTGGTCACCTGAGAGCTCCGATGTTGATGCACAATGAGAATAATGTTGTTTTCATGACTACTAACACTACATCCATTGTGCAGCCTGTGTATCAAGAGTAAATTTGACTCTCAAGTCTTATTGTTTAAGAAATATTTTATAAGGCTATAGCTTCCGTAGATGGTGATTCCTCTGGTTGATCTGGGCAAAGTAAAATGAAAACATTCTGTAGAGGGTTCACCATTCTACATGCCATTAAGAACATCTGTGATTCGTGGAGAAGAGGTCAAAATACCAACATTAACTGGAGTTCATAAGAAGTTGATTGCAGTGCTCATGGATGACTTTGAGGGGTTCAAACTTCACTGGAGGAGTTAACTGCATACGTGGTGGAAATGGCAGGAGAACTAGAACTAGAAGTGGAGCCTGAAAATGTGACTGAATTGCTGCAACCTTAAGATAAACTTTAACAGATGAGGAGTTACTTCTCCTGGAGTAAAGACAGTGGTTTCTTGAGATGCAATCTACTCCTGGTGAAGATGCTGTGAAGATTATTGAAATGACAGCACAGGATTTAGAGTATTACATAAACTTAGTTGATAAAACAGCTCCAGGGTTGAGAGGATAAACTCCAAATTTGAGAAATGTTCTACTGTGGGTAGAATGCTATCAAAGAGTATCTAATGCCACCAAGAAATCGTTCTAGAAAGGAAGAGTTAATTGATGCAGCAAACTTAATATTGTTTTAAGAAACTGCCACAGCTACCCCAGCCTTCATCAACCACCACCCTGATCAGTCAACATCAAGGCAAGATCCTTCACCAGCAAAAAGATTATGACTTAGATGATTAAGTCACAGATGATGGTTAACATATTTTAGCAGTAAACTACTTTTTAAAAAAGATTTTATTTATTTACTTTTAGAGAGGGGGAAGGGAAGGAGAAAGAGAGGGAGAGAAACATCAATGTGTGGTTGCTTCTTGCACAGCCCCTACTGGGGACCTGGCCTGCAACCCAGGCATGTGCCCTGACTGGGAATTGAACCGGAGACCCTTTAGTTCACAGCCCATGCTCAATCCACTGAGCTACACCAGCCAGGGTAGTAAACTGCTTTTAAATTAAAGCATGTACATTGTTTTTAAAATACATACGTGTGTTATTGCATGCTTAATAGACTATGGTATAATGTAAACATAACTTGTACATGCATGCACTGGGAAACCAATAAATTCATGTAACCCAATTTATTGCAATATTCATTTTATTGGGGTTGCTGGCGCAATATCTCTGAGGTATCCCTGTAGTGGAACATTCAAGCTACCTCACTGGAGCCACCTCCACAGGAGCCAACTGATCAATCTGAACATCACTAAGTGTTGAACAGTATGTAACTTCTAATGTGATGCAATAGGAAATATACAGCACCATCTATGAGCACTCCTGTTTTTTAAAAATGCACTGGAGTCTAATGAAGACTTTATAATTTATAGTTAAGTTACACTTATTCCCCTAACAAAAAGAACAAGCTAAGTGACAACACAAAGGCTCAAACAGACAAATAAGAATGCAGGCATTCAACAGTAGGAGTGACTTGGTTTCTTCAATAACTCAATAGTTTGAAAAAAAGTGACTGTTTTAGATTAAAGTAGATTGAAGACACATAACCAAGTGCAATATGTGCATCATGTTTAGATCTAGATTTAAATAAACCAAATGTAAAAATATATTTTTGAGATAACTGTGGAAATCAGAATATGGACTGGGTATTAAAGGACATCAAATCATTTTTATGAATTTTGTTTACTGTGAAAGTGGCAATGTGGTTACATTTTTAGATAATTTTGATATTTTCACAGGACACTGAAGTGTATAGGATAAAATGTCATGACACTTGAGATTTGCTTTAAAATTTGTTTACAGAAATAAAATAATATATAAAGCAGGTATGGTAAAGTCTTGACAATTTTTGAATCTAAGTAATAAGTATTTGAAGATTTGCCATATCATTCTCTGTGCATTTAAAAAAATTAAAGATATCCCCCCAAAATGATAAATGCAAAGGACCCATAGGGGGGTATGCTCAAAGGATATAAACAGGTGCTTACAGAAGAGATACAAATATACAGAAGGACGGGAAGATGGCAGCAAGGTAGGTGGGAGTGGAGCCCAGTTCTCCCTGTGCCCATTTGGAACACCTAGCCGATCTTCCAAGGAACAGAGTGAACAACCAACAGAATCCCAGCTTATATGAAGTTTGGAGGCAAAAAAAAAAAAAACAAAAACCCTGCAGAGGACATTGAAAAACAGACAGTGAAGAGAGGGTGCTGGGACTGTAAAGTCCCTGGGATCTGTGCAGGGACCTAGGCTTCTGGGGCCCCAGGCCCAGCACCTGCTGCAGGATACAGGGAGGAGTGTTAGAGCACCAGCTCCCTCCCCTACCAGAGCAGGGAGGGCAGCCTGGCACCAGGAGGGACCTGGATGCTGGATGTCACTGGGGGAAGTAGAGATGAAGTGGGAGACACACATAGGCATGACACATCCGCTGGGACTGTGGATGCTGGCACCAGAGAAATTGGGGTGCCGGATGACACCTTGAGAAGGGAGGAGTTGGGCCCTGTCAGACCCTGACTTGGATAGTGTCTGGACTGGTTGAAAAGTGGGGCTGTGTGAAAAGCCGTGTGCGCTGGTAAGAACAGCAGGCAGCTGCTTTGTAAGGAACTCTCCAGCAGTGGCTAGCGCTACCCGAGGGAGATTTCAGCTGTGTGCACCCAGAGTGAGTGGCAAAGGGGAACTGTACACCCTAGTAGTCTTGCATTGCACGCCCAGAGACAGTAGTAGAGGATAACCGTGTGCCCCGCTTGTCTCCAGCTCCGTGCTGAAGATTGACTCACACTGTGAGCAGCTGAGTGGCTGATTTGAGCCTGGCAGCTCACAAAAGACATGGGCCGGAGGCTGGGAACTGTGAATAGTGGGACCTAAACTCTCAGAACCAAAGGAATGGAGAAAACTGAAGCCCAGCCCCCTCTTCCTGTGGCATCTAGGAAGACCAGCAGAACTCGCTGAACAGGTTTAAAATCAGCAGGAGGCTTATTAATATCTTTTTTTCTTTTCTATTTAGCTCCTCTTTCAGCCCCCCCTTTTTTTTCTTCCATGTGAGATGATAAGATGCAGAGTTACAAAGGGTCCAGAGACAGATTGAAAGGGGGAGCACAATGCTAACCCCCAAAACTGAGAAACAGACAAATGTCACTTTGGTATCCCACAGAGCTGGCATTTTATTGTGTATGTGTATTATTATTATCTTACAATTATTTTTTACCACTTTTATCAGTATTTTTTTATTTCTCTTCCTTTATGTTTAATTTTTCTCATTTTATTTCACTGTTTAATTGCATTGCTTGACTGGTATTACTTATTCTCTCTGTATTGTATTTTAATTTTCCTTCTTTCATTTCACCCGTGTTCTAACAACACACAACTCTTGATTGGGTAATTTCTATTCTGGTTATCCAAATCATATATTTCTTGTCATATTATTGTTGTTCCAGTATTATTGTAAATTATTGTTATTCCATAAAATTGTACATACTACACAGCAACCCTCCATGATCTTAGCCCACTTCATTTTAATCCTGAGCATTATTATTGTTGTGTTTAACTCTATTCTCTCTCACACTAGGCCTGTTTTCTATCCTTTACTCTCACTATATCTCATCACCTAACCTTGCACAAGTGCTCTGTTTTCTGGATTCAACTCACAATCATCCTCCCCTCTAACAAGAGTCATATCTCTCTTTCACCTTTTATAAAAAGTGGCTAATTGGGTGAAATATCACAGTGAACGCTATACTTATCCAAATAATCTCCTATCACTTCTCTACTTGCTGGAACTTTAAGTCCCATAAAATACTCTTGCTGTCTTAATCCATTTTGCCTACCCCCTGCCACTGATCACATACAAGAACAGGAGGGATCTGTGAACATCAGTATACCTGCTGGAGGAGAAAAACCACCAATAAAGGAACCACCAAAAGGTACAAACCCAAGTAGAACAACAGAGCCCACACAAACAGAAGAAAGGGCAAACCTAGAGCATCCAGTCAAAGATATCAGAGGCCACAACACTGAATCTCATAGAATTCTTACCATAGAAGTTCACTCTACAAAGACAGCTAACAAAGTGAAACATCAGGAAGTCCAGAAACAAACAAAAAGAGTCCATTAAAATGGGGAGACAAAAAAAAGAACATACAATCAAAAGGAATGGAAGGCTCCCCACTAAAAGAGCTAAACAAAATGGAGGTAAACAAACTATCAGATATAGAATTCAAATTAATGGTTATAATGATGCTCAAGGAGCTCACAGACAACTACAAGGAACTGAGAGAGAACTACATCAGCATGAAAAAGGAAATAGAAACTACAAATAAAAACCAGGAAGAGATGAACAATAAAATCTCAGAAAGAAAAAAATATATTAGCAGGAATTACAAGCAGGCCAGAGGAAGCAGAGGATCAAATCAGCGAGTTGGAAACAAGAAGAAAAAAGCTCCCATATAGAGCAAGAAAAGGAAAAGAGGCTCAGAAAGAATGAACATGTGGTAAGGGAACTGCAAGACAACATGAAACATAACAATATCCTTATAATAGGGATACCAGAAGGAGAAGAAGAAGAGCAAAGGATAGAAAACCTGTTTGAAAAATTAATCATGGAAAACTTCCTTAATTTGATGAGAGAAAAATTCACACATATCCAGGAAACACAGAGAGTCCCAATCAAAGGAACCCAAAGAGGCCCACTTCAAGAAACATCATAATTAAAATGTCAAAATTCCAAGACATAGAGAGAATCTTAAAGGCAAGGAAGAAAGGAAGGAAGAAAAAGGAAGTAACAAAGAAGGGAGCCCCCATAAGGCTAGCATCTGATTTCTCAATGGTAATGCTCCAAGCCAGAAGGGAATGGCAAGAAATATTCCAAGTAATGAAAGCCAGGGGCCTGCAACCAAGATTACTCTACCCAGCAAGGCTCTCAATTAAAATGGAAGGCCAAATAAGGAGCTTCCCAGACAAAAGAAGTCTAAAAGAATATACATCCACCAAACCAGCTCTGCAAGAGATGCTGAAGGGTCTGCTTTAAGAAAAGGGAGGAGAACAGAGAGAAGATGGCGGCGAGATAGGTGGGAGCCGAGTTAACTTCCCCCTGCACCTGGGTGAAACACCTACCCACTCCACTGAGAAACAAAGCGAACAGCCAAAAGCAGCCCAGCGTTTATGAAGATAGGAGACCAAAAAGTACAGAGGACACTGAGAAAACAGAAGGTAAGGGGATTGCTTCAAGACAAAAAGGTCCCTGGGACCAACGCGGGGACCAGGGCGGCTGCAGCCCCACGCCTGCCCTGTGCGGGGCCTGCCACAGGACTCCTGGGAGAGAGCCAGGTTAACGGCCCCCTCTGCTGCCAAACAAGGCCTGAGCAACACTATGAGAGACCTGGTTGCCTGAAGTCGCAGGGAGGGGAATAAGGACGAAGTGGAAAACCCAGGGAGACACAGCAGGTGCTGGCCAGGGGAGTTGAAAGTTGGGCTGCATGCGATCCTGACCTGGACAGCCCCGGGCCGAGCTGGAGAGGTGGGCTGTGTGAGAGTTCAGGCCCTTCCTCCTATGGAGGGTGCCACGGGATCTAGCAGGAGGATTTTTCCCAAAAAGAAAAAGACCCTCTGGGGCACTTTGGGGAATTCCTTTGCAGCAACAGTTCCAGTCTGCTCTCCACCCGGCCACTCGCCAGTCGGGCATTGACCTGGGGCTGTGTGCACCTCATCTCAGAGGGAGCTGAGACTGCAGGCACTACCCGGGGCAGGGTGACCAGCGAATTTGGAGTGTCTGCACCTCATCTCGGAGTGAACTGAGATGACAGGAACCAGGGAGAGTGCGACTCAAGGAACGCTCTGCACGCACACCCGTAGCCCAGAGAAGGCCTACCATAAAAAAAGAGTGGGTAGCAGCTGGGAACACCAGGATTCCTCCTGGAAGAGGAAACCCACCAACAAAGGAATCAACAACAGATAACAACAGAAGAAGGTGAAGGAGGGAGTGGAAGTCACACTAACTCAACCCAGGACCTATCTGGAGATACAACTAAATAGTGAGAACAAACAATTGAACAAGAGCAAGAGACAAGCCTCAAAACTTTGTACACACGGAAGAACCAGCTCCAACACAACCTGCCCGCACCTGCACAACAGAAGACAAGAGGTGGGGGACAGACTGACCCTCAGATAACCAGCTGGTGGGAAAGACCCACCAAAGAAAGACCCACCAAGAACCAAAAACCAAAGACATACACAGAGCCAACAGAAACCACAGCCTAGGATCAGTAAGATCAGGACATCAAGGAGGCAAAATCTCACAGGTATTTTACCACAGAAGTGTACACCAAAAACTCAGGGGGTCAGAACAGAGCAACTTAAGAAGCAGAGGCTAACAGGAAGAATCTCACAAACAATGGGAAGACAAAGAAACAATTGCCAAATGAAAGGAAAGGGGGAAGTCTCAGAAAAAAATGCTAAATGAAAAAAGGGAAGTCCACTATCAGATTCTGAGTTCAAGGAATTGGTTATGAGGAAGCTTAATGAGCTCACACACAATTACCAAAAACTACAGTGAAACTACAATGAACTCACTGCAAACTATATCAACATGAAAAAGGAAGTAGAAACTATCAACAAAGGCCAAGAGGAAATGAAGAATATAATTTCTGAATGGAAGAACACAGTAGAAGGAATCAAAAGCAGGCTTGATGAAGCAGAGGACTGGATCAGCAAAATGGAGGACAAGGTAGAAAAAAACACCCAGAATGAACAAGAAAAGAAAAAGAGGATCAGAAAGAATGAGGAGGGGTTAAGGGAAATGCAGGAAAACATGAAACGCAATAATATCCATATAATGGGGATACCAGAAGGAGAAGAGGAAGAGCAAGGGATAGAAAACCTGTTTGAAAAAGTAATGATGGAAAAATTTCCCTAATTTGTTGAGAGAAAAAGTCACACAAATCCAGGAAACACAGAGAGTCCCAATCAAGAGGAACCCAAAGAGGCCCACTGCAAGACACATCATAATTAAAATGGCAAAATTCCAAGGCAAAGAGAGGATCTTAAAGGCAGTAAGGGAAAAAAAGGAAGTAACATACAGGAGAGCCTCGATAAGGTTAGCAACTGACTTCTCAATGGAAATGCTCCAAGCCAGAAGAGAATGGCAAAAAATATTCCAAGTGATGAGAACCAGAGGCCTGCAACCAAGACTACTTTACCCAGCACAGCTCTCAATCAAGATAGAAGGCCAAATAAGGAGTTTCCCAGACAAAAGAAGTCTAATAGAATATACCTCCACCAAACCAGCTCTGCAAGAGATGCTGAAGGGGCTGCTATAAGGAAAGGAAGGAAAAGAGAGACAGAGGGAAGAACACAGGTACAAAGAATCGGTACTGAATAAATATCTATCAATAATAACCATAAATGTAAATGGAATAAATGCTCCAATCAAAAGACATAGAACAGCTGAATGGATAAGAAAGCATGACCCACACATATGCTGCCTACAAGAGACCCACCTCAGGACAGAAGACCTACACAGACTGAAAGTGAAGGGCTGGAAACAAATATTACAAGCAAATGGACAGGAAAAAAGAAGCAGGGGTAGCAATACTCATATCAGACAAAATAGACTTCCAAAGAAGGGCCATAAAGAGAGACCCAGAAGGTCACTTCATAATACTCAAAGGAAGAATCCACCAAGAAGACATAAACATTGTATATATATATATGCACCCAACATGGAAGCACCCAAATACATAAAGAAAATCTTGGAGCACTTCAAGAAAGATATTGACAGCAACACAATTATAGTAGGGGATTTTAATACCCCACTGTCAAAGATGGGCTGATCTTCTAAACAAAATATCAACAAAGATATTGTGGCATTGAACAAGGACTTGTATGAAATGGACTTAACTGATATATATAGAGCCTTTCATCCCAAAGAAGCAAAATACACATGCTTTTCAAATGCACATGGAACATTTTCAAAGATGGACCACATGATAGGACACAAAAGAAGCCTCAACAAATTCAAGAAAATTGAAATCATTTCAAGCATTTTCGCGGACCATAAGGGACTGAAACTAGAAACAAACCTCAAGGAAAAAACCCCAAAGCACTCAAAAACATGGAGATTGAATAGCATGCTATTAAACAATGAATGGGTGAAAAATGAGATCAGAGAAGAAATCAAAAAGTTCCTGGAAACAAACAAAAATGAACTCACAACAATCCAAAACCTATGGGACACAGCAAAGGCAGTCCTGAGAGGGAAGTTTATAGCGATACAGGCCTACCTAAAAAGAATCGAAACAGCTCAAATAAACAACCTAACCATATACCTACAAGAACTCGAGGAACAACAACAAAGACAGCCCAGAGCAAGCAGAAGGAAGGAAATAACCAAGAGAAGAGCAGACTTAAATGACATAGAGACTAAAAGCACAATTCTAAGGATCAATGAATCCAGGAGCTGGTTCTTTGAAAAGAGAAACAAAATCGACAAGCCCTTAAGTAGGCTCATCAAGAAAAAAAGAGAGAGGACCCAAATAAACACAATCAGAAATGAAAGAGGAGAGACTACAATGGATACCAGCGAGATACAAAGGATTGTAAGAAATTACTATGAAGACCTGTATGCCAGAAAATTTGAAAACCTAGATGAAATGGACAAATTTCTAGAAAAATATAAGCTTTCAAAACTCAATGAGGAAGAAGCACAAAGCCGGAACAGACCAGTAACGCTTGATAAAATTTAAACAGTAATCAAAAAGATTCCGACACACAAAAGCCCTGGACCAGATGGTTTCACAGGAGAATTCTACAGAACATGTAAGGATGAGCTAACCCTCATCCTCCACAGATTATTTCAAAAAATTCAAGAAGATGGAAGACGCCCAAACTCGTTTTACGAAGCCAACATCATCTAAATCCCAAAACCAGATAAAGACATAACAAAGAAAGAAAAATTCAGGCTAATATCTTTGATGAACATAGCTGATAAAATCCTCAACAAAATATTGGCAAGCCGCATCCAGCAATACATTAAAAAGATCATACACCATGATCAAGTGGGATTCATCCCAGGGATGCAAGGATGGTACAATATTTGTAAATCAATAAACATAATACACCACATAAACAAAAGCAAAGACAAAAACCACTTGATCATATCAATAGATGGTGAAAAAGCATTTGATAAGGTACAGCACCTATTTATGATAAAAACCCTCAACTAAGGGAATAAGAGGGTGCATTCCTCAAAATAATACAGGCCATATATGAGAGACCTGCAGCCAACATCATACTCAATGGACAAAAACTTAGTTTTCCCACTAAGATCAGGAACAAGAGAAGGATGCCCTCTCTCACCACTCCTATTCAACATAGTATTGGAAGTCCTAGCCACAGCAATTGGACAAGAAAAAGAAAGAAAAGGCATCCAAACTGGAATGGAGGAAATTAAACTTTCACTGTTTGCAGATGACATGGAAAATCCTATAGACTCCACCAAAAAACTACTCGACCTAATAAATGAATTTGGCAAAACAGCTGGATACAAAGTCAATACTAAGAAATCAAAGGCATTCCTGTATACCAACGACGAAACTGCAGAAACAGAAATCAGGAAAAAAATCCCATTTGATATAGCAACTAGAAAAATCAAGTACCTAGGAATCAACCTAACCAAGGAGGTAAAAGACCTGTACTCAGAAAACTACACAACACTGAAGAAAGAAATTAAGGAAGACACAAACAAATGGAAGCATGTACCATGCTCATGGATTGGAAGAATTAACATCATCAAAATGGCCATACTACCCAAAGCCATTTATAGATTCAATGCAATCCCCATTAAAGTACCTATGAAACATTTCACAGATATAGAACAAACACTTCAAAAATTTATATGGAACCATAAATGACCCTGAATAGCTGCAGCAGTTTTGAGAAAGAATAGCAAAGTAGGGGGGATCACAATACCTGATATCAAAATGTATTACAATGCCACTGTAATCAAAACAGCCTGGTACTGGCATAAGAACAGACACATAGACCAATGGAACAGAATAGAGAGCCCAGAAATAAACCCAAGTGTGTCCAGTCAATTAATATTTGACAAAGGGGGCAGAAGCATAAAATGGAGTAAAAATAGCCTCTTCAACAAATGGAGTTGGCAGAGCTGGACAGCTATATGCAAAACACGAGACTCGAACACCAACTTACACCATATACAAAAATAAATTCAAGGTGGATAAAAGATTTAAATATAAATCATGACACTATTAAAGTCATAGTGGAGAACATAGGCAGGAAAATCTCACATATTCCATGCAGCAATATTTTCACTGATATGTCCCCTAGAGCAATGGACATGAAGGGAATAATAAACAAATGGGATCTCATCAAAATAAAAAATCTTCTGCACAGGTAAAGAAAACAGCATTAAAATGAAGAGAACCCACTGTATGGGAAAATATATTTGCCAATGATGTGTCAGAGAAGGGTTTGATCTCCATAGTATATGAAGAACTCACATGACTACACTCTAAAAAGACAAGCAACCCAATTAAAAAATGGGCAAAGGACTTGAATAGACACTTCTCCAAGGAGGTCATACAGAGGCTCCTGAGACATAAGAAAGGATGGTCAGTATTGCTAGCCATCAGAGAGATGCAAATTACAACCACAGTGAGATACCACTTCACACCAGTGAGAATGGCCATCATAGAGAAAGCAACGAACAATAAGTGCTGGCGAGGTCGTGGAGTAAAGGGAACCCTAGTGCACTTTTGGTGGGAAAGCAGATTGGTGCAATCACTGTGGAAAACAGTATGGAATTTCCTCAGAAAACTAAAAATGGAACTGCGATTTGACCCGACAATTCCACCTCTGGGATTGTATTCTAAGAACCCTGCAACACCAATCCAAAAGAACCTATGCACCCCAATGTCCATAGCAGCACAATTTCTGATAGCCAAGTGCTGGAAGCAACCCAAGTGCCCATCTGTAAATGTGTGGATCAAAAACTATGGTACATTTACACAATGGATTTCTATGCAGCAGAAGGAAAGAAGGAGCTCCTACCCTTTGCGGCAGCATGGATGGAACTGAAGAGGTTTATGCTAAGTGAAATAAGGCAGGTGGTGAAAGACAAATACCATATGATCTCACCATGAGCAGGAACCTAATCAACAAAACGAACTAGCAATCAACGTATAGCCAAAGACATTGAAATTGAGAACAGCCTGACAGTGAGCAGAGGAGAGGTGGGGGTGGATAATGGAGGAAAAGGGTGAAGGGTTTACTGAAAGAACTATAAAGGACACATGGACAATAACAAGGGGGTTTGGAAACAGAAGGAGGTGGGTAGGGCTGGTTTGGTGGGGAGGGTGGGGGGAAAAGCCCGAAAACTGTACTTGAACAACAATAAAAATATTTAAACAAAAAGAAAAAAATACAAATATACAATAACATTTGAGCGACATTCAGCTTTCCTGGTAGTTGGAGAAATGCAAATTACAATAATAAGGAAACTATTTTTATTCAAAACATTGGCAAAAAAAAGATTGGTTAGGTCAGATGAGTACCATCTAATTCTGACCGTTTCTGGGGAGGGGGCCAGATATCCTCCCAGAATTTATTAAGTATAGAATTAAGCATTTATTAAGAGAAAACATGATATTAGATACAGCAATACTCTGTAGAAATAACAGTACCAGTAATTAATGATCTGTACAGGAGGATGTCTGAAGCAATGGTTTTTCTATTATTAAATAAAAGTTGAAAACAACAGGAATTATCATATGGGAATGGTCAAATTATGGTTCATCTATATCAGGGGACATTTTGTTGTGTTAAATTTTTTTTTTTAGATAAGAATTTTTTTTTATTGTTATTCAATTACAGTTGTGTGCCTTTTCTCCCCATCCCTCCACCCCACCCCAGGTGAACCCACCTCCCTCCCCCACCTCCACCCTCCCCCTTGGTTTTGTTAAAATTTTTTTAAAAAAGAACCTTTTTTTCTAAAATCAAACAGTGTGTGTTTAATAGTATAAAATTTAGAAAGTACAAATAAGAAATAAGGGGAAAAAATCAGAATTCCAGGTCTGGAGAGGTTATCTTGGAATACATCATTTCAAATGTTTCTCAGTGTGTGTGACTGTATGTGTGGCTGTGTGTGTGTGTACTCATGCATATGTATGTATTCTTGTTTTTCCAATACTTTATTTACAAATAAAAAGGTATCACATTACACAGTATGTTGTAACCTCTTCATTCCTTCATGAAAATTTTCCACATCAATATTCATTCTGTAACTTAAACAATCCCTATGTTGGGGTATTTAAGTGCATTCCAACTTCTCATTTTATGAACAGCCTATCTCCAGGCTTGTAACCTTTGAAGACGATTTGCTCATTGCCTTCTAGAAAGTTCTGGGTGTTTCCAGAGGCATTTGAGAGCCAGAGTAGTCAGAATACTTTCCCATCATGCAAGCCTGTTACCTACCTAGATAGCACAAGGGGCTGTGGTCTTTAGAACTCGTAAGACTAGTCTTATCCTGCCCCTGAGTCACGCAGATCAACTGAGACTCTGTTCCAGAAATCCCTCCTCCGTGTCCCTCCGCTCGCCCCCTTCCCTCATTCCCGCCCCTCCCCACGCACTGGCCCCCCTCCCCCCACGCTTTCCCGCGCAGCGTTCTGGCCTATAGCAAACGCCAAGAATTAATTAGGGGCGGGGATCCAGGAGCGGCTGTCAGGAGGTCGCCATATTTCTGTACGGCGCAGAGGACGCCGGGCAAACCGTGGGTCTGGAGAGGTGCTAACAGGGCGGGGCCGCGGCTCAGCTTTGCTGGCCTCACCCCTCCCGCCTGGGACAGGTGGCTGGAGCGCGCCCCGCCCCCGCCAGCTGAGGGTGGGAGTCGGGGGGCCGGCCCGGGACGGCCGCGGCCAGCTGCGGGTGGGAGAGAGTGAGCTCCAGCCCAGGACGGCCCGGCCCGGCTAGTAGTCCGGAGACAGAAACCGAGTATCGTGGCGGCCAAAAAAATGCTTCTGTACCGAAGGGCCCCTGCGGGCCCTGGCGCGCCAAGCAGCGGGCTGGCCCGGCCGGGCAGCGGCCCTCAGGCGTTCGGCATCCGTCTGAGCACGGTAGGCAGGGACCCCAGGGGGCTGACGCACGCGCGGGCCCCGGGGATGCGGGGGTTGCGCGGGGAGGGCCCGGCGGGACGAGGGCTCACGCGGGACGGGACCTTCTCTCGCCCCCAGATGAGCCCCCGCTACCTCCAGAGCAACTCCAGCAGCCACACGCGACCCTTCAGTGCCATCGCGGAGCTGCTAGGTGAGTGCCGGGGGCGGCCCGGCCGCGATTGCCCGGGGCAGTGGTGCCGACGTGGTGCCGCAGACGCGAGAGGAATGTGCGGAGCCGCGCAGGGTGGGCCGGGGCTGGAGTGGGGGCGTCGGGACTGTGCCCCTTTCCGCAGGCGGAGGAGGCGGACGGCTCTGTAACCAGGGACGAGGTTCCGCGAGTAAAGTTGAGGACACGAGGTGTGTCCAAAGAGTTAGGACCCCTGGGAGGTTTTTCTCGCTGCCTCGTGATGTCCCAGTCACTTTAGGATAGCTTAGTTAATAATCGAAAAGACATGGGGCCCCTAGGCAGCTGGGCTCCACAGGGACTGGCTACCGACTAAAGACGCCAAGCTACCAAACAGGCATTGTAGTGAACACACTAGGGTCATGAGGAAAAGTCTGGAAAACGGAGTTCTTTCACTTTGGGGACCAGAGAATCTGGGAATGATGGGACATCTCTTAAGAGATGACACGAGTGCACTTGGCTCCCTGCAACTGCGGAGGGCCGGGTACGTGGTCCGCGAGCGCCCTCACGCCGCTGGAATGAATACTGAGCACTTAACCTCTCCTCTCGTTCCATCCACGTTTGCTTTTAAAGCATTTCCAGTTGATCCCTTGAAAGCAAGTACACCAGCTTTTATAGTAGCGTGCTTAAATACTGTGTGGAAAGCGAAGAAAAGCATTCCTGGATAAAATGTAGCAGCGTACAGAGCACACTATAAATATTACAAAAATACTTAAAGGAGGAGGGAGAGATATTTATGGGACAAGGTTTGGTTTCAGAGCTCCCCAAATGAGCCCCAGTTCCTAATTAAGCAATCGCTGTGGCCATGCAGTGTGAGTTGTCTTGGGCAAGAAGTCAATGGACAGCAGGAGGAGATGGTCAGGAGAGTTATTTGGAAGGGTGACAGGGAACTTTGATGATTACTTTGACCATAAAACACAATGCTTACAACGTGAGGGGGGAAAAATGACACTGACACATTCTGAATCCTAGAGAACAGGGACTGTATCTTTAAAGTTTTGCACCATGTGTTGAGTGAAACTGCACAGTGGAAAAAGATCTATGTGCATTCAAATCAAAAAAAGAAAAAAGAGAGGAGAAAGTAACAATTGCTTAGTGGAGAATGGGAGACAAATGTGTTTTTCACTCAGCTCATCTCACAGTGAAGCTGTGCAAAGCCATCTGTATCTACTGTGTACTAAACTTTATGGGTGATTTGTAATCCTCTATGCATACGACTTATTTTAAAGCATTAACTTAAGCTAAGCCTGGCCTAAGATGTCCCACATGAGTACAAATTTTTATGAGTATTTTATATACACACACACACATGTCTACACACATATATACAAACACAGAGATTTTAAAACCAAATCGCAACTATTTGTGGTCATATTAATAACAGGGAAAAGGGAGAACAAAGTGTTAACTGGTAATCCAAAAGTTTCATTGTAGGTTTTCCTTCAATAGTTTTCTCCACCTGTGCATTAATTTTCTAGTGTATCACCCATTTGATATTTATTGAGTACTCACTGTGGGCAAGGCCACCATGGTAGGTATAAAAACGTATTCCTCTAGTAAGGGAGATAAAATAGGTACAAAACGTTTATGATTTGTGTAACAAGGAAATAAAAAGTGATGTATCAGTAAAGATATACACATTGATTGCTTTGGAAGTTGAGAGAGGGATGACTTCCAGCTTACCAGGAAGAGGAGGGTTAGGAAGAACTTTGTAAGCACGACTTTTGACCTGAGATTTGAAGGATTAGGACATGTGGATACGGGTGTGGGCAGGGGAGGGCATCGCGGGCAAAAGTAACAACTGTATGAACAAAGGCATGAAGAACACTGAGTAGTTGAGTTTAACAATTGTGTGAAGTTCAAAATTAGTCCAAACTCTAGATTCTTACAAAGTTTACAAAGAACTTTCACAAATACATTTTTAACTTTACCCTTTGAGGTAAATAGTATTATTGTTGTTGTTGTTCTCATCCCTCAGATGGGGATACAGAGGCTCAGAGCATTTAATTGATGTTTCCAAGGTTACCTGAGCTACATGTGTAGTAGATGGCAGATCCAGGTCTTTTTTACTCCAAGTACCAAGTAGAAGATGAGGTTAGAAAGGCCCAGTGGGACCAGGATGTGACTGGGAGGCTTGGATATTTGGCCTTTTAGTCTGAAGTTTTTGGAGCAGGAGAATGTCATGATGTGAGTTCTACTTCAGGAGTTAGTCTCGCAGCGGTGTGTAAGATGGATTGGCGATGAGAGAGACATGACTTTAAAAGACTGCTGAGGAGTTCATCACAATAATCCAGATAAGGGAATAAACTCTGTAAACTAAGAAGATGACAATGGGAATAGAAATAGCAAGACCTGAGAGAGCTTAGGGATGTATAGGATAAGAGAGAGGGAGAAATAAAAAAATGACTTCTGAATTTCAAACTTTTGGTCATTTGAATTCTGATACTCTGTGTGTGTGTGTGTGTGTGTGTGTATGATTAGAGGAGGAAGAATAGATTATGTCAGAAGATGATGACCTGAATTTTAGATGAGAAAAATACTTTTAGATACTTGCAAGATTTCTGTAGGGCAGCAGCTTAGCCCTGGTAATTTTGGGAATCCATGTAGGCCACCCTTCTGGGACAGGATAGGATGGGAGACTTGTGAAGCACTACCTCAAAGCCATCTCCCCAGGGGGGATAAATGGGTATGGAAGAAGACTTGACTTGGGCTGTTCAACACACAGTACAGTGCACAGATGATGTGTTACAGAATTGTATACCTGAAACCTATATATTTTTATTAACCAATGTCACCCCAATCAACTCAGTTCTTTTAAAGGATTTTATTTATTTATTTTTAGAGAGAGGGAGGGAGAGAAATACCAATGTGTGGTTGCTTCTCGTGCGCCCTCTACTGGGGACCTGGCCTGCAACTCAGGCATGTGCCCTGGCTGGGAATTGAACAGGCATCCCTGTGGTTCTCAGGCCAGCACTCAATCCACTGAGCCACATCAGCCAGAGCCAATTCAGTTTTTAAAAATAAAAAAAAAAGCCGCCTCCCCACTCACCAGTCTGTCTCTTGAGGGAGGCTGTCATGGGACAGTTTCTCATTACCTTCCAGGTTCTGATGAGGAATGAGGCTTCAGTTACAATGTTTTTTTTTTAGAAGATCAGGGAACAGATGGACCAGGTTAGGGAATAAGGTATATTGCCTGCAGTCTGGTTTTTCATGCTCTTGCCTAAGTGGTAGGTAAGGAGAGGTAAAGATACTGTCCTCCCACTAAGGGTAGAATGGGCCAGGTTAGAAGAGATGAGACTCCTTGGGGTCTGGTAGCACATGGGATTGTGTGGGCCAGATTAAGGGATAAAGACATCTCAAGATCTGCTAGTGCAGCTCTTGCCTAAGTAGTGGGTAAGAGGAGAGGAGTAGGAATTCTCTCATTGTCCTACCTGTTCATGAGGCTGGGTGGGTTGGGCCATGGGAGAAAATAGATTCCCTGGGATCTGGCAGCATAAATTTTTGGAAGATTAAGCAGCAAGAGATAGGATTGAAATCAGCCATAAGATTGGTGCTTTATTATTATTATTTCATTTGTTGAAGCCAAGTGAAAGGCCACTTAAAACTGAAAGTAAGTACAAAGCTGAATTTAACTACTGTGACTGCCTCACTGATCTCTTCCCTGCTGCTCCAACTTGACTCTGGCCTCTTGCATGCTCCCTCCTCTCCTACTCTGTCAGCTTCCAGCCAAGGAGATAAAATATCTAGCTGCTCCTGGTAGCTACCTTGTAACTCCTAAAGTGCCTCTATTGAAAACTCTTTGGTGTGTTCCTATAAAGAAGTATTTGGTAAAGTTTGGGCAAAATTTACAGTAAAGGAAAAAAAGTAAAAATGATTTTAGAAAGGGCTGCAAGCTGATTCATTGAATGCACTGCTGTGTGAACACGGAATTGGAATTGATATGTTACATGTTTGAATCATGAATATTCAAGTGTTAGAAAAAACTTCTCTATATGCAAAGTTTTTAAAGTACACATGATGTCCTGTTGGTTGACAAGTTAAAGGTATCATTCTCAATGGCCCTGGCTTTCTGCCAGCAGGAGTGACTGATAGGTCCTAAAACAATTCAAGGCCTGCTTGTCAAGAAGTTTCTTGAAACAATGTAGGCAACTTCAAAATGCTGAATCCTTCTGTCAGTGAAAAAAAAAAAAAACAACTGCTGCCTCTTATACAGAGTGAAACATGCATTTCTAATAAAGCCACTCTTGTACATCAAATTTATAATTCCTGCCAAATTTGGCCCACTTGATCTGCCACATAACACAGGGTTTTGGAGTCATTAAGTCCTTAAAGATTGACTCCATCAGACCCTTTAACCCCCTTCTGAGACTATCAGTGATGCCATACAGCTGTTATGACTCTTTCAGGGTACAATCTGTGACAGTTTTATCACTGATTTTGGCAACATCATTGTGGCCCTTGATATTAATCTGTGTCTTGTTTTATTTGGTGGACATTTCACACATCCAAGTGGTTATAACCTATACTGTTAATTGTATTGTAAAAATTGATGTTTTGAATATGTGTAATACTTCTCTTGCTTGTTAGGGATGTTCCCAGTGGAGAAATCCCACAATTTGAATAGTGGTAATGGGGCCAGTATATAGCTAGCCACATGGTATCAGTAAAGCAGTATAGGGTGCTAAGGAAAGGGAAATGGGTGGAAGGGAAGGTCTCAGTCTTGACTAAGGAATTAGTAGAGACAGGAGTGCTTAAGGAACCTATCCGACAGATGGCACGAATTGCCCTCCCACTCAGGCCACTGAGTGGTAATGAGACAGTTGCACCACATGTATCAGTGACTGACAATTGTGTAAACTGGCATCTGTGGCAAAAATATGTGGCCAGTAGACAAAAGCTCCCCCTAGAGTTGTGAACATGGTGCATGTGTTAGAATATGGTTATATTTACTGTATTTAGAGTCAAATAATTAACCTATTATGAAAAACTAACTCAGGAGGAACTGTGAAACATCCGCTCTATATTTTTTTCTACTTTAATTCTGTGTTCTCCATTTAATGAGGGTTGGACAGCCTCAACTTTAAGACTATTACAGAATACCTAGGCAGAATCACTCTTTCTAAGCAAGCTTGTTACCATCACTGGGATCTAAACAGGCAATTCAGTGTTCTGATTTTAACCTCTAACTAACTCTTTTAATGCCTCCTAGGCTATAAACATGGATGGTGATAATACCTGTGTTCTTTAATTTTCTTTTTTATTTTTAGAGGGTAAGGGAGGGAGAAAGAGAGAGACAAACATCCATGTGCAAGAAAAACATCAGTTGGTTGCTTCTCACACCCCCCCAAATGGGGACTTGGCCCACCACCCAGGCATGTACCCTGACTGGGAATCGAACTGGCAACCCTTTGGTTTGCAGGCTGATTGATGCCCAATCCATGGAGCCTCACCAGCCAGGGTACTGTGTTCTTTAACAGGGGAGGATGTAAAAAAAGTAGAAAATAAATTTTTCACAAGCAAACTGTAATGTGTGTAATATGCATCTATTTGTACCAAAATTGTGATGTATGGCGGCTTTTCTCCAGAGCCACCATTTACTGTTTGTGTTTATGAGCAGTAAAGTGGCTAAAAGACAGGAAGTAGTAAGATGAAAACAGAGCAAAATGCTTTGTATACAGAAAGAGTTATTTTTTCTCATAGACCTTGAAGATTGAAGGGAGAAAAGCACTTTGCAGATCAGGCATTAAAATCAGCTTGTAACCGCATCTGCCATCATATCTATTGTTCCCTATGTCCTAGTATATGCACTGCCATTAAGGCTTCCTGATCTCCTTCTGGGACATCCGTGTGAAGGGAATAAAGGACATTTTCTATGTCTTAGGGGCATTGAACAAGAGATTTTAATAGAATATTAGAAAAAGAGATATAATATCACAGATTTCTACATTTTGCAGATAATGCTGTAGATCCAGATGTGTCTGCCAGGACGGTCTTTATAGATGTTGAGGAGGTCAAGGACAAATTTTGTTTGACCTTTACTGATGATGGATGTGGAATGACGCCTCATAAATTACACCGAATGCTCAGGTAAAAATGTCTTCATTCTTTGTCTCTTGTCTTGAGTTCATGAACAGTAGTTAAGGCTTAATGATTTTCTTTAATATTTTACTTTCCCTTTCTTCATTCAACAAATATTTATTGAGCATCTATTATGTGCCATGGTACTGGTTCTAAAATAGACACTTTTTGCCCTCACAGAATGTACAGCCTAGCTGGCAATTCAGACAGTTAAGCAGTAATCATAATGAAAATGATAAATATAATGATAGGAAAGTATAGAATGCAATGGGACAAGTTAGCAGGGGAACCCAATCTATTCCAGGAGGTTAGGAAAAGCGTCATAGGTGAAGTGATATTTAAACTGAGATCTAGGGGTGAGTAGTAGAATTTAGCAAGGTAAAGGAATAGGGGGCAAGGGATGAGAGTTCAGGCAAAGAGAAGAGCAAGTGTAAGGATGTGAAGGCCATCACTGGTCTGAGACCTTCTCTAATTTATATTCACCTAAATTTACTCTTAGATTAGAAGCATTGGAATTGGGATGATGTTTGGATTAGAACTATGAATGTGCGTTGGTATAATCAAGCCCTGTGAAAGATAAATAGAAGACATTTATACATGCAATCTTTGAAGGTTTTGCAGTAGAATTTCAAAGTCAGGAAATTATCTTTTCCAGCTGCTGAGGCTGGTGATATAGCAATTCATCTAATTACTTGAAAAGGTTTGTAGTTGAGAATGTAAGTTTGTACTTCATTGTATTCACATGTCATTCAGTGAAAGATGAGTATTTTCTTAACTCTTTCCTTCTCTTCCTTTTTTAGCAGATGAGATTGATTGCTTTCCATGTGGCTTCCTGAGCTAGTGTGTGAAGGATGAGTAACAATGGAGGGTTTCAATGGAGGAGGGAAGGGGCTTCAAACTATCGAAATAGAAAACATTCATTTTGTTGTATTTCTCTTTGTAGGTATTCTAATTCTGTAACCCTGTTTGTAGGAAAATCCCTTTGATCCATCAAATAAATGAAATGAAACAGGCATAACTAATTATAAATTTGGTTATGTTTTACCACTCAGCAGTCTATGTACCTTGTGTACCTTCATAATTAGAAGAATGTTTGAGGACAGTGTCCAGAAGTGATACAAGAATGTGGCCAGTATGTTGGTGAACTTAGAGAGCTGGCCCTATCTTTTAACTTTTATCTCCTAAAATTAATATTTTATATTAATGTAAATACAACTTTAGATGCGATGGAACCAAAATGTGTATATGTCTAATTCTATATGTACTAGTTTTTTTCTAAATCACTTACCTTCTTACTGACTCCTTCCAGCCACACCTTATACCAGTGACGTGGGTGTCAAATAGTGGGCTCAGCAGATGTTACCACTTTCCATTTTGCCTGTTGAAGTATGTCTGGAAAGTTGGTCCTTATAGTTAGTTACAAGGCATGAGAAAGAAGGAGGATGGTTTCAAAATAATTGCAACAATTTTTGTTACAGATTCATTCAACATACTTTTACTGAACGCCTGTGTGAAAGTCACTGGAGATAAAGTGGAGTACCGAACAGACATGGTTCTTGCTCTCAAGGGGCTGACAGTTTAGTGAAAAATATAGAAAAGGATTGACTAGTACTAATACAGCTAAATAGGCTATCCCGCCTAGTGGTAACTGCCATGAAGGAAAAGTACAGGTTCTGTGAGAGAATATAATGGACGGATCTGTTCTAATTTGTGGACTCCAAGAAAGCTTCCCTGAAGAAATGATGTTTGGGTTGAAATATGGATGATATGCATGATTCATTTAAAATTTCATTTCTTTCCTGAGGAACAAAACAGAGCTAAATAGGCAGAAGCCTCTTTAGACATAGCATTTTTTTTTTTTTTTTTGGTATTATCATGCCAAATATGTCTCCCACTAATCTGAGCTGGGAAATTGTTCCTCATATTTAAAAATTAATTTTAGAGAATTTTAGTTACCCCTGGCTTATGTATAAGTGCTGTCTTTTATTTCTGATTGTATCTTAAAACAAACTTGAATCTGTTAGAAGGTCCCATTTATTTAGAAGAGATCATTTAATTCCATCGTAACTTCTACCCAAGGATTCCACTTACCACAATTTCTTTTTTTATTTATTTCTTAAAATTTGTTTATTTTTAGAGAAGGGAAGAGAGGGAGAAAAAGAGGGAGAGAAACATCAATGTGTGGTTGCCTCTCACATGCCCCCTTACTGGGGACACGGCCCGTAGCCCAGACATGTGCCCTGACTGGGAATTGAACTGGCGACCCTTTGGTTCACAGGTCCATACTCAGTCCACGGAGCTCCACTAGCCAAGGCTCTTTTTTAAATAATTGAACTTTAGATGTACCTTTGCAAATTATTGTTAAGTATGTTAATTTTTCTTTTATTGGCTTGGGGACATAGTACTTTTATATTTGGAAAAATATTAGAGGTGGTTATGCAAAATTATTAAGCCTACAGAAATTCTATTTGATTTGTAACATTTTTCATTATTTTTTTAATTGTATTTTTCATTGAATATTATTTTGTGTTAGTTTTAGTGGTTAGACAATCATATACTTTACAGTGTTCCCACCGAATCGCAGCACCCAGCATACACACTTGTTTGAATGTTATAGACTATATTTTCTATGCTGTAGTTCATACCACTGTGACTACCAATTTGTATTTCTTAATCCCTTCACCCTTTTCACTCCCCCCACCATCACTGTGTTCTCTCTTTCTATAAGTGTTTCAATTTTCTTTGTTTATTTTGTTCTTTAGATTCCAGATATAAGTGAAATCATATGGTATTTGTCTTGTTCTGACTAACTTATGTCGCTAACATAACAAAAAGGAGCATTTCTATACCTGGAAAAGGATTTTGGGGAGCAAATCCAAGAAAATCTCAGACCCTTCTCAGTACCATCCTTATTCAGGTACCATTCCACTCCTCAATGTCACTGCTCCTACTAGCTCTCTCACTATGTCCCGCCCCGTTACTAACGTCTGTTCTGGGCATGCCCGTTTGCAGCTTTTTTTTTCTTTTAAATATATTTTATTGATTATACTATTACAGTTGCCCATTTTCCCCCCTTTATTCCCCTCTGCGCTGTACTGCCCCTCTCACCTGCTTTCCCCACCTTAGTTCATGTCCATGGGTTATACATATAACTTACTTGGTTTCTACATTTCTTTTACTATTCTTTTTTTTTTAATTCTTTTTTTAAATATATTTATTGATTATGCTATTACAGTTGTCCCATTTCCCCCCCCCACTCCACTCAATCCTGCCCACCCCCTCCCTCCCACATTCCCCCCTATAGTTCATGTCCATGGGTCATACTTATAAGTTCTTTGGCTTCTACATTTCCTACACTATTTTTACCCTCCCCCTGTCTATTTTCCACCTATCATCTATGCTACTTATTCTCTGTACCTTTCCCCCCCTCTCCCCCTCCCACTCCCCTATTGACAACCCTCCATATGATCTCCATCTCTATGGTTCTGTTCCTGTTCTAGTTGTTTGCCTAGTTTGCTCTTGTTTTTGTTTTAGGTGTGGTCGTTAATAACTGTGAGTTTGCTGTCATTTTTACTGTTCCTATTTTTTATCTTCTTTTTCTTAGGTAACTCCCTTTAACATTTCATATAATAAGGGCTTGGTGATGATGAACTTCTTTAACATGACCTTATCTGAGAAGCACTTTATCTGCCCTTCCATTCTAAATGATAGCTTTGCTGGATACAGTAATCTTGGATGTAGGTCCTTGAGTTTAATCTTGGGTAATGTAATTATGATGTGCCTTGGTATGTTCCTCCTTGGGTCAGGCTTCTTTGGGACTCTCTGAGCTTCCTGGACTTCCCAGAAGTCTATTTCCTTTGCCAGATCGGGGAAGTTCTCCTTCATTATTTGTTCAAATAAGTTTTCAATTTTTTGTTCTTCCTCTTCTCCTTCTGGCATCCCTATAATTCAGATGTTGGAACGTTTCAAGATGTCCTGGGGGTTCCTAAGCCTCTCCTCATTGTTCCAAGTTCTTGTTTCTTCATTCTTTTCTGGTTGGATGTTTGTTTCTTCCTTCTGGTCCACACCATTGATTTGAGTCCCAGTTTCCTTCGCCTCACTATTGGTTCCCTGTACATTTTCCTTTGTTTCTCTTAGCATAGGCTTCATTTTTTCATCTGGTTTTCGAATAGATTCAACCAAGTCTGTGAGCATCTTGATTACCAGTGTTTTGAACTGTGCATCCGATAGGTTGGCTATCTCTTCGTCGCTTAGTTGTATTTTTTCTGGAGCTTTGAAGTGTTCTGTCATTTGGGCCATTTTTTTTTTTTTTTTTTGTCTTGGGGCGGGGTACCGCCAGTGGCTGTGCTGTGACGCTGTACGTGGGGGAGGGGCCGAGAGGGAGCAATGGCACCCGCCTCACTCTCCTCCGGATTTCAGTCTTTCACTCCGATACCCACAATCAAACTGGGCCCCTCTGGTGCAGGTTCCCCAGTGGGTGGGCCTGTGCACACTCTAGGCCCCTGTGGGTCTCTCGAAGGACCTTTCCTGTGAGGCTGGGAGTCTCTCCTGCTGCTGCCCCAACCCCCATGGGTGCTTTCAATCAGAGGTTTGAGGCTTTATTTCCCGGAGCTGGAGCCCTGGGTTGCATGGTCTGCTTCTCTCCCTGCCGTTCACCCGGTTTATCTGTGTGCGAGTGTGGGGCCCCGGGGTGCTGCCCACTGCTCTGCCTTCCCTGCTCTCCGCCACTCTGAGTCCGGCCCTCTGGGTTTATCTGTGCAAATGTGGGGCCGCAGGGTCTGCCAGTGCTGGGACTGCCTGCCCCGTTTGTCCCACACTCCGCCAGTCTCAGTCCCGCCAGGGCAACGTGAGTCCTCTCCACCCCGGTGCCCGTCTCCGCCCCTCCTACTGGTCTGGATGAATGTTTATTTTGTATTTCCTTGGTGTGGGACCCCCTTGCCGTTTGATTTTCTCTCAGTTCTGGTTGTGCGAGGAGGCGCAGTGTGTCTCCCTACACCGCCATCTTGGTTCCCCTCTTTTACTATTCTTAACCTCACCCTGTCTACTTTGTACCTGCCATTTATGCTTCTTATTCGCTGTACGTTTTACCTGTTCTCTCCCCTCCCCCACCCTACTGATAACCCTCCATGTGGTCTCCATTTCTGTGATTCTGTTCCTGTTCTAGTTATTTGCTTAGTTTGTTTTAGTCTTTGTTTTTGTTTTCAGATTCGGTTGTTGATAGTTTTGAATTTGTTGTCATTTTACGGTTCATATTTTGATCTTTTTCTGGATAAGTCCCTTTAACATTTCATATAATAAGGGCTTGGTGATGATGAACTCCTTTAACTTGACCTTATCTGGGAAGCATTTTATCTGCCCTTCCACTCTAAATTAGAGCTTTGCTGGATACAGTAATCTTGGATGTAGGTCCTTGCCTTTCATGACTTGGAATACTTCTTGCCAGCCCCTTCTTGCCTGTAAGGTTTCTTTTGAGAAATCATCTGCTAGTATTATGGGAAGTCCTTTGTAGGTAACTGTCTCCTTTTCTCTTGCTGCTTTTAAGATTCTCTCCTTATCTTTAATCTTGGTTAATGTAATTAGGATGTGCTTTGGTGTGTGCTTCCTTGGGTCCAACTTCTTTGGGATTCTATGAGCTTCCTGGACTCTCTGGAAGTCTATTTCCTTCACCAGATTGGGGAAGTTTTCCTTTATTATGTGTTCAAATAAGTTTTCAACTTCTTGCTCTTGTTGTTCTCCTTCTGGCAGCCTTTCAACTTTTACAGTTGTCCCAAAGATTCCTAAACCTCTCCTCATTTTTTTGAATTCTTGTTTCTTCTTTCTGGTCTGGTTGAATGTTTATTTCTTCCTTCTGGTCCAAACCATTGATTTGAGTTCCGGTTTCCTTCCCTTCACTGTTGGTTCCCTATACATTTTGTTTATTTATATTTTGTTTATTTCACTTTCATAAGCTTCACTTTTTCCTCTATTTTGTGAGCATACTCAACCTATTCTGTGAGCATCGTGATTACCAGTGTTTTGAAATGTGCATCTGATAGGTTGGCTATCTCTTCATCTCTTACCTGCATTTTTTCTGGAGTTTTGATCTGTTCTTTCATTTGGACCATATATTTTTGTGTTGATACACCTGTTACAATGTAAGGGATAGAGCCTTACATGTTCGCCGGGGTGGGGCAACCCACTTTGCTGCATGTTGGCGCTGTATGTGTGGGAGGGGTCCAAGAGGGAACAATGCAGCTTGTTCAGTTCTCGCCAGATTTCAGTCACCTCCCTGGCTACCCACAGTTGAATTGGGCCCTTCTGGTGATTCTCAGGTGGGTGGGTGGGTTTGCGTACATTCTAAGACCCTGTGGGTCTCTCCAACGAACTTTCCTGTGAGGCTTGAAGTTTCTCCCACTGCTGCCACCCCCACAGGTTTTTTCAGTCCGAGGTTTTGAGGTTTTATTTCCCAATGCTGGAACCCTGGATTGTACAGTCTGTCTTGCTCCACAGTTGTTCCTCCCGGTTTATCCACACACAAATGTGGGACCTCCCACCCTCCAGCCGCCGCCTTGTCGTGAGTCCTCTCTGACCCGGCTGCCTGTTTCTGCCCCTTCTACCGGTCTGGATGAATGTTTCTTCTTTTACTCCTTGGTTGTCAGACTTCCATATAGTTCAATTTTCTGGCAGTTATGGTTGTTTTTTGTTTGTAACTTTGTTGTTGTCCTTCTTTTGGTTGTGCGAGGAGGCACAGTGTGTCTACCTATGTCTCCATCTTGGCCGGAAGTTCACTGATTTGTAACATTTCTTATAATCCTTCCCACATTTCTACCTCTTCATGCTAATCTTCCTCTTTTCAGGCTAATAAAATAGTTATGTAATTGCAGCAACAGTCTCTCCCATAAATGAAGAATCTCATGAAAATCAAATTAAAAAGGATAAGCCTATCATTGACTTTCTTTAAGGTTCACAATTCTCTTTAGCTTCTACAGGTTAATGTGTGAACCAGCTAGTCTATATATTCAGCTGCCTTTTTTCAGCAAGGTGGAAAACCTCTTCTTTCAGAGGTCAAGGATTAGCCTCAGATCCATGGATTGAAGGTATTTGCAAACTCTGCTCAGAAGTGCATTTCTTAGTAGGTCCTTTCTAAAAGAACAGCCAGAGGATAGCATATGCTTAGCAGTCTTTCATTTTTTCATATTGCATGTTACATCACCAGTATATCTAGGAAACAGCAGTGCCCTCCCGTTTTTGTCCATGGATTTGCTAAGGTTTGTTTCATTGTTCAGAGTCCCAATTTAAATTCACCTCTCTATATTCTAGAATCTTGATATTTTAATAAACTCACAAGCAAGCTGCTGTCTTCCTGGATTCCACTCAAAGAGCTGGTATCCAAACCCTCTTGATGTGTAAACACTGTTGTCTCTTACACGAGGGGATAGAATAGGACTTACTGAAGAGAAACCACCTATCTAAGCCAAGCTATCTCCATGGGAAATGAGTGAACCATACTGAGCTATACAAAATTCATCCTACAATTGTATTATTTATTGTGAGGGCTTTTATTTTAGGTAATTTGATTTGTATCTGGCATCCATGCTGCAATGTTCAGTTAAGTAGAATACCTAACATGGAACTATTAAGTGCAGACTGGTGCAGCCACTGTGGAAAACAGTGTGGCATTTCCTCAGAAAACTAATAAATGGAACTGCCTTTTGACCCAGCAATTCCACTGCTGGGATTATACCCTAAGAACCCTGAAACACTAATTCAAAAGAACCTATGCACCCCAATGTTCATAGCAGCAAAATTTACAATAACTGAGTGCTGGAAGCACCCTAAGTACCCATCAGGAAATGAGTGGGTCAAAAAACTGTGGTACATTTACACAGTGGAATTCTACGCAGCAGAGAGAAAGAAGGAGCTCCTACCCTTCGCAACAACATGGATGGAACTGGAGAGCATTATGCTAAGTGAACTAAAGTAGATACTGAAAGAGAAATACCATGTGATCTCACCTATAAGTGGGACCTAATCAACAAAACAAACAAGCAAGCAAAAAATAACCAGAGGTGATGAAATAAAGAACAAATTGACAGTAACCAGAGGGGTGGGGGGAGAGGGATAATGGGGGATAATAGGGGATAATAGGTGAAGGTCCATCAAGGAGAACATGTATAAAGGACACATGGATAAAGCCAACTGGGGTAGGATCAAGGGTGGGATATGGGGATGGGTCGGGTGGAGGGGAATGGTGGGTGGGGTGAAATTGGAGACAACTGTATTTGAGCAACAATAAAGAAAAATTTTAAAAAAGAACACATAGGAAAAATTAAGTTGAACATAACAACGATATCCAGAAGCTTCCAAATTCTCTCTTCTCGTTATTTCTATCCTTTTCTATTTCTAGTTCTGTCCCTGCCCCACTACTTACTTTCTCAACCTCGTGTAGTCATTTGGTTTTCTAAAACTAAGTAACACAATCAGGGTTTATACTCACAAAGGGGAAAAAAGATGATAGATGGCAGAAAAGGCAGGAATAGCTAGGAAATTAAGAGAGTACGATATAATCTCTCTACTTTCACTACTTCCCCTTAACCACCTAATTAAAGCTTTTTGTAACATAAGAGAAGGTTTAAGTTCCAATAACCATATAGATTCATTTAATATAGTATGTTACTATTTATAAAGAGCCCTGAGTTTTAGATGTGATATTAATTCTGAGGTAAAGCTAGGTGATAGCACCTGAGAATTCTCAGAGTGACTTCTAGAGTTAGTTTAAAATTCAAGTTTGAATACTACTTTATAATATATTGTACATACAGTATATAATTCAATCCTCATAATGACTGCATCTTTTCTAGCCAATGTTTTTGTGAGAGGAATAGAAATGCCTGAACCTTGCTAACTTCTCTAAGTTTATTTCCTGGAATACTAAGGGCCATAGACAGCAGAAATGAAACATTCTTTGGGGATTTTAAAAGGTACTACTGCCCTAGAAATTACTTTTCTTTGTGGTTAGATTTACTTGTAGGATGCACAAAGCTCTTGTAACTTGTCTACTCTAGAAGGACTTAACAGTATTATTGTATAACACTTTGAAATAGAAAATTGAAAGGTAGTATTCCTTCTTAGGAAATAAACACAAGCCACAGCCTTCCAGAAGTGGAAACCAGACAAGTGAATCCTGCTCAGACGTGTAAGAGCCAAGGCCACACTGTCCAGACATGGCACACAGAGTGTCTATTTCAGTGATGTTGGAGAAGCATCTAATCTGTGATATAGGAAAACTTCCCTTAGACTGTAAACCACAAGGGCAAGGATCATATCTTTTTTATCAACAGTTTTGTCTCCAGTATTTAGCACAATGCGTGGCACATAGTAGGTACTTAGTAAATATTTACTGAATGAATGGTAGACAACATCGTAAACTTAGTCAATCTGGAGAGAAATAATCCTTAAAATTAGTTTTATTTGTGGTGAGGGAAGATATATGAGGAAGATAATCATCATTTTCTCAATTTAATATCTTTAATTTTTTGTTCTATTATTTTGTTGCATGTCTAAATGGAGTATATTTTAAAGGGAAAGGATCTGGCCCGCAGACTGAGCTGGCCATAAGGGGCTACAAAGATTGTTGGGGTGACTCAGTGAAATGCCCTTAACAGAATAAGAGAGACTATACTGCAGCTGTTTGCTGATATTCAGAGGCAGAACTACCTATTTTTATCCCTTGGCTACATTCCAATGAACTGTTCCAGCAGATGGAGCAGAGGGTAAGAATTGGAAAGGTTATCTTTCGAGTGGAGAGTTGAAATTGCTAAGATATATAACCTCTGACTCAGATTTCTACAAGGTGATATAACCAGGTTTGGAGATGCCTGGTCTCGTGCCTCTGACCAGTGCAGCTGTCTGGTACTTTTGGAACCGTCAGTGCAGTGCACTCAGATGCCACTCTGTTCAGCCTACCCTAACCTCGCTGTTAGCAATTAGAGCCATTTTCTCCAGAAAAAAGGTAGCTACCCATGGTCTTTTCCAGATGTTTGTGTTAGTGAAAAGAAGCCACCTTTGCATTTATAAAATGTGAGTCTATTATATTGGAAGTGTTTATCTACACACAAACCACATGGGAAAATCAGTCCCATTATCCCATAGTAATTTCCTGTGTTTTTAACTTAATAGTTTGCGCCAGAAATATCAAAAGAGAAAAAAGATGGGACTTTTTACAAGTGTTAATTCATTAGTAGCTACACATTCTGCCTGCCACCTATCTTAGGATGCTTTGTACCTTTCTGGTTTCATTTTTTTTCTGATTTCCTTTTCCTTGTGTAATTACAGCTTTGGATTTACAGACAAAGTAATAAAGAAGAGCCAGTGTCCTATCGGGGTCTTTGGTAATGGTTTCAAGTCAGGCTCCATGCGACTAGGAAAGGACGCTCTTGTCTTCACTAAGAATGGGGGTACCCTCACTGTTGGACTCCTGTCACAGACCTACCTGGAATATGTCCAGGCCCAGGCAATTATTGTACCAATTGTTCCATTCAACCAGCAAAACAATATCCTTTCTGGAAATGGAGAATGTTGGTTAAAAATTAATCTAATTTGATGTTTTGATAGAAACCTTTTCAGGTCAAATCCAGCTATCAATTCAACTGTCTGAAATTTAACTTGAATTTCCCATTAAACATTTTTTAAAATATAAGTGGACTATTGACAGAAACTTAGAAATGTTTTTGTTGTATAGAAAATGTCATTTTTATGTTACTGATCTGTATCTCTCCCCCATTGCCACTCCCTTAGTGAAGTACCTCCTCTTTTATTTTCCCCCGAAGGGTAGCTCCATTTATATCTCACTCCTAGAAACATACTATTCATCAGTTTATCTGATTGCAGAATCATTTACTTCCCTATTCCTGGACAAGCTATTATTTCTGTTAGATAACAGGTCATCACCCACAGAGTATAGCAATAAAGTTTGAACTCATTGCTTCCAAAGAGTCTAAAAGTTCAGCCTTTGAACTACTTTTCAAATATAGAACTGTCTTGTTTTTACATTGTATCTTTGAAACTATATTCTGCCGGGGTAACTGATTTTTGTGTTTTTCTCTACAACCTGTTTTCATTTTGCCTTTTCCTTTCTTCTGTAGCAGTAATGCCCATGTTTTCTATCTCTCTGTCTATTTTTATCTAAACATGCAACTCCAAAGGCAGATCTTCCTAACTAGTAGCATTCTCTTAAAATGTTATTTTTTCTTTGACTATATTTGGTTTTACAAAAAATGATTATTACTGAGGATTCCTTGCCCAGCCTAGAAGCCATCTTGAACTATTCGATTTTCAACAGTGAAAATGACCTCCTGTCTCAGTTTGATGCCATCCCAGGCAAAAAAGGCACTCGTGTTATTATTTGGAATATCCGCAGGTAAAGTACTTCAAGGGTGATAGATTCTGTTAAGCAAAGGTAGTATGATAAAGTATATTTTAATAAATCTCTAGAGATGCAGAATAGTTAAATTTTGATAGATATTTGTATCTCATTGCGTACTTTTTAACTTTCTTACAGCCACAGCTCTGTTTGAGATAGTGGTTCTTTTTTAAAAAAGTTTTTTTTAATCCTCACCCAAGGATATTTTTATTGATTTTAGAGAGAGAGGAAGGGAGAAAGAAAGAGAGAGAACCATCGATGTGAGAGAGAAACATCGATCGGTTGTTTCCCATACGCGCCCCGACTGGGGATCGAACCCGCAACCTAGGTATGTGCCCTGACCGGGGATCGAACCCACAACCTTTTGGTGTATGGGATGACACTCCAACCAACTGAGCCATCCAGCCAGGGTGAGATAGTGGTTCTTATTAGCAAAATGTGGAGCTTGATAAGGTGGAAACATGAATATCCTGAGGCTATTGCCATAAACAATCGAAACATTTCAATGTTATTCTAAAATCTTTAGAATCCATTATAAATATCTATTTTATATTCATGGACACTGTTTTGAGATAGGTAAGTGATAGTTATTTAACTTATTTGACAATGAAAATAAAGTTTGAAAAGGAGACATTAAGGTAACAAAGCATGGCATTATCTTTGAAACTAAGGACCTCTGTATTAGTGCTTTAGAGTAACTGAGTTAGAAATAGGAAAACCTTTGAAGTAGATAAATTTGAACTGTAATGAGGCCAGCTTCAGGTCATGTGTTGAACACTAACAAAACAATCTAGAAGTAATCTAGAATACATGATTTGTTTAATCTAGTTATATCAAATGGGATATATTTAAGTGTCCACTAAAACCTAAAAGCCTTCCATATAAAACAGAGGTGGTGTTTTTATGTTTAATAGAACAGAGTGTGAAGTATATTTATTCTTTTTCTCTTTAAGTGAGGAATTTCACCTCAGGTTTTAGGTGGGCTAAACTTACATAAAAACCATGCTGGTTTGTATAGAAAGTACTTTGAACTAAAAAGAAAAAAAAAAGTAAGGAGGTTTTTTCACACATTGATAATTTAGATCTTTGTCCTATTGGGAAAACCTCAAATAATATTATTTATCTTATAAAGGATCATTTTCCTGAGGTATTTGCAGTGATTTAAACACATTAAGTAGGCTTTTTTCTTTGTACATTGTTTTTCAATTATATAGTAGTAAGTGTTATGTAAATAAAGGATTCCGTGTTCACATAAGTTCAGGAAAAGCTGGCTTAAACAAAGTTTGCCATGTTCCTTTATTGCAGCACTTCTCAGAGGCTTTAATATGCTAATGTTATTTCAGTATGCATGAAAATATGCAAAAGAGAAATATAATATGCAGTATTACCCAATTTCAAAAAAATTTTCTTCAGTCCTCTTTTCCTTGGATAGTGAATGGTAAGGGGCAAAGACAGGAAACCTCCTCAGTGTATGTGTTTGAGTGGGGTGGGGCAGCAAGAATCAGGATTATCCTGGAAAATCCAGAATATACTATTATAGTGATGTGGCCTTTATAAAAGCTACATACCATAATGGCTCTGGTCCAGCCTTGAAGAAGGAGCTACATTTCCATCACAGCAGCTCTGATCTTGCAAAGCCTGAAGTCTGAGAAAGGTATCACTAGATCTTTGAGGTGGCTCTGGGGGCCTGGAATTGTTTTTCAATTTTATTCACTCATGCAACCAACCTACCTTTCTTCCCTCCATCCCTCTGTCTCTCCCTTCCTTCCTTGCTTGCTTCCTTCCTTCCTCTCTTCCTTCCTATTTAAGAGTATTTTGGGGGACTGCTGTTCCACGGGACAAATTTTGGAAACTGTTGTTCTCATACATGTTTTCTCCATAACCCATCAGGAAACAAAGATGGCTCTTGGCTTTTTTCCCTGGCTGTTGTCAGTGGTATAACCCATGGTCTGGGAATGGACCACAGCTAAGTGTCCCAAAAGGATTATGAGAAGAAAATTCCTTGTGAAAAGAATATGATTACTATAATATTTAAATGATTATTCCATAAATAATACTCTATAAAAATAGCAAATATATGCTATTTCTATAATAACCTTTTTTTCTTTCTAAGAAATAAGATCTGGGGAAATCTCGGTATTTCATTAGTCCTTCCATAATTGCTGAAATTAGAAGTAGGCTTTGATTCATCTGTTTATTCAGTTAGGGAAAATGACCTACCCAACAGTACCCAGAAAGTTGGGATCTATTATAAGGTCCTACTTCAAGGACAGCTGACAGGCATTTGACTTATCAGATCACTTAAACACACCATCCTTTTTTTTTCCCCCTTTCGTATGTGGCGTTACCACCTCTGTGAAACATAGGTTTGTTTAGGCTTGAAATACCCTTAATACTGTGTGGTCTTCAAACTGAGTAATTTGTAGTTTAGTACTTGTAGTCAGGGAAAGAAATAGATATCTGAGTTTTGGCTCATATTGTTTCTTTTCTCTTGGGTTCCTAGTGCATTTTTGTCCTTTGGAACCAGTTTTTGTTAGATTGGTACTTGTCTCTTTTACCCAGAAATAAAGATGGAAAGTCTGAGTTGGACTTTGATACAGATCAGTATGACATCCTGGTATCAGACTTTGGCACAGAAGAAAAAGAGACTGGTGGTGTTACCTCCGAACTGCCAGAAACAGAGTATTCTTTACGGGTGAGTAAAAGTGGTTTTGCTTCTACAATGAGAGGTAAGAATTCCTGTAAAATGAAAATCTATATAATAACATCTCATTTTAGTTATATAAAAATGACCACCTTTCAGCCCTGTGTTAGGATTCTTTTTCACTGTCTCCACCAAAACAGTTCAGCGAATAGATTTAGTATCACTTCAGTGTGGTAGCTGACATAGTATAACATGGCATGGAAACAGCCAAATCTCTGTCCAGAATACACCTCAGTTGTTAGCAGTGTTTTAAGGGGATGTCAGTAGAATTGGCAATATTGTATAATAACTTTCCCTTCCCTGTTCCATAGGCATATTGTGGTATTCTCTATATGAAGCCACGAATGAAAATTTTTCTGCGTCAAAAGAAGGTGACTACCCAGATGATTGCCAAGAGCCTGGCCAATGTAGCCTATGATATATATAAACCTACTTTCACAGTATCCTTACAACTACATGAAGTTTACCTCTTCATTTCAGGATCAGATTTCAACATTGGCACAGAAAAACAAAAACCTTTCCTTTGCGTTTCTTAAATGCCGATCTATGTACTATTATTTATGTTTTTTAGAAACCACTTGGAAATGATTAAAATAATACGGTCCTGAGACTTTGGACATTCTGGTTCAGTAGATTCTGAAATCTCTTTTTTTAAAATAAGAGATATTATTTATTTTTAAATTCTCAGCTGATTCTAAGGAGTAGCCAGGTTTGAGACTCTGCTTTAAGGTCCACACCATTTGGTTTGTATTGGAATTTTGTTACATATGACATTGAAATAAGCAAAATGTTGTCTAGAAATTGATAATCTTTTGGACATAGCATGCTTTTCCTCATGACAAGTCCACACTTATGTTGATAGAAGTTAGGAGAGTGGAAATTAAATTTTCAACAGGTTTGGTGTGGATTTCCTGGTACTTCTTATAGTGGCAGCCACTCAGAGAAGTAAGTACTCATTTTCACTTCTATCTGCCATTACACTAGGAATGGATTTCAGATACTTGAGAAAATCTTAAGATTATAGAAATTAAGTCTATATTTGTTAATGGTCTTAGGACCAACAAAAGCCTTTGAGCAGCTGAGAACTCATAAGCAATTATGAAGAATTGCCGTTGCAATTTATTTTCTAGTAAATAAGCCCAGTTCTTGGACTAAGAAACACTCTTTTTTAAATTAATTTTTTAATTGTTATTCAGTTACAATTGTCTGCATTTTCTCCCCATCCCTCCACCCCACCCCAGCCAAACCCACCTCCCTCTGCCACCTCAATCCTCCCCCTTGATTTTGTCCTTGTGTCCTTTATAGTAGCTCCTGTAAACCCCTCTCCCCACTATCCCCTCCCCACTCCCCTCTGGCTATTGTTACATTGCTCTTAATTTCAATGTCTCTGGTTATATTTTGTTTGCTTTTTTCTTTTGTTGATAAATACTCTTTATCAAAGGTGTTATTCATCTTGCTTTGTCTTTCTTCCCCTGATCAAAAATTAGAAATTGTTGTTTCCTTTTGTAAAAAGCTATGTAGTTGTTACTCTAAGCAGCTTGATTTTCTCCTTTTGGAAACAATACATTATCTATTAGGAAAGTTTTTTTAAGCCTTAAACAAGGTCAATTTAACAAGGCCAGGGATAGTACTGTTAGCATCTGTAGGTAAATTAGTTATATTACTGTATGTAGGTTAGGATATCGGTGCCACAGGTTTAACAGAGCCAGTCTAAAGAATTATTTTCCAACTGCATATTTTTCAAATATGCCACATTTCTGTCACCAGTTTCCATCTTTTATGGGTTTCTGGGTTTCTATCAGGGTGACTCCTAAATACGTATTCTATATGTACCTGAACTCTTTTTAGCCGTCCTTCTAATTAAACTAGTTACCTTCTCTAATAGAATCTGGGCTAAACAAATTCACTATGGAGATGAGTAAAATGAAACTCCTAATAACATTTCCTCCAAGGTCACTGAGGGACAAGATCACTGACGCTGATTTGTTTATTCCCCAGCTATCAAAGGCCTCTTCTCTCTTCTTGTCCTCTGTAATTTGAGGAACCTCCTACCCCAGTGTACTCTCTCCCCATAACTTAGAATTTTAAAAGTATACCATAGAAATAAAGTATTTGACAATCTTTTTTTTTTTGGTGGCTGATGTGGCTCAGGAGACTGAGCACCGGCCTGCGAACCAAAGGGTCGACAGTTCGATTTCCAGTCAAGGCACATGCCTGGGGTGCAGCTGGGTCCCCAGCAGGGGGTGCAGGAGAGGCAACCACACATTGATGTTTCTCTCCCTCACTTTCTCTCTCCCTTCCCTTCTCTCTAAAAATAAATAAAATATTTTTTAAAAGAGAATATTTGTAAAGCTATTACTACAGGCTTTTCAAATGCCCTCTAGAAAGGTTGTTCCAATTTATATAGGATGTTCTTTGGTATAATAGAATGCAAATTATTTTTTTTCTGACAAAGCTGCAGGCATTTGTCTCCTTAATGATTTTCTTCTCAGAATAAGCAGGTGAAAATAACTTTCGGATTCTCTTGCAAGAATAATAACCAATTTGGAGTAATGATGTATCACAACAATCGACTCATAAAGTCCTTTGAGAAGGTGGGATGCCAGGTGAAGGTGAGTGATTAATGGATTTTTTGTCACATAAGGCTGAAAACAGTAGGAAGAGGATTAAATTTTGCAAAGGGGATTAAGTCATTAGTGAATTTTTCTCCTATCTTATGTCGGTGGTTAAATCTTACCCTAGAAGTCTATGTTACCAGTGAACCATCTTGTGTTGAAAGACTCTACTTGTCATTCTCCATAGATGTCAGTCAACATGGAAACTTTACTGCATGATTTTCTAGGTAGCTGTTAATAAGAGAATCAAAGCACCAGCAACTCTGTCATGTGTAAGTTTATTAGTGTTGATGGTAGCTTTTTATATTTTCTTGGGGAGACAATAAAGCATAGTGAAAGATGTATAAAATTTAGTGGTTGATGGCCAGGATTTGATTCCTGGCTTCTGTACTTAAAAGCTGTGCAACCTAGGCTAAGTCACTTACTTTCTCTGAGGCTCAGTTTCCTACCTGTAAAGTGGGAACAGCAGTAATAATTTTACCTGCTCTTCCTACATTAGAGCTTACACGGCTCAGAGCCGTGTAAGGGAATAAATGGGATAAATTATGTGAAAATACTTTATAAACTGAACCATACAAATATTACCATCATGTTTAATGTTTTAATGACAATTTAAAGTGCAAATATCCACAAGTATTCCATTCATTGCTATTTTACAGATAAGATTGGTGAAGCACAAAAATGATAAAGTGCTTTATGTGATATAGTAGGACAAACTTACATTAGACCCAGGATAGCTAGTTTTCAGCCTATGCTGATCTTCTTTGTTATATCATCTCCACGCAACTCATGTTTGTGTGCTAGTCTAATTACACCTTGACTTAGTTCCTTTCATGAAAGAATTAAAAAAAAGATTTTTCAATGTAAAAATATCTTGTATCAACTTGTAATTAATAATCCTTCATATCTGACTCACTTTAGTAGATTGGTGGCCTATATATATATAAATTGTTTATTTTATTAGATTGTGATGATTATGTAGCATCCTTAAAATATCTTGAGGTGAAGTTTGGTTTCAGTACTCTAAAACAGTAGTATATAGCTTTGATTTCTTTTAGCAGTTTCACCTTTTGTTCAAATGAAATCTTATGGCAATCCCAGAATATAAAACACTGGACAATGGAGGTGGTGTGAGAGAAGCAGAGATGGCTATTAATCCCTGGAAAATCCTAGCATATCTTTAGACCATAGTTTGAAAATCTTGCCCTAGAATTTGCCAGAGGTTCCAGTTCAACATAATATTTGCAGTCTATTGAAGTATATTCTGAGTGTTTCTCTAGACCTTGCTGGTCTTACTTTGCCCATGAATGCTATGTAATATTTCTGTTATTGTTCACAATCAAAAGGAAATGCCTCCAGGTAGTCAACAGTAATTTGAGTGTTTAAATTAATATTTTTTTCTAAGCCAACTCATGGAGAAGGTGTGGGAGTAATTGGAGTCATTGAGTGCAATTTCTTAAAACCTGCGTACAACAAACAAGACTTTGAATACACGAAGGAGTACCGGTGAGTCATTCCCAACCTGACGTAGTTCTCATAGTTTGTTCAGGTATGATTCTGTTCTATGAAACCTCTAAAAGCATCTCTAAAACCCAGATAGATAAATTAACTGAGAATTCCTTCAAATCTATTTTCCAGGATGAGAGAAAAAATGATTTGATTTTTGTATTAAACCTTAATGATACATGATATATGGAGCTCAACTGAGATAAACCTTACCTTTAAAAATTATGTAAAGAACATAAGAGTCATTTAGTAAAATACCTCTGGTGAAACAAAGAACCTTGAAATTATCTTTTTTACAAAAATACATCATATATATTGTATTGTGTGTTCACCCAAAGTCAAGTCAACGAGGTTTTTCTTTTTTTGCTTAATGCCTTCACCTTTTTCACCCATCCCCAATGCCCCTCCCCTCTGACAGATGTCAGTCTGTTCTCCATCTGAGTCTGTTTCTATTTTGTTTTAGTTTATTTTGTTCATTAGATTTTCACTTTATGTTTTTTAAACTGTATTTTATTGTTTATTGTATTACAGTTGTCCCAGTTTCCCCCCTTTGTCCCCTCTACCCTTTTCCCTCTCCCCCCACTGCCTCAGGAAATGCCAGCACCATTGCCCATGTCCACAGACCATTCGTGTATGTTCTTTGGCTACTCTATTCCCGATGCTGTACTTTACATCTGCATTACTATCCTGTAACTACCAATCTGTCCTTCTTAATCACTTCACCTTTCTCACCCCCCCTCCCATCTGGCAACATTCAAAACATTCTCTGTATCTATGATTCTGTTTCTGTTCTGCTTATTCTACTGAAAAGAGTTGAGTGGATCTGAAGTTATTGAATATGTTCAGGGGAAAAGCAGCAGTTTGAAGTTTGTTCTAAAACATTGTCTTGAAGCCAGTGAGTAGATTGAGAGGAAACTATTGGAGCAGCAGGAAAGACATGTGTGTTTTCATGGAAGCATCTAGGTTTAACAGGTAACACAAATAGATGAGATTGAGAAAGGAACTGGGCATTGAGGCCAAACCAGCAAAGATATTTTAAGGAGACCAAGAAAGGAGTAGTTGAAGCCAGGATATAATAATAGTTTGTTTTAAAACGTTGGGGAAGGAATGAGTCATTCATTTCTTCTTTCATCATATACTTTGAGACATCTCCTGTGTGCCATGTACTAGGGGCATAATAATGAAAGAAGAATCCTTGATGTCTATGAACAAATAGGATGAAGTACATGCAAATAAGAAAGTTAAATACCTATAAAATAATTGCTTTAATGGGGGAATATATGCAAAATGAGAAGAACCTTTAAATAGTCCTATGGGAGTTGAAGAAGGCTTCAAAAAACAGATTATATTTGAGCTTAAATTTGAAGGAAAAATTGGAGTTTTCTAGGTGAACATATAGGGGAAGGGCATTCTAGGCAAAGGGAAGTATATACAAGGACATGAAAGAGCATGTGGTATTCTGGGAGTATGGAGAAATAAGGTATGAGGACATGTTTGTTTTCCTCGAAGTCTCAGTAGCAGGGTTTTTTTTTTTTTAGAATGTAGGAAAAGTAATTCCCCAAATCTCCTTTTTGTGTATGTGTGTGCATGCCCCAAACTGTTAAAAATTAGATAAGTGTTGTACCTTGATTTATGTGGAACCATAAGAATTTTAGGATTAGTGCTTGACTATCAGACCACTATTTGGATGGCAAAACAAATTAATTTTAGGGTAACTGGTTCTTGGTCAGTAGGACTACTCAGTGGCTATGGTGACTATCTGCCATCAGTTTTAAGTGAAATGGTCTTTTGTATGAGTCTGGCATATCATGGAGATCTTTGACTAGGACTTGACTCTTAAGAGTGAAAGTTTAGAAATGACATCCATTTGACTGGTATCTCAGAGCCAAAGTCATTTTATTTCTTTTGAGTAAAAGGAATAGTGACTTTCTTGTGATTAAGTGAGTAGTTGTGATTTTTGAAATCCAACTGTTAAGATATCAAAAATTACTTAACATCTTTCTTTTTAAAAAAAATTTGTAATCCTCATCCAAGGATGTATTTATTGATTTTAGAAAGTGTGTGTGTATGTGTGTGTGTACGCACATGTGAGAGAGAGAGAGAGAGAAACATCGATGTGAGAAACATAAGTTTGTTGCCTCCTGTGTGTGGCCAGACCAGGGACTGAACCCACAACCTAGGTATGTGCCCTGATAGGGAATCAAACCCACAACCTTTTGGCGTATGCGATCATGCTCCAACAACTGAGCAACCCAGCCAGGGCACTACACATATTTCTTATATTATCTGTGTCAGACCCTATGTACCTTTTAAATTTTAGAGGTTTTAGACCCTTGGTTTGTGATGTTTAGTTTCAGTATGAGTTTTCAGTGATTGCAGGGGATCCAGATATAGTCCATCACCAGTAGGTTTATTCAGTTAAACATATAGGATTTCTGGCTTAAGTAGCTTAATAATCTGCTACACATTTTATTAAAAACAGAAAACTAGTATACTATTCTGCATATAGAATCTTTTGAGGATAAAAATTTACATAACTCCTGTTCCATTTCTTGCATCAATTTCCTTTTTTACTCAATATATTTTATATAAAATGAAAAGATGTTCATTTAAAAAATAAGGAAATTTGAGTGGAGCATTAAAGAAGGCTGGCTGTTATCACAAATTCATCCTAAGAGTATGATAGATGTGAGAACTGCAAATAGTAACAGAGATAACAGCCATCATACTGCTGGAATGTCTTCAAATAAATCAGCTATAATATCAGTTTTAACAGTTATGGATATCAGATTTCAACAGCAACTATCAGGGCTCAAACTTACAACATTATTAGAGTAAATTCCAGCTTCAGAAGTACAATCGACCCTGTCTGGGTGGGTTAGTTGGTTGGAGCATCATCCAGTGCACTAAAAGGTTGCAGGTTCGCTCAATGGTTGGGGTGTGTTCGGGAGGCAGCGGATGAATGTTCCTCTCTCTCTCTCCCTCTCTCTCTCCGTCTCTCTCTGTCTATATCTCTCTCTCTCCCTCTCTCTCCTTCCTGTCTCTCTAAAATCAATAAACATATCCTCAGGTGAGGATTTTGAAAAGTACAGTCAACACATATTGAGTACTTTACTATTGCATGGCACAGTGGCTGGGCTTTGTGGAATTTTTCTAAAGAATTAGGGGAAAGTTCATCAAGGACACATGGACAAAGCCATAGGGGATAGGTTTGCTGGTGGGAGGAGGGTGGGGATGGGTGGGGAGCGGGGCCGTGGTGGGGTGAAAATAGAGACAACTGTACTTGAACAACAATTTTTTAAAAAGAAGGAATTACTATAAAGGACACATGGATAAAACCAGTGGGGAGGGTGGAAGCAAGGGACAGAAGTGGGTTTGGCTGGGGTGGGGGGAGATGGGGAGGAGAAAATGCAGAAAGCTGTAATTGAACAACAATAAAGTAATTAAAAAAAAGGAAATTCAAGGTACGGTTCCTGTCTTTGAGGAGTTTATAGTCCATATGTAATAGTGTATTATCACCTACATGAAACAATTTAGACAGTAATAAAATGGCTGTTTGATCAGTCAAAACCTAAGCGGTATGGTATAGGAAAATGTCCTGAGAAAAGAGATAGGGAAGGTTTCGGGTAGAATGTATGACTTAAGATTTGCCTTAAAGGACACAGGATTTAGAAAAGGGAGAGAAGGGAATTCCAGGATAGAATTACAGCATGAGTTAAGGTAGTGACATGAGTTCAGAACGGTGAAAATATGGGGAGTAAGGGTAAAAGGATGTAACTGGGAGTGAGGGAAATAAAGGCAAATGGATAGAGTAGGGTCATATTTTAGATCATGCAACGGCAAACTTTTCCTGTGAAGGGACAGGAGGTAAATATTTTAGGCTTTGTAGGCCACGTGGTCTCTGTCACAACTGCTCAATCCTGCTGTAGTATGAAAGCGCCCATAGGCAAAAACAGGCGGGGGCCTGGATTGAGGCCACAGGCTCTAGTTTGCTGAAGACTGTGCTGGAGCCACAGTTCCCCAAACTATGTGCCGAGCTATACATAATGAACTCACAGTGGAACCATAAGATATTTTAATTTTTTGAGGGAAATGCAGTGATATTTGACTTCTGTTTATAAACAGTAGAAATTGTTTTCTATTGCTGTCATAACAAATTACCACAAACTTAGTGGCTTAAGACAACACTAATTTTATCTTGGACAGAGTTCTGTATGTTGGAAGTCCAACACAGATCCCATTGGGCTAAAATCAAGGTGTTGGCAAGGCTGCATTCCTTCCTGGAGGTTAGAAGAGAATATATCTGTTTGCCTTTTTCAGCTTCTTGAGGCTGCTGGCACTTCTAGACCCATAGCCCTCTTCCTCCATCTTCAAAGCCAGCAATGTTAGGCTGAGTTCTCTCACATTGTGTGACTCCAGTGACCTTGCTTCTATCATCATATCTGTGATTTTGACTCTCTGCCATACTCTTCCACTTTTAAGGACCCTTGTGATTACATGGCAATTCTATATAATCTCTCCATTTTAAGGCCAGCTGATGAGTAACCTTGATTTCATCAGTAATCTTAATTTCCTCTTTCTATGTAACCTAATATATTCATAGGTTTCAGGGATTAAATGTCATTGAAGGACCATTATTCTGCCTATCACATTTCACCCTCTGACCCCCTAATATCTCACATGCAAAATACACCCCATGCCAACATTCCCCAGAATCTCAACTATTACAACTCAAAGTCTAAACTCCCATCTTAATGTCATCTGCTCAAAATTCCAAAATCTCATCATCTAAATCGGGTATGGGTGATTCTCTGAATCTGGTGCATCATGGAGTAATATCCCTTTCCATCTATAAGCGTGTCTTTTTTATTTTCATATTTTGCTCCCAAAACACAATGGAGAGACAGGCATAGGATACCAGTTATAGGTATTGTTCAAATGGGGAGAAAATTGAAGGAAAAAGGAATCTCCAGTCCCAAGCAATTTCAAAATCTAGCCCAGCCAACTCCATTACATTTCAAGGCCTGGGAGTAATCTTCTGAGGCTTTCGCCTCCACCAGCTCGATTTCTGGGCTGATGGCTCCACCCTCAGCATCATCTTTCATTTTTCATGAAGGGTTGCATGTATTTACAGCTCATATGTTTCACCAGCCTGTTTCCTGACTATAGCCTTCTTTCATTTTATACTCTCTTCATCCCTTTCAGTCAGATCTAGCAGTTTTCGTGCTAGTATGTCATTCTCCAGAACCTTGTGGGTCTCATGTGTATGTTGTGTATGTTCACTCCATCACACGAGGGGTTTCTGATAAGTTTTTCCTAGATAATCCCATTTTTTATTCCTAGCTGCACTGAGATTGCTCTGGAGATTTGAGTTACATGCTTAATCTTTTAAAAAAGAGCTTTTTGTGTGACTGAATACTCTGGCCCTTTGATCTTTCTGAGGTATTAGCAAAAGGCTGTCTTGTTACAGCCTCATCTTTTTCTCTAGAACATGCTTTCCTGATAGTGAATCTCAAAATTTTAGCATCTTTCACAATCTGGACAGGCTGAAAATTTCCGCAGTCATTAAGTCCTGGGTGCTTTTTGTTGAGCACCATATTTTGCTGTGTATAATGCCCTCCCCTGTAAAATGCCTTCCCACAGTTTTGGCCCAAACTTTCAGGAAAAAAAATGTTTTGTTATAATTTTTTCACTCATTTATTTATTTATATTTAGAAACAAAACCAATTATCGTATTCCACAGTATTATTTTGCATACAGATATTGTTACTGCTTTCTAGAATTGCACTTTTAACACATAAACATAAATACAAGGATTAAAAGCATTTATATAGATACAGAATTAGTACTACCCATATATAATGCGCATCCTTATTTTTCCCTCAAAAATTTGGGCAAAAATAGTGCTCATTATATATGGCAAAATATGGTAATTATTCCCTAAGTTTATCTCTTTCCTCTCACATTTTACATAAGCAGCAAGAAGACACCAGGCCACACTTTCAACACTTTTCTTGGAAATCTCAGCCAAATGTTTCATCACTTATAACTTCTGCTTTCTGTATAACTCTAGGACACAATTCTGCTGAGCTTTCTGCCACTGTATAACAAGGATCACCTTTCCTCAACATTTCCAATAACATATTCCTCATTTCCTTCTGAGCCTTGATCAGCAACACCTTTAACATCCTTAATTGTACTAACAGTCTGTTCACAATAATTTTGGTATTATCTACAGGAATTTGTATTTTTTTCTTCCATGATCCTCACTTCCTTCAGAGCCCTCAAATTCTTCCACCCTCTGCCCACTGCCCAGTTCTAAAGTAATGTCCACATTTTTAGGTATTTGTAATAGCAGCACCCCAACTTCCATGTACCGAAATCTGTGGCATTTCTTTTGATTACACCATATGTTTGTGAATCTGGACTTTGAGCAGTTGCTGTGGGACAAAGCAAGTAATACATGAAAATACATGACTAAGAAATGAGGAAACCTGTGTCCAGTTTGATTCCAAGGTTTGAGAAGTACAGTACCCAACAGGCATACACATCCCATTAGTAGATAATTGTGGTTAAGAATAAAACAGAAATCTTTTTTTAACTTAAGTGTATTTTTTTCAAATGGATTCTAAATTTTAATTGATAAATACTTACTAAATTGTTTATACCTGACTATGTAATAAATTGAACTAGTACATACTTATTTTCACTTAAGAGGGCCATGAAAACTTGAGACGCTAAGGGTGCCATGAACCTAGAAGTTTTGAGTACTTCTGTGTTAGAGGGACAGAAGGTAGAGTGGTGGATTCCTTAAGCAATAAGAATCCATTGTGTGTTCTTAAATAAGGGAGGGGACTGAAATGCTATCTTAAGAATCTAATACAGTTGACACTTGAACTATGAGGGGGTTAGACGCCCAGACCACCCGTGGAGTTGAGAACCTGCATACAATTTAAGTTGGCCCTCCAGATAAACATTCCCAACTATGGATCAAAATTACAGTTGGCCCTCGAACAATGCAGGTTTGAACTTCATAGGTCCACTTATATATGGATTTTGAACAATATGGGTTTGAAGTGGACCTTCACAGTTGAAGCCCGCATTGTTCAAGGGTCAAGTGTATATTATACTTATGTACAGCTTTATGGTTTATACAGTGCTTTACACAGATTATGTCAGTTGATAAATATGGCGACAGGGTGTAAGATGCATTGATGGAGTGACTAAAGGTTACTAGAGTAATCTAGGTGTGACGTGAAGGTCTGAAATAGAAGTAGCTGTGTAAAATGAAATATATGGCAAATTCTATTAAAAAAGATCAGAAGATTTTGGTAATTTATTGATAATGGGATGTTGGAAATAAAGGAGAAGGAAAAATCAACGATCACTTTAAATTCTCAAATTTAGTAGACAGGATCATTAGTAAAATAATGAGTTTGGGAACGAGGAGCAGTTTCATGGAGTGGTAATGGTAGAAACTGGATTGCACAGAATTAAGACAAGAGAATGAAAATGATGTAGTGTATATAGAACATCCATACCAGGATTAGGGAAGTAAAAGGAAGGAGATTAATAGAATAGTAGAGTAAAGCCAGGGTTTTTGTCAGAAGGAATGGGGTTTCAAAATACATGCGAACAGTTTGTTAATTGAAGTGGTGGTTACATGACTACATGCAGTTGTCAAAACTGACAGAACTACACACTTAAAAAGATGATTTTTACACTATGCAAATTTTATCTTAATAACTTTTACCTGAGTACATGAGAACAGAGGTTTATTTATTTTTATTTTTATTTTATTATTATTTTTTAAAATTTTTATTGTTATTCAATTACAGTTGTGTGCCTTTTCTCCCCTTCCCTCCCCCCCACCCCAGCTGAACCCACCTCCCTCCCCCACCATCCCCCCCGATTTTGTCCATGTGTCCTTTATAGTAGTTCCTGCAATCCCCTCTTCCCACTGTCCCCACCCCACTCCCCCCTGGCCACTGCTAGACTGTTCCCAACCTCAATGTCTCTGGTTGTATTTTGTTTGCTTTTTTCTTTTGTTGATTATGTTCCAGTTAAAGGTGAGATCATATTGAGATATAACTCACATACCTTAAAGGTCACTAATTTAAAGTGTACATTTCAGTGGTTTTTAGTGATTCACAAAGTTGTGTAACTATTAGCACTATCTAACTGCAAAACATTTTCATAGCCCCCAAAATAAATCCCTTGTTCATTAGCAGTCACTCCACATTTCTCCGTCTCTTAAACCTCCGGCAACCACACATCACCTACTTCCTTCTTTTCAATTTTTTTTTGGTTGTGGCAAAATAAACATAACATGACCATCTTAACCATTCTTTTTTTTCACAGATTTTATGTATTTATTTTTAGAGAGAAGGGAAGGGAGGGAGAAAGGAGAGAAACATTGATGTGAGAGAGAAACACTGATTGGTTGCCTGTCATACACACCCTGACCAGGGACCAAAACCGCAACCCAGGCATGTACCTGACTGGAAATTGAACCGGAGACCCTTTGCTTTGCAGGACAATACCCAACCAACTGAGCCACACCAGTCAGGGCTTAACTATTCAGAAGTGTGCAGTTCAGTGGTATTATGTACATTCATATTGTTAAGCAACCGTCACCACCATCCATCTCCAGAACTCTTTTCATCTTGCAAAGTCAAACTCTATACCCATTAAACAATACTTCCCCATGCCCCCCACCAGCTCCTGGCAACCACCACTCTACTTTCTGTTTCTGTGATTTTGACTATTCTAAATACCTCACATAAATTAAATCATACAATGTTTGCCTTGTTCTGACTGGCTTATTTCACTGAGCATAATGTTCTCAAGCTTCATCCATGTTGAAGCATGTATCAGAATTTCCATCCCTTTTTAAGACTGAATAATATTTCATTGTATATAGATACTACATTTTGCTTTTCCATTCAACCATTAATAGACATTTGGGTTGCTTCCATGTTTTAGCTATCACGATATGCTGTCTGCAGTAGTTCCCCATTAACCACGGTATATGTTCCAAAACCCCCAATGGATGCCTGAAACCATGAATAGTACAGAACCCTATAAATACTGTTTTTTTCCTATACATACATACCTATGATAAAGTTTAATTTATAAATTAGGCAGATAAAGAGATTAACAATAATAAAATAGAACAATTATAACAGTATACTATAATAAAAGTTGTATGGATGTGGTGTCTTTCAAAATATCTTATTGTACTCCGCATACAGTATAGATATGCTGGACAAAGGGAAGATTCACGTCCTTGGTAGGATGGAGCTGGACAGTGCATGATTTCATCTCACCACTCAGAACAGTACACAATGTAAAACTTATAAATTGTTTATTTCTGGAATTTTTCATTTAGTACTTTTGGACCACATTTGACTGTGGGTAACTAAAACTGTGGAAAGCAAAACCACACATAAGGCGAGGTACTACTTTCTTCTGTCTAATATGTATTAGTATAGCCATCCTTGCAGTCTTTGGGTTATTATTTACATGGAATATCCTTTTTCATCCTTTCACTTTCTACCTATTTATGTCTTTGCATCTAAAATTAGTCTGTTGTAGCCCTGGCTGGTGTGGCTCGGTTGGTTGGGTGTCATCCCACAAACCGAAATGTTGGGGGTTTGATTCCAGGTCAGGGCACATGCCTGGGTTGCAGGTTCAGTCCCCAGTTGGGATGCATGCAAGAGGCAACCAATCAATGTTTCTCACATCAATGTTTCTCTCCTCTTCCTCCTTTCCCCTTTCTCTGGAATCAACAAAAGAAATAAATAAAAATAATAAAGTTAGTCTCCTGTAGGTAGCATATATTTGGATGATGTTTTTTTATTCATTCCACCAATCTCTGTGTTTTATTTGGAGAGTTTAATCTATTTACATGTAAAGTAACTACTGATAAAGGGGTACTTCTGTTATTTTACTTTTTGTTTTCTATACGCTTTATAGATGTGATGTGATCCTCATTTCCTGAATTACTGTCTTCTTCTGTGTTCAGTTGATTTTTTATGATCAAACATTTAAATCTCATTTCCTTTGGTGCATATTTTATAGCTCTTTTCTTTGTGGTTACCATGGGGATTACATGAGCCTGTGATCAGAAACAGCACACAGCTATCAGAGCACAGATCCCTGATATTTGAAGGGCAGAGTTCTTTTAACCCACCCTGGCTCCTACAGGCTGCTCTTAGGACAGCTGCCTGTCACGGGGCTGGGGTAAGGATGGTAGCTACTAGTGTGCTAAGAGCTAAAATTTGCCAATTTACCATCCAAGCCTTCCCTTGGAAGTTTCAATCCTTCAATAGACTCCACAGTTCCAAATAGTTACGTCAGACAGGTTCAGTCAGTGCAGCTGTCCAGGTAGAGAGTAAAATTCTTGGTGCTTTCTCCTTCACCATCTCCCCAGAATCTTGTCTAATTTATTTTCTAAGTAGATTTAAAGTAGAATATTAAGATAAAACAAGGAATAGTTCTTTATCTGTGCCTTGAGGGAAAGATATAAACATAGAGGTAGGAATATTACTTCATTGGAGGGGAAAAGGGGAGCTCATATATAATAATCTTCTCTGTGTAGTCAGAATCTAATTTAATATGAGTAAGGGGTAGGGGGTAAGGAAGAATTCCTCTTCTGGAGAGAAGTCTATAAAATCCTTGGGAAACGATCCAGAGAGTCAGGGGATTTTAAGTATACTAATTTAGTAGTATTTCATGTGTGTACAGTTGTACATGGAGTTATAATCCTGGGTCATAGAATTAAATAAGAGTCATTAGAAATTGACAGTTTTTGAAAGTAAAGTTCCAGTTTTGACTTTATATACATTATATTTTTTGATCCTGGGTCTACTGTTGTTAATTTGGGAAGAGAGATAAAGGAGAAAGAGTAACAGCCAGAACTGGGATATAGCTTCCACTAACAGCTGTGCAGTAGAAGATTGAAGGGGACTTTGTTGCCCATTGGTGCTGTAACTGCTCCGATCAGTATTTGCATGAAGAGGAACTGTATGGACATTTTAAAATTAGTATTTGATTGACTTGTAGTAGATAAGATGTAGTTTTGATCCTATGACTTTGAGCTTGGTCCTGAATAGTTTACATGTAGTCACATGACAATCAGATAATGTATCAGTGTTTGGCTCTCCCTGTCTCTGAAATTTAGTCCTTTTTTATTTCTCTAATGTCAACTCCTCAATCCCCTATGATTCCAAAAGCCTTGAAAATTTGGAGAACACAGTACTTTTTAGGACTTGTGACCATTTTACCTTTTTAATCAAAGTGACTATTCAGCGTTCTGTCATTTTGACATGTAATTTGAAAGGTAGTGGATTCCCATCCTAGTTGCTATAAGTGTAGTTGTTCAAACCTAAATTGTTGGCTTCTTTTAGATGGGAGCGTCTCATAGGTCACAAAGTTGTTCAATAAATTCTCACCATTGACATGCTTCTTCTTGCTCTTTTCTTTCAGCTTGACCATAAATGCCCTTGCCCAGAAGCTCAATGCTTATTGGAAGGAAAAGACTTCCAAAGAGAATTTTGAGACCTCAGCCATAGCCAGGACAATACCGTGAGTAGTAATTATAGAATATAAAAGTATTAGGGGTAATGTCCATAGAGCAAATGGAAAGTACAAGAATAAGATGGTGCTTTTCACATAAGGAAGTTTAATTAACTAAAACTGGGAAATCACAGGTACTAATTTTATCATTCTCTAGACCTCTTCATTCTGGTTTAAGACTTGTGTGGTTTGGATTATAAATATGAAGAATTTAGTATGTTCAGTTTACCTATAGGCAATATGATATAGACCACGATGGCCATTTAAATCAGGTACTCCTGTGTTGAAAATCTGGGTCTGCTTCTTAATAGTTGGGAGAGTTTGGGTAAGTCACTTCCCTTCTCTGAGTATAATAAATTAGATGTTATAACATTTTTAGCACAGCACCTGGCATATAGTAGGTATTCAGATATGTTAGCAAACTTTCCTTCTCTTTATTCCTAGAGGACATTGTTGGAACTGTACCATGGAATTTGACAGCAGAAGTAGAGAACCTGGCATACCAGAAAAAAGGTAAAATTTATTAAATCTAAGAGAGGGAATAACACACAGAACCATGAATCAAGATGAACTGCCTCAGTAGGCCAGGAAAAGAACATAAAGAGGGGATTAATATAGAATGTGTAATACACATATACAGTCAGTTACACCATCATTAAGGCAAAGATTTGGGTGTTAAAAGTTTATTTTGATGTAGGTACCTACCTGTGTTTATTTTTACTGAAAATTATCAGGAAAAGCTATGATATAAAATTTTGTTTCAAATGTAACCTAATTGCTTTATAAATAACACCATTTCATTCTAAATACCTTATTCATGCCCAACTTTCATGGTTTTCAAAGACATGAAAATTAAGATAAGATGCTAATTTTTGCCCTTTCAAATAAGCAATGATTAATGCAATAAAACGGATGTTCATATATTGCTGGAATGTATATATGTATGTTATGTAATCTTTCTGGAAGCAGAATTGTAATAATGATTATTCTTTATTGACTACTTACCTATGTACCAGGCACTGTTCTAAATTCTTTACTTGTATTTACATGTATTTGTTCATCAAACAACTGTATGAGATAGAGATTATTACTTCTTTGCAAATGTAGACAGTGATACACTGAGAGCTTAAGTAACTTGCTGAGGATTAGACAGGTATAAAGGGGTAGAGCTAAGGTTCAAATATAGGCAGTTCGACTCCAAAACCCAAGTTCTTATCCATGATGCTCTTCTGAAACAATGCAATTAGGGTAATATTGTGTAACCCATTCAACTACTTATTTATTGCAAGCACAAGCTAAAAAGCCTTTCCTGTCTGCCTTGATAGAAGTATCTACTAGGGTCTTCATGTAATCGGAGGCAGGGAGGTTCTGTCTTTAATATTTGTCCCCGAGAGGGTAATACTGACATGCTTCTGCCAAAGACTCCTCTGTGCATGTGCATGTAAAACCAAAGCTAATATGACCTTTCCTCTCACCTCCCACTACTGCTGAAACTGCTTTTTGCTGCTCTGGCTCTGAACAAAACGTGGCTATATAGAAATATATAGACACCAGAGGTCAGGCCTGAGCTTAGAGCTTAGCGGTTGCAAGGCTCGAGCAGCCTGGAGCTATGAGATAGGAAGCTGTATACTCAAAAATATGTATGAATTCTCTTTGTTAAAACAGTTTTAAACAAGAAGAGGATATTGTATTTGAGTGGTAGAATTATGAGTGTCATTTCTTTTTATACATTTCTGTATTTTCTAGCTTTTTTTCTATAATGAGCTGATACTGCTATTAAAATTAGAAAAAAACACTATTTATAAAGATAAGAAACATATTGAAATAAGACATAAAAAATCACATCACTCTATTGATATGTCTAGTATAAGAGCAATATAAATGAAACGCACAAAACCAGCCTGAGGCTAAATTATGTTTTTCAAATTGGTCCTAGGTTCTCCTCTACCCTCTTTCTGTGTCTTTTCTCCAGCCTTCCCCCTTCCCGCTTCTTTCACACCTTAGATGCTGACTATTTCTACTATACATGGACCACCTTCTTTCACAGAGAAACAAATTTTCTTTAAGGTGAAGGAGACTGGTTACACTTCCTGGGCAAGTGTGGGGAGTAGGAGAGGGTATGTGTGTTAAGATTAGAACTCTGGAAGTGTTTATTGTAATAATTTAACCCAATTGTTGGGCTGGAGCCACTATTTCTAGTTATAAAATTTAATCAAATTTATATTACTTTTTAAAATTAACTTTGAGAATATCAACCTAATAAAATTTTGATTAAAGTATACACAAAGACTGGTTTTGAAAGGAAAAAAGTAGGGATTCTGTAGGGGAAAGGAGAGGGAGAAATTTTGATGATGATTCTTCAATGACTCCCACAAATGCATTTTAAACTTGTCACAGGATTGCATAGAATCAAATAAAATGATTCTCTGGGTTTAATTTCTTGGAGATATATATTATATATTATATATGTACACACACCCATATATACACACACATATATAAAATTTTTGTTAATTAATTTTAGAGTTAAAATTATCCTCTTGCTTACTTAGATCAAGAGATTCTGGGATAAATATTATTGACCCCCATAAATAATGGGAGTTCACCATGTTAATATTTTTTAGTACTTTTCATATCCATATCTGGCATAGTTCTATCATTTTTTTCTGTGAAGTTCAAGATATATACATTTTAGACACCTAGACTATAATAGTTATAACATATTTCATATATAAATTATGTTATTTCATTTTTCAGTGTGCCTTTCTAATGTAAGACACAGTACAAAGCCGGGATACACACAGTAATACTTCTGTTTTCCTTCATTCAGGAAGATTCCTGACCAGACGTGGGTACAGTGCGATGAGTGTCTTAAATGGAGGAAGCTTCCTGGCAAGGTTGATCCATCTACATTACCTGCAAGATGGTTTTGTTACTATAATTCCCATCCAAAGTACAGGTAAGTGTAGGACCCAATATTGTGCCAGATTTCTCCTGATTTCTCTCTACATTCTAAAACATTTTTCATCTCAAGTCCACACTCTTCAGCCTGGCATTCCAGCCTGTGTGCCAACTGATCCCGCCCTCCCCATCCAGCTTTATTTTTCATTTATGCCAACACAAACCCTATGCTTTAGCGAAGCCTGAGGCTTCACTATTCCCCACACATGCCATACTTATTTCCTCCTCCATGACTTGGTAATGTCATTCCACTTGCTTATAATGATTTTATGCATTCCATCTGCCTATCTAAATCGTATCCATCTGGGATGCTTAAGTATTTAGTGTAATACTTCTCCTGTTGACAATAATTTACAGTATTTTACTCTGGGTTCCTGTGGTATTTAATTCTTGACATTTGTTCACATAATGTCTTATAATTTTGCAATGTTTGTCATATCTATGTACTTGGGCTCTTCAAGAGATTGTAAGCTATTCAAGAACAAGAGGTTTACACTTCGATCAAGTTGATGGATGTCTTCATATGCTTCCTACGCCTGAATCTCTTGTAGTACCTATTGTACATAAAATGTTTGTTTACATGTTTGTCTTATTTTTTTTCCCATTTTCACCAGAGCACACCCCATGCCCCACCCATCCCTGCCTCCCACCCTCAAACCTACCATCTTTGGCTTTCTCCATGTGTCATTTATACATGTTCCTTGATGGCCCTTCCCATATTATCCCTTATTATCCCTCTCCCCCCTCCTCTCTGGTTACTGTCACTTTATTCTTATTCAATGTCTGGTTGTGTTATGCTTGCTTATTTGTTTTGTTGATTAGGTTCCACTTATAGGTGAGGTCATATGGTATTTTTCTTTCACCACCTGGAATACTTCACAGCATAATGCTCTCCAGTTCCATCCATGCTGCTGTGAAGGGTAGGAGCTCCTTCTCTCTTTCTTCTGTGTAGTATTCCATTGTGTAAATGTACCACAGTTTTTTTATCCACTCATTTACTGATGGGCACTTAGGTTGCTTACAGTACTTGGCTATTGTGAATTGTGTTGCTATAAACATTGGGGAACACAGATTCTTTTGAACTGGTGTTTCAGGATACTTAGGATATAATCCTGACAGTGGTATTACTGGCTCAAAAGGCAGTTCCACTTTTAGATTTCTGAGGAAATTCCATACTGTTTTCCACAGTGGCTGCACCAGCCTGCTTTTCCACCAACAGTGCACTAGGGTTCCCTTTTCTCCAAATCCTCTCTAACACTTGTTGTTTGTAGATTTCTTTATGATGGCCATTCTGACCGGTGTGAAGTGGTATCTCATTGTGGTTTTAATTTGCATCTCTCTGATGGCTAGTGATGCTGAGCATCTTTTCATATGTATCTGGGCCCTCTGTATGTCCTCCTTGGAGAAGTGCCTGTTGAGGTCCTTTGCCTATTTTTTAATTGGGTTTTTTGTCTTCCTGGAGTGGAGATGTGTGAGTTCTTTATATATTTTGGAGATCAAACCCTTGTCCAAAGTATCATTTGCAAATATTCTTTCCCATATGATTGGTTCTCTTTTCATTTTAATGGTGTTTTCTTTAGCCATGCAGAAGCTTTTTGCATGAGGTCCCTTTCGTGTATTCTTTCCCTTATGTCCCTTATTGTAGGGGACATATCAGTAAAAATATTGTTGTGTGGAATATCTGAGATTTTCCTGCCTATGTTCTCCTCTAAGACTTTTATGGTCTTATGACTTATATCTAAGTCTTTTATCCACCTTGAATTTATTTTTGTGTATGGTGTAAGTTGGTGGTTGAGTTTCATTTCTTTGCATGTAGCTGTCCGGCTCTCCCAACACCATTTGTTGAAGAGGCTATTTTTACTGCATTATATACTTCTGCCCTCTTTGTTGAATATTAAGTGACCATAGAGACTTGGGTTTATTTCTGGACTCTGTTCTGTTCCATTGGTCTATGTGTCTGTTCTTATGCTAGTACCAGGCTGTTTTGATTACAGTGGGCTTGTAATATAGTTTGATGTCAGGTATTGTCATCCCTCCTGTTATGTTCTTTCTCAAAATTGCTGCAGCTATTTGGGGTCATTTACAGTTCGACATAAATTTTTGAAAGGTTTGATCTGTGTCTTTGAAATATGTCATTGGTAATTTAATAGGGATTGTGTTGAATCTATAAATTGCTTTGGGTAATATGGACATTTTGATGATGTTAATTCCTGCAATCCATGAATGTGGTATATGATGCCATTTATTTGTGTCTCCCTTAATTTCTTCACTGTTGTGTAGTTTTCTGAATACAGGTCTTTCACCCCTTGGTTAGGTTTACTCCTAGGTACTTTATTTTTCTTGGTGGAATAGCAAATGGGTAATTTCTCGTGACTTCTGATTCTGACCTTTTGTTGTTGTTGTATAAAAATGCGTTTGATTTCTGAATATTGAGTTTGAACCCTGATGTTTTGGAAAATTCACTTATTAGGTCAAGTCATTTTTTTGGTGGAGTCTGTAGGATTTTCCATGTACACTATCATGTATTCTGCGAACAATGACAGTTTTGTTTCCTCTTTTCCAATTTGGATGCCTTTTGTTTCCTTTTCTTGTCTGATTGCTGTGGCTAGGATTTCCAATACTATGTTGAATAGAAGTGGTGAAAATGGACAACCTTGTCTTGTTCCTGATCTTTGTGGGAAAGCTCTAAGTTTTTGTCCATTGAGTATGATGTTGGCTGCAGGTCTCTCATATATGGCCTTTATTATGTTGAGGAATGCTCCCTCTGTTCCCACTTTGCTGAATGTTTTTATCATAAATGGGTGCTGTAACTTATGAAATGCTTTTTTCTCACCTATTGATATGATCATGTGATTTTGGTCTTTCCTTTTGTTTACGTGATGTATTATGTTTATTGATTTACAAATGTTCTACCACCCTTGCATTCTGGGGATGAATCCCACTTAGTCATGGTGTATGATTTTTTAAAATGTATTGCTGAATGCCTTTTGCCAATATTTTGCTGAGGATTTTAGCATCTATCTTCATCAGCGATATTGGCCTGTGGTTTTCTTTCTTTGTTGTGTCTTTATCTGGTTTTGGGATTAGGATGATGCTGGCTTCATAAAAAGAGTTTGGGAGTCTCCCCTCTTCTTGGATTTTTTGGAATAGTCTGAGAAGTGTAGGGATTAGCTCTTCCTTAAATGTTTTGTAAAATATTCCTGTGAAACTGTCAGGGGTTTTGTGTTCCAGGAGTTTTTTGTTAACTGCTTCAATTTCATCATCTATTATTGGTCTGTTCAGGCTTTCTGCTTCTTCTTCATTCAGTTTTGTGAGATTTTATTTTTCTAGAAATTTGTCAATTTCACCCAGTTGTTCGTAGTAATTTCCTACAATCCATTGTATTTCTGTGGTATAAGTTGTAATTATTCCTCTTTCATTTCTGATTTTGTTTATTTGGGTCCTCTCTCTTTTTTTTTCCTTGATGAGTCTGGTTAAAGGCTTGTGAATTTTGTTTATCTTTTGAATGAACCAACACCTGGATTTATTGGTCCTTTGGGTTGTTGTTTTCGTCTCTATGTCATTTAGTTCTTCTCTGATCTTGGTTATTTCCTTCCTTCTGCTTGCTCTGGGCTTTGTTTTTGTTTTTCCTCCAGTTCTTGTAGATGTCGGGTTAGGTTATTTGAAATACTTCTATCTGTTTTATGTAGGCCTGTATAGCTATGAACTTCCCTCTCAGGACTGCCTTTGCTGTGTCCCATAAGTTTTGGACTGTGGTGTGTTCATTTTCATTTGTTTCTGGATACATTTTGCTTTCTTCCTTGATGTCATTGATAACCCATTCATTGTTTAATAGCATGATATTCAATCTCCATGAATTGGAGTGTTTTTGAGTTTTTTCCTTAAGGTTGGTTTCCAGTTACAAACCCTTGTGGTCCGAGAAAATGCTTAATATGATTTCAGTTTTCTTAAATTTGTTGAGACTTGTTTTGCTTCCTATTAAGTGGTCTCTCTTTGAAAATGTTCCATGTGCATTTGAAAACAATGTGTATTTTGCTTCTTTGGGATGAAAGCTTCTATATATGTATCAGTTAAGTGCATTTGATCTCGGGCGCTGTTCAGTGCTGCAGCATCCTTGTTGATATTTTGTTTGAAAAAACTATCCATCTTTGACAGTGGGGTGGTAAAATCCCTTACTATAAGTGTGTTGCTGTCTATATCCTTCTTGAAGTCCTCCAAGATTTTCTTTACATATTTGGGTGCTCCTATGTTGGGTGCATACATGTTTACTGTGTTTATTTCTTCTTGATGGATTCTTCTCTTGAGTATAATGAAGTGTCCTTCAGTGTCTCTTTTTATGGCTTTTGTTTTGAAGTCTATTTTGTCTGATATAAGTATTGCCACTCTGGCTTTTTTTCCCTCTCTGTCCATTTGCTTGGATTATTTTTTCCAACCCTTCACTTTCAGTCTGTGTAGGTCTTCTGTTCTGAGGTAGGTGTCTTGGAGGCAGCATATTTGTTGGACATGTTTTCTTATCCATTCAGCTACTCTGTGTCTTTTGATTGGAACATTTAATCCATTTTCATTTAAGGTTATTCTTGATAGGTATTTATTCATTTTCCCACTTTGTACCTGTGTTCCTCTCTTCCTCACTCTTCTCCTTCCTCTTCTTATAGCAGTCCCTTTAGCATGTCTTGCAGTGCTGGTTTCATGGAGGTGTATTCTTTCAGCCTTCTTTTGTCTGGGAAACTCCTTATTTTGCCTTCCATTTTAATTCAGAGCCTCACTGGGTAGAGTACTCTTTGTTGCATGCCTGTGATTTTCATAACTGGGAATATTTTTTGCCATTCTCTCCTGGCCTGTAGTTTGTATGTTGAGAAAACTGCTAGTAGCCTTATTGGAGCTCCATTGTATGTTACTTCTTGTTTTCCATTGCTGCTTTTAAGATTCTCTCTTGGTCTTTAAAACTTGGCATTTTAATTATGATGCATCTTGGAGTAGACTGCTTTCAGTTTCCCTGATTGGGACCCAGTGTGCTTCCTGAACTTGCATATTTTTTCCCCTCTCCAAGTTTGGAAAGTTTTCCATCATTATTTTGTTAAAGAGGTTTTCTATCCCTTGCTCCTTTTCTTCTCCTTCTGATATTCCTATGATTCGAATGTTGTTACATTTTGTGTTGTCTTGCAGTTCCCTTAAACTATCTTCATATTTTTTTTTTTAGTCTTTTTTCCTGCAGCTGCTCTACCTGCGTGTTTCTACCTTGTCTTCCAGCTCACTAATTTGTTCCTCTGCTTCATCCAGCCAGCTTGTAATTCCTTCTGGTGTGTTTTTTTATTTCAGAAATTGTATTCTTTATTTCTTCCTGGTTATTTGTTTTTTTTTTTTTTTAAATGTTTTCCTTATTTATTTTTAGACAGAGGGGGAGGGAGGGAGAAAGAATGACAGAGACGAATCAATGTGTGGTTGCCTCTTGCACATCACCTACTAGGGACCTGGCCTACAACCCAGGCATGTGCCCTGACTGGGAATTGAACCAGAACCCTTTTGTTTTCAGGTTGGAGCTCAATCCACTCAGCCACACTAGCAGGGCCTGGTTCTTGTTTATAGTTTCTATTTCCTTTTTCTTTCTTTTTTAAAAATTACTTTATTGTTGTTGAATTACAGTTGTCTGCATTTTGTCCCCATCACTTCCCCCCCACCACTTACCTCCCACCCCAGCCAAACCCACCTCCCACCCTTGCTTCCACCCTCCCCCTTGGTTTTGTCCATGTGTCCTTTATAGTAGTTCCTGAAAACCCTCCTTCCCACTCTCCCCTCCCCCCTCCCCTCTGGATATTGTTAGATTCTTCTTAATTTAAATGTCTCTGGTTATATTTTGTTTGTTTTTTATTTTGTTGATTATATTCCAATTAAAGGTGAGATCATATGGTATTTGTCCCTCACCGCCTGTCTTATTTGACTTAGCATAATGCTCTATTTCCTTTTTCATACTACTGTAGTTCTCACTCAGTCCTTGTAGTTGAATGTGAGTTTCTTGAGAATCCTTATAACCACTCTTTTGAATTCTATCTGATAGTTTGCTTGCCTCTATGTTATTTACCTCTTTTAGTGGGGAGTCTTCCATTCCTTTTGATTGCAAGTTCTTTCTTTGTCTCCCCATTTTAGGTGGCTGTTTTTGTTTGTTTCAGTGCTTCCTGATGCTCTGCTTTGCTAGCTGTCTTTGTAGGAACTTCTATGGTAGGAGTTCTATGGGACTCAGTGTTGTGGTCTCTTTGATCTCCTTGTCTGGATACTCTAGGGTTGTCCTTTCTTTTGTGTATATGGGCTCTCTTGTTGTACTTGAGTTTTACCTGTTGGTGGTTCCTTTGTTGGGGGATTCTCACCTCCAGCAAGTTTATTGGTGTTCATAACTCTCACCTTATTATGTGTGTGATCAGTGGCAGGGGGAAGGTGAAATGGAATAAGATAGCAGGAGAGTGTTATATGGGATTTACAGTACCAATGAGTAGAGAACAGTTAGGAGATCCTTTGGTGAAGTACAGTGATTACTGTGATATTTCACCCACCTAGCCACTCTTTATAAAAAGGGAAAAAGAAGCCCTGGCTAGTGTGGCTCAGTAGATTGAGTGCCAGCCTACAAATCAAAGGTTCGCCATTTTGATTCCAAATCTAGGGCACATGCCTGGGTTGCGGGCCTGGTCCCTAGTAGGGGACGTGCAAGAGGAAACCACACACTGATGTTTCTCTCCCTCTCTCTGCCTCCCTTCCCCTCTCTAAAAAATAAATAAAATATTTTTAAAAGGTTGAAAAAGAGATAAGACACTTATTAGAAGGGAGAAAGGATATGAGCTGAATCCAGAAAACAGGGCACTTGTGAGTGGTTAGATGGTGAGATATAGTGAGAGTAAGGGATAGGAACTAGGCGTAATGTGTGAGAGCATAAAGTTAACCACAACAGTAGTAAAGTTCAGGAAGACAGTGAAATGGGCCAAGACCAGGGAGTGCTGTGTAGGATTTACAATAATATGGAGCAACAATTATTTACAAAATTATAGGAACAACAATAATATGACAAGAAATATATGATCTGAATAAAAAGAATAGAATAGAAAGTAAAAGACCAAGAGTAGTGTGTTATTGGAATACAAGTAAAATGAAAGAAGAAAGATTAAAATGTAATGAGAAAGAGAGAACAAACAATACCAGTCAAACAATGCAATTAAACAAACAAAATGAAGAAAACTAACAGAAAGAAGAGAAATAAAAAAATAATAAAATAAATAAAATAACTAAAAAATAATAATAAAAATGAAAAATAATATGCAAGTTCTGTAGGATAGCAAAGTGAAATTTGTCTCAGTTTCCCATTTGGCATTAGCTTTCTGATGTCTCTCTGGTTCTGTCTTTGGTTCTTTGGTCCTTTCACAGCTCCAGGTCTTATTGTCTCACACTCAGAGGGGGAAAAAAAGCCTCCTGCTGATGTTAAACCTGCCAAGCAAGTTCTGTGTCTTCATTTTTTCTATGGGCGGGCAGAGTGTGGCTGGGCTTCGCTCTTTTCCTTTCCTGTGGTTTTTCAAGAATGGGGGCTCAGTCTGGACTGCAATATTCACAGGTGCCCAGCCTCCAGCCCAAGCCCTCAGAGTGCTGCCCTGCACCCACTGTCCATCTGAACTCTGAGACTCTCTGGGTCATGGTCAGTCACAGCCCAATGTTTCTCTCATCTCTAGGTGTCTCCCTGCTCCCCAATTTCTCTGGTACTGTCCAAGCTAGTGACCAGGGTCCAGGGTGGGGAACGCCCCTGGCTGTGTGTCTCCCACTGCATCTTTATCCTCACAGCAACTTCAAGCATCCAGGTTTCTCCTAGGCGGGACTGGCTTCCTTGCTCTGGGGGAGGAGGGAGCTGCAAATTTAGGATCACTGACCCGGCTCTCCTCCAAAAGTCCTATAGCAGCAGGGACTGAGGCCATAGCCACCAGACTGCAGTCCTAGGAACAGAGCCTGGTGACTTTCCCGTCTGCCTACAAACTTTCCTTACCATCTGTTTTTTAAAGTCCTCTTCCATTTTTCGCCTCCAAACTTCATAGAGGCTGGGATTCTGTTTGCTGTTCACTCTGTTCTTCAGAAGATCAGCTAGGAGTCCCAGTTGGGTACATGAGCAAGTGGGTTAAGCTCCCACCTACCTCACTGCCATCTTCCAACTCCCCCTACATGTTTGTCTTCTTAATGCACTGTATGTTCCTTGTAGCATTGAACATCTAGATAGTTCCTGGCATGTCCATGGGCATTCATTTCAATTTATCAGATATTTTTTTTATTTCGTTCAGTAGTCACATAGATTTAAAATAATAACTCAGTTTGCTTCATTTCAGTGGAGATGCAATTCCTTTTCTCCTCAGGACAAATGCTGATAGAAAAAAAAATACTAGGTGCTCTCACTCCCAGGAACACAGCCAAGGCCATTCTTCCCTGTCAGGCATGCATCTCCTAAACTCTGAGGGTTCCCATGAAACTTGCAACCAGGGGAGCAATGGGCAGTGACAGCTCATCCTGGGCTAAGCCCCTGAGCCTGTCTCCAGGGCTCTCTTTTTCTCTGACTTTCCATTAAGTCAAAGCCGCCCCACCTAGGATCTCTCCAGTTGTTTCTTCTATCCCAAGTACTTCCTTCATTTCACTGTTCCCAGCTTTAATAAGAGTACGCTCAAGATATAGAAAAAGAAAAAAGGTACTAAAACAGAGTATGTTGTTTTAGAAAAAAATGTTTTAAATGGAGGAAATTAAGTAAAGAAAGTCTAGGTCTGGAGAACCAAGATGGCGGCGTAGGGAGACACACTGCGCCTCCTCGCACAACCAGAACTGACAGAAAATCGAACGGCAAGGGGGTCCGACACCAAGGAGATAAAAAATAAACATTCATCCAGACCAGTAGGAGGGGCAGCGACGGGCAGCCTGGGCAGAGAGGACTCGAGTTGCCATGGCGGGACCTAGACTGGCAGAGTGTGGGACGAATGGGGCAGGCAGTCTGACCACTAGCAGACCCCACAGTCACGCAGATAAACGGAGAGGGCCGGACTCAGAGTGGCAGAGAATGGGGCAGGCAGAGCAGCGGGTAGCAGACCCCCCCGGACCCATCGCTCATAGATAACTGGACAAACGGCGAGGAGCAAAGCAGACCTCGTAACCCAGGGCTCCAGCTCGGGGAAATAAAGCCTCAAACCTCTGAGTGAAAACACCTGTGGGGGTTGGGGCGGCAGGAGAAACTCGCAGCCTCACAGGAGAGGTCGTTGGAGAGACCCACAGGGGCCTAGAGCGTGCACAAGCCCACCCACTCGGGAATCAGCACCAACGGGGCCCAATCTGATTGTGGGTAGCAGAGGTAGTGACTGAAATCCAGCAGAGAATGGAGCAGGCGCCATTGCTCCCTCTCGGCCCCTCCCCCACGTAGAGCATCACAGCCCAGTGACCAGTGTTACCCCGCCCTGGGGAACACCTAAAGCTCTGCCCCTTTAAGTAACAGAAGCACCAAGACAAAAAAACAAAAAATGGCCCAAATGACAGAACACTTCAAAGCTCCAGAAATAATTCAACTAAGCAGCGAACAGATAGCCAACCTACTGGATGCACAGTTCAAAACACTGGTAATCAAGAAGCTCACAGAATTGGTTGAATTTGGTCGAAAACTAAATGAAAAAATGAAGGCTACGCTAAGAGAGACAAAGGAAAATGTAGAGGGAACCAATAGTGAGGCAAAGGAAACTGGGACTCAAATCAGTGATGTGGACTAGAAGGAAGAAAGAAACATCCAACCAGAAAAGAATGAAGAAACAAGAATTCGGAAAAATGGGGAGAGGCTTAGGAACCTCCAGGACATCTTGAAATGTTCCAACATCCGAATTATAGGGGTACCAGAAGGAGAAGAGGAAGAACAGAAAATTGAAAACTTATTTGAACAAATAATGAAGGAGAACTTCCCCAGTCTGGCAAAGGAAATAGACTTCCAGGAAGTCCAGGAAGCTCAGAGAGTCCCAAAGAAGCTGGACCCAAGGAGGAACACACCAAGGCACATCATCATTACATTACCCAAGATTACACAGAAGGAGAGAATCTTAGAAGCAGCAAGAGAAAAGGACACAGTTACCTACAAAGGAGTTCCCATAAGACTGTCAGCTGATTTCTCCAAAGAGACCTTACGGGCAAGAAGGGGCTGGCAAGAAGTATTCCAAGTCCTGAAAGGCAAGGACCTACATCCAAGATTGCTCTATCCAGCAAAGCTATCATTTAGAATGGAAGGAAAGATAAAGTGCTTCTCAGATAAGGTCAAGTTAAAGGATTTCATCATCACCAAGCCCTTATTATATGAAATGTTAAAGGGACTTATCTAAGAAAAAGAGGATAAAAAATATGAACAGTAAAATGACAGCAAACTCACAGTTATTAACAACCACACCTAAAACAAAAACAAAAGCAAACTAGGCAAACAACTCGAACAGGAACAGAATCACAGAAATGGAGATCACATGGAGGGTTGTCAATAGGGGATTGGCAGGGGAAGAGAGGGGGGAAAGGTACAGAGAATAAGTAGCATGAATGGCAGGTAGAAAATAGACAGGGGGAGGGTAAGAATAGTGTAGGAAATTTAGAAGCCAAAGAACTTAAAGTATAACCCATAGACATGAAGTATAGGGGGGGAATGTGGGAGGGAGGGGGTGGGCAGGATGGAGTGGAGTGAGGGGGGTGAAATGGGACAACTGTAATAGCATAATCACTAAATATATTTAAATAAATAAATAAATAAATAAAAGTCTAGGTCTGTAATGAGGAAGCATGCCTTCATATTCTCCAGCTGTGCCTAAGCATCTCTCTATGGAGAGCAACTGGGATTGTGATTAGAATATGGGACTGAGTGCCTTAAGTCTCCTTTCTTGAATCCTGCTCTCCTATGGATTTACACTTAGTTCAGGAAACATAGCCTCCAGGATACTTTGCCACCCTATAAAATGGGTATAGCATAGGGTTTCCAGTTATTGGTAATTTTTATTTGTTTCTAGGATTTCTTTGGACCATTGAATGCTTTTTCTAGTACTGCTTTCAGTTTTTACTCCTCCAAAATTCTCTTCCTCATGCTTTACATTTAGTAAATATATGTATATCTTTTCATTTGTAGAATCCTCCTTTTTCTTCTCTTTGCTAGTCTCTCCTCTGTTCTTTTAATAATGGAAGCTCCTATTTCCTTATTGCTGCTTTCTATCATAGCCTTTCATTTTCTTCTTCAGGCATCTTTACCTGGTTTAGGAATTCTCATGCTTCTAGACTGCATCTTGGGAATTACTTTCTTAGTAAATGAGAGGCAAGAGCAATATTCTCTCTGTGTGGAGTCTCAAGCAAGTCTGTCATTTCTTGAACTTCACTGTGTAGGACTAGAAGTTATGCTTTGTGCTGTCCGCCATAATGTGAATGTTGTAGCTGTCAAGTACTTCGAATGTCTTGGGAGACAAGTGATATGTACCCCCCAAATAATTAGATGATGCTATGCCTTGAAATAAGAATTGCCACTCATTAACCTACACAGAGGTTTTGTAATGTGGTTGGATCTGAGCTTTATAAGGTTAGAGGGTTATTAAGCTGCCTTGTCACAGTTGTGAGAAAGGAAAGGGTAAAAGCAAAGGACACATTTAGTTTCCAAAACATGATTTCTTCTCTATACTGCAGGAGATGCTCTGTTCCAGAAGAACAAGAACTCACTGATGAAGACCTGTACTTGAACAAAGCTAAGAAACAGTTGAGTATACCTAGAGTGGTGTTCTGTGTCATACAGTAGAGGAGGCTGACCCTTCCTAATAGAGCAGGGAGGTCTGAAAAGGATGATTTTTTTATTTTTTGGTTTTTAATGATTTCCTTCCTCACCTCTCTGTTCCCCAAGTTCTTTATTCCTTCTAATAATCTCCTGAGTTTCTCAACTAGTAATTATCTTTAGTCTTTCTCCTCCTCTCCCCCTGTCTCTTTCGATGGGGCAACTGGAATTTCTGTTTAGTGGCAGAGTTTAGGAAGGCAACCTTACCTTGAACTCAGTGAGGCCCACACTATTTCTAATTTGGAAAGAATATCAAAACCTAAATCTACAATTGGTAATCCATTTTAGACTGAGGAACTTCATGACTGAACTAAATAGCACTTTTATCTTCTAGAGATCAAACTGTTGAGAAGAAGAAGGTGCCAATGGAAAATGAGAACCACCAGGTGAGAGACGGTTCTCTCTCTTCCTTTTCTCACACAAAATTTTCCCTAACAGAGGATATAGGCTGAAGGAAGCAGCAGTCTTGAAAGCTGCATAGAAATAATGAACCATTTATTCTGCTGGTATTTTTTTTCATTTGATCTTTTGATTTTTCTTTAATCTGTTGTTGCTGATGTTCAGATCACCAAAATCAGAAGAGCCAAATCATTTATTTCCCAGATTTGGATTGAGTACTGATTCTGAACAGTGTTTATGTCACATTCAGTCTAACAGAATGTTCAGGGTTATGTTCCATTCTCATATAGGCTGCTTCTGTTGAGTGTCTGATTTTCCTCAGTTTTCTTTCTGCCAGGAGTAGGCAGGGGTGATTATTCCTCCTTCCTTTTGGGAAGAAGGGGTGGTTCTTTGTACCCTTCCCCCATCCCTGCTTTCAGGCTGGCTGGCTTTATAAAGACTCTGCTGTTTTGAATTTTCAGGAGCACTGTCTCTCGGACATGGTTGCCCAGCTCCGGACGCTGAAGGGTGCAATAAGGTTGGCCGTCCTTTCAGGGACACTTCTTTCCTGACAGCCACCATAGCACCCATATCTCTCTCCCCCACAACCTTGCCTTTCTGCATGATTTTCCTGTTGATCCTCTTTCTCTGAGATATCTGCTAGTCGCATGTTAGATTCACCTTCCACCCACTCAGTCAGGTTAGGTCAGACTGGTGAGGATAGAGGCAATTTAATACTAATTCTTCTTTTGACAGTCTACTGAGACCCAGGTATATGAATATTCAGGTTTTATGCCCTACTGTCTTGGCTTAATAGTCTGATCTAGAGATTGGGAGATGTCCTGATACTGCCCTGTCCTCATTCAGTTTACCTATCCTTTATATTCCTTCATCTTCGTCATTCATACTATTTTCATAAGCTGGCTGCCCCCCAAGATGCCAGATGCATGTCTCTGTGTGCGTGCACTATGAATAAGTGTTAATGTCTTGCATGCATTTTTCCAAAACCAGCACCGACACATTGCTGCAATGCTTCTTCCTTCCATCTGTACCCCCATCACAGATCTAAGAAGAGTGAAAATCCAGCCTTAACTGGATCACAAGAGAGAATTAGACACTGACTAGGGGGCCTGGGTTTATGTTGTGGGTGGGATGACTCTAGAATGCAATAAGTGAGTTGGGAAGGTGTGTTGGCCTCCAACTGATAAGGTTATAATTGAATGTGCCTGGGTTCCATTTTCTAGTGTACATTACTGTATGCTAATTGTTTTGTGTATGAAACAGTTCCTTTTTCTTTGGTCAAGTGTTCTTTCCTAGCGTCAGAAGGATAACACATCCTTTGGTATTTAGTTTGAAATTGGGATTTTTATACATCATATTTTTCTTTGCTAGGTATTCACTAACCCACTCAATATCCCTACTATTCAAGATATGGATGAATTAAATAATAAAACAATTGGATATGAGGACATTGATAGCCCTAGCCGGCTTCCATCTGTTGGAGAAGAAAGCAAAACACCTGTTTTTCAACTTAAGCCTCTGGATTCCAGTGTTTTTCAGTTTTCCAGGTGGGTAAGAAACATAGTCTCTCTTCAATAATAAGCCTCAGGACTTGTTTTCCTGTAAAGAAAGTTGGTATGGTTATCGTGTTTATGTTTTTACTAAGGTATAGCATGAAATTCAGAAGGATAAATACCATTTTGGGTTGAGAGAATTCTATGTTGCATGTACCCCCAATTATGCAACATTATAACTACTATTTCAAATCTGTCTGTCCTTTTAATTTACTTTTTTGGGGTGATCATTTGATAAATGCTTTTTTATATATTATATATACACATTATGTAGGGAATTGTGCAAATGAAATAATAGACATGAACACTCTTTGAAAAGCATGTGATATTCAAAAGTAAGGTAAAGTTACGGAGATAAGCATTGTTTCTTTCCTTAAGTTTAGGAACATTGAAGCCCTGTGGGTTACCACAGGCCTAGCACATTTTTAAAAAATTTTTATTGTTAATCAATTACAATTGTGTGCCTTTTGTTCCAATCCCTCCACCCCACCCCAGCTGAACATATCTACCTCCCCCACCTCCACCATCCCCCTTGAATTTGTCCATGTGTCCTTTATAGTAGTTCCTGTAATCCCCTCTCCTCACTGTCCCCTCCCCACTCCGCCCTGTCTATTGTTAGATTGTTCTGAAATTCAATGTCTCTGGTTATATTTTGTTTCCTTTTTTCTTCTATTTATTATGTTCCAGTTAAAGGTGAGATCATATGGTATTTGTCCCTCACCTCCTGGCTTATTTCACTTAGCATAAGGCTCTCCAGTTTCATCCATGCTGTTGCAAAGGGTATAAGCTCCTTCTTTCTCTCTGCTGCATAGAATTCCCTTGTGTAAATATACCATAGTTTTTGGATCCACTCATTTGATGATGGGCACTTCGGTTGCTTCCACTACTTGGCTATTGTAAATTGTGCTGCTATGAACATTGGGGTGCATAGATTCTTTTGGATTGGTGTTTCAGGGTTTTTAGCGTATAATCCCAGCAGCAGAATTGCTGGGTCAAAGGGCAGTTCCATTTTTAGTTTTCTCAGGAAATTCCATACTGTTTTCCACAGTGGCCTCACCAGTCTGCATTCCCACCAACAGTGCAGTAGGGTTCCCTTTTCTCCAAATCCTCTCCAACATTTGTTTGTGAATTTGTTTATGTTGGCCACTCTGATCGTTGTGAGATGGTACCTCATTGTGCTTTTGATTTGCATCTCTCTGATGGCTAGTGATGCCGAGCATCTTTTCATATGTCTTTGGGCCCTCTGTATGTCTTCCTTGGAGAAGTGTCTGTTTAAGTCCTTTGCCCATCTTTTAATTGGGTTGTTTGTCTTCCTGGAGTGGAGTCGTGTGAGCTCTTTATGTATTTTGGAGATCAGGCCCTTGTCTGAGGTATCATTGGCAAATATGTTTTCCCATACTGTTGGTTCTCTTCGTAATTTACTGCTGTTTTACTTACCCATGCAGAAGCTTTTTATTTTGATGAGGACCCATTTGTTTATTCTTTCCTTTATGTCCCTTGCTTTAGGGGACATGTCTGTGAGGATGTTGATGCTTGGAATGTCTGATATTTTTCTGCCAATGTTTTCCTCCAGGACATTTATGGTGTTCCAACTTATATTTAATTATTTTATCCATCTTGAGTTTATTTTTGTATATGGTGTAAGTTGGTGATCGGGTTTCTTTTTTTTGCACGTAGCTGTCCAGATTTCCCAACACCATCTGTTGAAGAGGCTGTTTTTGCTCCATTTTATGCTCCTGCCTCCTTTGTCAAATATTAATTGACCATAAAGACTTGAGTTTATTTCTGGGCTCTCTGTTCTGTTCCACTGGTCTATGTGCCTGTTTTTATGCCAGTACCAAGGCTGTTTTGATTACAGTGGCCTTCTAATACAGTATGATATCAGGTATTGTGATCCCTCCTGCTTTATTCTTCTTTCTCAAAATTGCTGCAGCTATTCAGGGTCGTTTATGGTTCCATAAGAATTTCTGAAATGTTTGTTCTATATCTGTGAAATATGTCATGGGTACTCTAATAGGGATTGCATTGAATCTATAAATTGATTTGGGTAGTATGGCCATTTTGATGATGTTAATTCTTCCAATCCATGAGCATGGTACATGCTTCCATTTGTTTGTGTCTTCCTTAATTTCTTTCTTCATTGTTGTGTAGTTTTCTGAGAACAGATCTTTAACATCCTTGGTTAGGTTTATTCCTAGGTACTTTATTTTTCTTGTTGCTATATCAAATGGGATTTTTTTTCCTGATTTCTGTTCTGCAGTTTCGTTGTTGGTATACAGGAATGCCTTTGATTTCTGAGTATTGACTTTGTATCCAGCTGTTTTGCCAAATTCATTTATTAGGTCGAGTAGTATTTTGGTGGAGTCTATAGGATATTCCATGTACATTATCATGTCATCTGCAAGCAGTGACAGTTTCATTTTTTCCTTACCAATTTGGATGCCTTTTCTTTATTTTTCTTGTCCAATTGCTGTGGCTAGGACTTCCAATACTATGTTGAATGGGAGTGGTGAGAGAGGGCATCCTTGTCTTGTTCCTGATCTTAGTGGGAAAGCTCTAAATTTTTATCCATTGAGTATGATGTTGGCTGTAGGTCTCTCATATATGGCCTTTATGATGTTGAGGAATGCTCCCTTTATTCCCACTTTGCTGAGTGTTTTTATCAGAAATGGGTGCTGTATCTTATCAAATGCTTTTTCCGCATCTATTGATATGATCATGTGATTTTTGTCTTTGCAGTTATTGAAGTGATGTATTATATATATTGATTTACAAATATTGTACCATCCTTGCATCCCTGGGATGAATCCCACTTGGTCATGTTGGATGATCTTTTTATTGTATTTCTATGCGGTTTGCTAATATTTTGTTGAGTATTTTAGCATCTATGTTCATCAGCAATATTGGCCTGAAGTTTTCTTTCTTCGTTGTGTCTTTATCTAGTTTTGGGATTAGGATGATGCTGGCTTCATAAAAAGAGCTTGGGAGTCTTCCATCAGTTTGGATTTTTTCTAATAGACTGTGAAGGATAGGGGTTAGCTCTTCCTTAAATGCTTTGTAGAATTCTCCTGTCAAACCATCAGGTCCAGGGATTTTGTGTGTTGGGAGTTTTTTGATGACTGCTTCAATTTCGTCTGCTGTTATTGGTCTGTTCAGGTTTTCTGCTTCTTCATTCAGTTTTGGAAGATTATATTTTTCTAGAAATGTGTCCATTTCACCTAGGTGTTCAAATTTCTTGGCATACAGTTCTTCATAGTAATTTCTTACAATCCTTTGTATTTCTGTGGTATCAGTTGTAATCTTAACTCTCTCATTTCTAATTGTGTTAATTTGGATCCTCTCTCTTTTTTTTTTTGATGAGCCTACTTAGAGGCTTGTCGATTTTGTTTATCTTTTCAAAGAACCAGCTCCTGGATTCATTGATCCTTAGAATTGTGCTTTTAGTTTCTATGTCATTTAACTCTGTTCTGATCTTGGTTATTTCCTTCCTTCTACTTGCTCTGGGCTCTCTTTGTTGTCTGTCTTTTTAAGGTAGGCCTGTATTGCTATGAACTTCCCTCTCAGGACTGCCTTTGCTGTGTCCCATAGGTTTTGGGTTGTTGTGAGTTCATTTTCATTTGTTTCCAGAGAGTTTTTGATTTCTTCCCTAATATCGTTCTTGACCCATTCATTGTTTAATAGCATGCTATTCAGTCTGCATGAATTGGAGTGTTTTGGTTTTTTTCCTTTGGGGTTGGTTTCTAGTTTCAGTCCCTTGTGGTCAGAGAAAATGCTTCGTATGATTTCAATTTTCTTGAATTTGTTGAGGCTTGCTTTGTGTCCTATCATGTGGTCTATCTTTGAAAATGTTACATGTACACTTGAAAATAATGTGTATTTTTCTTCTTTGGGATGAAAAACTCTCTCTATATATCAGTTAAGTCCATTTCATCTAGGGTATTGTTAAGTGACACAATATCCTTGTTGATATTTTGTTTGGAAGATTTGTCCATTTCTGATAGTGGGGTGTTAAAGTCCCCTACTGTAATTGTGTTGCTATCAATATCTTTCTTCAAGTCCTCCAATATTTTCTTTATGTATTTGGGTGCTCCTATGTTGGGTGCATATATATTTACAATGTTTATGTCTTCTTTGTGGATTCTTCCTCTGAGTATTATGAAGTGACCTTCTGGATCTCTCTTTATGGCCCTTCTTTGGAAGTCTATTTTGTCTGATATGAGTGTTACTACCCCTGCTTTTTTTTCCTGTCCTTTTGCTTAGAAAGTTTGTTTCCAGCCCTTCACTTTCGTGTTTTGTCCTGAGGCGGGTCTCTTGTAGGCAGCATATGTGTGGGTCATGTTTTCTTATCCATTCAGCTATTCTATGTCTTTTGATTGGAGCATTTAATCCATTTACATTTAAGGTTATTATCGATAGGTAGTTATTCGTTGCCATTTTTTCTTAATTGTGTTGCTCTCTCTTTCTCTTTTCCTTCCTTTCGTTAAAGCAGTCCCTTTAGCATCTCTTGCAGAGATGGTTTGGTGGAAGTGTATTCTTTTGGACTTCTTTTGCCTGGGAAATTCTTTATTTGGCCTTCTATCTTGATTGAGAGCCTTGCTGGGTAAAGTAGTCTTGGTTGCAGGCCTCTGGTTCTCATTACTTGGAATATTTTTTGCCATTCTCTTCCCTTGGAGTTATTCCATTGAGAAGTCAGTTGCTAACCTTATTGGGGCTCCCTTGTATGTTACTTCCTCTTTCTCCCTTGGTGCCTTTAAGATCCTCTCTTTGTCTTGGAATTTTGACATTTTAATGATTATGTGTCTTCCAGTGGGCCTCTTTGAGTTCCTCTTGCTTGGGACTCTTTGTGTTTGCTGGATTTGGGTGACTTTTTCTCTCCTCAGATTAGGGAAATTTTCCATCATAACTTTTTCAAATAGTTTTTCTATCCCTTGCTCTTCTTCTCCTTCTGGTATTCCTATTATATGGATATTGTTATGTTTCATGTTTTCCTGCATTTCCCTTAATCCCTCTTCATCCTTTCTGAGTCTCTTTTCTTGCTCATTCTGAGTGTTTTTTTTTCTACTTTGTCCTCCAGCTCGCTGATCCGATCCTCTGCTTCATCAAGTCTGCTTTTCATTCCTTCTGTTGTGTTCTTCAGTTCAGAAATTGTATTCTTCATTTCCACTGACTCTTGTTGATAGTTTCTATTTCCTTTTTCATGTTGATATAGTTTGCAGTGAGTTCATTGTAGTTTCCCTGTAGTTTCTGGTAGTTCTCTGTGAGCTCAGTGACCTTCCTGATAACCACTGCTTTGAACTCAGAATCTGATAGTTGACTTGCCTCTTTTTCAGTTAGCATTCTTTCTGAGGCTTCCTCCTTTCCTTTCATTTGGGGGTTGTTTCTTTGTCTTCCCATAGTTTGTGAAACTCTTCTTTTTAGCCTCTGCTTCTTAAATTGATCTGTTCTGACTCCCTGGGTTTATGGTATGAACTTCTATGGTAGAATGCCAGTGGGATTCTGTGGTGCCGTCTCCTTAATCTCCTGTGCTCACTGGTCTTGAGCTGACTTTTCTGAGTCTATCACGGTCTAACTCTGGTCTTTTCAGTGCTCCAGGTTTTATTGTCTCACCAGGTTTTATTGTGGGAAAAGGAGAAACAAGGAAAAAAAAGAGAGAAAAAAAGGAGAAGGGAAGGAGGGAAAAAGGGAATAGAAAAGGAATGGAAGGAAGGAAGGAAGAAAGGAAGAAGGGATAAAAAAAGATTGGAGGAAAGATAAGAAGGAATTTTAACAAAAATTAAAACAAAAACATAAATAAAAGAAGGCAGGAAGAAGGAATAAAAATGGTAAAGGATGGAAGGAAGAAGGAATAAAAAAAAAAGGACAGAAAAGCAGAAGGAATTTAGGGGGAAAGGAGACGAAAAAAACATCTTCTGCTGGCTTTAAACCAGTCAGGTTAGTTCTGCTGGTCTTCCTGTCTGTGAAACGGGAGGGGGTGGTTGGAGGGATTGGTTTCTTTTTTCTCCCTTCCTGAGCCACACTCTTTGCTGTTGTTCAGCCTCCAGTTCAGTTCCTCAGGGTCCTTTTGCTCCACACTATGCCTTTAGTTCACCAGTTGTGCTGTCCTTGAGTTGCACCAGTTAAGGGCAACTCACACTCCCCCTTCTTGCCCTTTGCTGTCTTAGATGCTAGGGGTCTTGGTGCTCTTACAGGGTAGTTTTGCCCCCTACTGGGTCAACTCTTTCCAAGGACTGCAGTCTCCCCTATCCGTGCAGCTCCCCTCTGCTGGGCGTTTTGCCATCCTCCTAGAGAGCTAGTAGGCCCTGCAGGGCTCTGTGCACAGGGCCTAGGTGGGATTTGTTTAGAACCATTGGTTTTAGGTGTGGTTACCCTTGGGCAGCCAGGCAGTTGATGGGGTTGCGCAGCAGAGCCGCAGCTTGGGCCTGTGGGACAAACACTGATCTGGGTGCGCACCCTTCCAAGATTTCAGGTGTGGGCGCCCAGCCGGGGTTTCATGTGTGGGCCCCCAGGCCACTGATGGAGGTGTGTGCCCACCTAGGCCTTTTGTGTCTGTGCTCGCAGGGAGCCGGGCTGCTTATCAGGGTGTGCTCCTGCCGGGAGTTTCAGTTGTAGGCGCCCAGTCCGCTGATCTGGGTGCACACAACCGGGCTTCAGATCTGTGCTGGGGATGCTTATCCCGCCTTCACAGTCCAGGGGCTGAGGGGGGTGGGGCTCCAAAAGCTGCGGCTGTTGTAGAGAGTTCTGTCACTAGCCGCTGAGTGCCTCTATTTTCTCTTTTGCTTTTCGAGAAATTCTTCCTATTGAAGCCCCCCTGGTCCAAACAAGCACCTGGCCTCTCACCCAGCCCAGCCTGGCTCTCTCTCAAGAATTCTGCAGCAGACCCTGTGCCCGGGCTGGGGGCTTCTGCCGCCCTGGTCCCTGAGCTTGTCCCAGGGACCTTATTGTCCTTAAGCACTCTTCTTACCATCAGATCTTTCAGTGTCCTCTATCTTTGGTCTACGATCTTCATATATGCTGGAGTACTGTTCGCTGTTAGCTCTGTTCCTCAGATCAGCTAGGTGTTTCACTGGTGCTGAGGGGAAGTGGACTCTGCTCCCACCTATCTCGCCGCCATCTTCTCCATCATTCTACGTTTTTAAAGGCCTAGCACATTTTGGCCACATATAAAAATAGCCATTAGAGGTTTATGCCTTTAGGACTGCCAGCCAAGATGGAGTCATAGGTAGATACACTTTGACTCCTTGTACAACCAAAAGAAGGACAACAACAAATTTAACAACAAAAAATAACCAGAATTAATCCAACTCTATGGATATCCAACAACCAAGGAGTTAAAGAAGAAACATTCATTCAGACTGGTGTGGGGACAGAGACGGGCAGCTAGGGCAGAGAGGCAGTAGTAGGTGGACAGGGCCGTCCCACATTTGCGTTCGGCTAAACCGATAGGAACAACCTGTGAGCAAGAGAGACAGCCCAACATAGGGTTCCAGTGTGGGAAAATAAAACCTCAAAACCTCTGGCTGTAAACACCTGTAGGGGTTATGCTGCAGGAGAAACTCCCAGCCTCACAGAAGAGGTTGTTGGAGAGACCCACAGGGTCCTAGAATTTACACAAACCTACCCGCCCGGCAATTAGCACCAGAAGGGCTCAATTTACTTATGAGTAGAAGGGGAAGCAAGTGGAAGTTGGTGAGCTCAGCAAGTGGCATTGTTCCTGCTTGGACCCCTCCCCCACATACAGTACCACAAAACAGCAATGTGGGTTGGCCCACCCTGGTAAATACCTAAGGCTCTGCCCCATACAGTGTAACAGACATGCCAAAACAGAAAATATGGCCCAAATGAAAGAACAGATCAAAGCTCCAAAAATAGAACTAAATAATGAAGAGATAGCCAACCTATCAGATGCAGAGTTCAAAACACTGGTGATCAGGATGCTCACAGAAATGGTTAAGTATGGTCACAAAATAGAGGAAAAAGTGAAGGCTATAAAAAGTGAAATAAAGAAAAATAACAGAGAACCAACAGTAAAGGGAAGGAAACCGGGACTCAAATCATAGATTTGGAGCAGAAGGAAGAAATGAACAGTCAACCAGAACAGAATGAAGAAACAATTCAAAAAAAAAAAAAAATGAGGAGAGGCTTAGGAACCTCCAGAACAACTTTAAACGTTCCAACATCCAAATTGTAGGGGTGCCAGAAGGGGAATAGGAAGAGTAAGAAATTGAAAACTTATTTGAAAAAATAATGCAGGAGAACTTCCCCAATCTGGCAAAGGAAATAGACTTCCAGGAAGGCCAGGAAGCTCAGAGAGTCCCAAAGAAGTTGGACCCAAGGAAGCACACACCAAGGCACATCATAATTACATTAAACAAGATTAAAGATAAGGAGAGAATCTTAAAAGCAGCAAGAGAAAAGAACACAGTTACCTACAAAGTAGTTCCCATAATACTAGCAGCTGATTTCTCCAAAGAGACCTTACAGGCAAGAAGGGACTGGCAAAAAGTATTCCAAGTCATGAAAGGCAAGGACCTACATCCAAGCTTGCTCTATCCAGCAAAGCATCATTTAGAATGGAAGGGCAGATAAAGTGCTTCCCAGATAAGGTCAAGTTAAAGGAGTTCATCTTCACCAAGCTGTTATTATATGAAATGTTAAAAGGACTTAAGGAAAAGAAGATGATCAAAAATATGAACAGTAAGACAACAAACTCACAACTATCAACAACCAAACCTAAAAAAAAAAAAAAACAAAACAAAACAGAAACAAAAGCAAACTAAGCAAACAACTAGAAAAGGAACAGAATCACAGAAACGGAGATTACATGGTGGGTTATCAGTGTGGAGGCGGAGTGGGAAGAATGGGGGAAAAGGTACAGAGAATAAGAAGCGTAAATGGTAGGTACAAAATAGACAGGAGAGGTTAAGAATAGTATAGGAAATGGAGACGCCAAAGAACTTATATGTATGGCCCATGGACATGAACTAAGGGGGAGGATGCTGGTGCAGAGGATGGTGCAGGGCAGATGGGAATAAAGGGGAGAAAAAAATGAGACAACTGTAATAGCATAATCAATAAAATACATGTTTTTAAAAAGTTCGTGTCTTTAAGCCTTGTAGTTCATTGTTTCCTAGAGTAAATTATTAGTATAACTTTATTTTTCAGGTTTACTTGTTCATCTTCTAGTTCCTCATCAATATTATTTTGTTAGTCTTTATAACAGGAAGGTACATACATTTTTTAAAGATTTTATTTATTTATTTTTAGAGAGAGGGGAAGGGAGAGAGAAAGAGAGAGAGAGAGAAACATCAACTGGTTGCCTCTTGCACGCCCCCAATCAGGAACCCAGCCTGCAACCCAAGCATGTGCCCTCGCCAGGAACCTAACTAATGACCTCTCCTTCCGCAGGCCGCACTCAATCCACTGAGCAATGCCAGCCAGGGTGGTCTTTTCTTTTTCTTAAATATCAGGAATATTTGAACCACTGAAAGATATGAGTGCTCCTATAGTGACATGAGACTGGATGGAGCTCATAACTCTTGAATAAGACTTGCTTTCTCCTCTATGTTATGCTTCTCACTTCTTGCAGAGCCAAGCCTTAGGGCAGGTAAATCTGTTCTCTAATAATAGAAACTTCTACAATCATCAATACTGTGACTATTAATTACGTGGTGGGTTGAACTTTCAATTGACCCTCTTCACTTTGGATACCTTCTTAACTAAGGATAGATGCAGTGAATACATGATATGGTAAAAAGGACTCCTGTTTTTTTCCCCAATGTTACTAATACTTTTCCTTGTTTCTTGCTTCTTAGGTGGGTCTTTTCGGCTTCTCATCTAGACAAACATCTCTACATGTGTGCAAGTTCCCTATTCAGTGATTCTTCCAAATTAAGCCCTGTAGATATTGGAAGAACCCCATGACCCCCCTGAACATGAACAAAAAGTCTCAAGAGGAAGTAAACCATTAGGAGCAAAACTAATTAAGCTCTAAAGGAATTAAATGAGAAATTGTATGCAAATATTTAGAGGTACTCAATAACTAATGATTGAATTTGAGTCATTTTGTAGGAGCAATTTCTAAGATAGAACTGTATAGCAGGGGGGTAGGTAATAAATATAGTCTAGTCAATATCGGGAGCTTGAACGTAATTCTACTCTGTTCCCATCTATAGTTTTCCAGCTCCCATTGTAGGTTGGGAACATTGTATAGTAAAGTTCTGTGTGTTTTTTTATTGTTGTTCCATTACAGTTGTCCCTATTATCCCCCCATTACTCTCCTCTGCCCTACCCACTCCCACCTCCCTAGTGCTGTATGTTTTTGAAGCACATTATTACTTTTCTACCTTAGTCTCCTTGAGGTGGTCATGTGTCAGAATTGCCACTGGAGTACCAAGGTATCATGGCTGTTGAAGGCTGTACTTTCCCCCAATGTGACCAATTTTCCTTTTTCATCAGTGTTTCTTTCATTACTCTATACTAACTTTTGGTAACCTGAAGGAGATTACAAATGCATGTGTATTTTATGAGTGCAGTATGTCAATACATCCATTGGGTGGCATACTTTATCAGTCTTTATAGAGATTTCTTTCTTTTTTAGCAGTTTTTTAAAAAAATATTTCTTTATTTTTTTATTCTTGTTTATGTTATTACAGTTGTTCCATTTTCCCCCTTCACCCCTTGCACCCAACATACCCCCCATATGCATAGTCAATCCCCCCGTTGTTGTCTGTGCCCATGGGTCTTTCATGTATGTTCTTTGACTAATCCCTTCCCCTTTTCTCCACAATTCTCCCCTCCCCCCTTTCTTCTAGCAGCTATCAGTGTGTTTCCTGTTTCCTGTTTCCAGGTCTCTGGTTCTGTTTTTCTCAATTTATTTTGTTCATTAGATTCCTTTTATAAATGAGATCATATGGCATTTGTCTTTCACAAACTGGCTTATTTCACTTAGTGTAATAGTCTCCAGTTCCATCCAAACTTTCACAACAGGTAGGAGCTCCTTCTTTCTTTCTGCTGCATAGTATTCCATTGCATAAATGCCCCACAGTTTTTTTGTTCAGTCATTTACTGATGGGCATTTAGGCTGTTTACAGCACTTGGCTGTTGTAAATAGCACTGCTGTAAACATCGGGGTGCAAAGGTTCTTTTGAATTGGTCTTTCAGGATGCTTAGGGTATAATCCTAGCAGTGGAATTGCTGGGTCAAAAGTCAGTTCCATTTTTATTTTCCAATTTCTATATGAGTCTTTGTGGAACTGCTGTGCCAAGAGTTGGGTTTGTCTGTAGAAGACAGGTAAAGTACTTTGACTCTGCATTTGTAGATTGAATTTGAGAATAATTTTCTCTCAAGAGAAAAAGATACCTGATAATTGATGTTGCTACTGATGTCATATGTTTTATGTAAGGTCATTTCAAACTACATATATAGAAGGATTCATATTGACTGGAAGGAGTCTGCCTGTTTATAAGGGAAAATGAAAGTGCTCAAGAGTTCAGTGAAATATACAGAGTTTTCTGATAAAACAATGTTAATGTAATTATCAGTTGAGTCAAGGGCTACAGAGTTTTCGTTTGTTATTATAAAACCCTGAAGGTGATAAAAGGGGCTTTGGGTCATGTAGTACAAGTCTGTAACTCTAGATAAAATAAAGCCTACACTATCCAAGAAAGGTTTTAAAATTTCCAGTAAGGTAGGTTATATGACCTAATAAGGCCTCCTGAGGTGTCGTTGGAAACAGTTTTATGAGTCTCATAAATCTAACAAGGGCAGGGGAGCACTTGCAATAGATAATAGATAGATTCAGCCAGTATGAAATAGGCATAAGCATTCAGGGAAAAACAACTTACTTCTTTTAAAGGAAACCATTCTTTGTGATCACTCATTCTACATATATTTGAGTACTTACTGTGTGAAAGACAGCATTCTAAGACAGTGATGGAATCAAAGTAAAGGAGCTTATGGTAGTCAAAGTTTTATATGTAAGTATCCCCAATACATGCTAGGTTTCATATGAGTAGTGCAAACTAAGGTCTAAAGTAGGCATAAGCATATGGACAAAGGAGAGTATTGGTGGTTGTAATTTATTTAGATATTTAGAGAGACTTTGAGTAAGTTATATGTAAAAGTCTAGTTCATGTTTAAGAGGATAACAAAAAAAATCCAAATTACATTGTAATGGTGGAAGAAAAGCAGAAACATTCTAGTGTGTTTAAATGAATATTTAAAACAAGAAATATGAGGTAGAAATAAAAGAACAATTTTTCTAATGAATAAGTTGATTTAGGGGCCAGTCTGAACATTTTAAAATATATTCTTTGAGAGAGATTTCCAGAATGGAGAAATGAGTGTAGTGTGCACCTTCACCAACAAATAACCATTTAACTGGAAAAAGTTATTAAACGAAAACAAACTAATCACTCTGAGTTCTTGGAAATTGTGCTAGGGGCATGCAGAAAATGAAGAAACATTTATTAAATCTCAGAAAGAACAGCAAGAGTCTTTGGCATTTAGCCCACTCCTATCCTCCTCCAAACTGTGTTTTATGAAAAATACTCAGGGACCTCTAATCCAGGTAGGTGTGATCAAGAAGTTGGGCCTCTGTCTTCCCCTAGTTCCTAGTTTACAGCTATGGTTTCACCTGGGAGAGGCAGGCCTCTAACATTTATCATATCCCCCAGTTCCATCTTGTAGAAGCTCTATTCCAGACAGACTCAAGAAGACTGGGTCTCTCTTCTCCTAGGCCAGTTTTCTCTTCCTCCATCCAGCCCCAAGTCAGGGTGAAAGCACCACTTAGGGAAGGCACGGTGACAATACTGGACTCCTTTTGCTCTAGCCCCAGCTCGTCTCTATGGTATAGGTTCATGCCAGAAGTAGCAAACCAGAAACCATCTGAGCACCTATTCATAAAAAAGGGTTTCGCTCTTGCCCTGGCCAGGTAGCACAGTTGGTTAGAGAGTCATCCCGATACACCAAGGTTAAGGGTTTGATTCTTGGTGAGGGCACATACAAGAGTCAACCAATGAATAAGTGGAACAACAAATTGATGTTTCTCTCTCTCTCGCTCCTTCCTTTCTCCCTCTCTCATTAAAACCAATACATTTTTTAAAAGTTTTTACTCTTAGAGAAGTGGGCCAATTTCCCTGCCCCCCCACCTCTTCCTTAGGGTGAGAGGCAGGCCTTAAAGATGAACTCCTTAGCTCTACCTGAAAGAACTAACTTTATCTGTAACAGATCATGGAGAATCCCATTCCTAAGGGCATTGTCAAGAATAAGGGAAATCTTGGTGGGGAACTACTAAGGGGGTACTCATAGCTCCACAATACAAGTTACAACAAGCAAAATAGTCTGGTAATCAGATGTTTGGTAACAGAGAGAACCAATGAAATAACATAGTCAAGAAGAGCTCTCTTGGTCATAGTCAACCCTGGGGGTTAGGAAGGCCATGCAGAAGCGCAAGGCTACACTCTCTCAGACCAGGGAATATAATGGACTTGAAAGCAGTCCCCAAACCTCACACAGATCAAACAACAAAGAGCAGGAGCCTCAGTGGCAGTAGGACCTTAAGCACAACCTCTAAACAACCACTGGCTGAACAGTAAGGTACTCTGACGCAGGGGTAACTCCTGGCAAGCCAGGCTGAAAATAAAATTACACATACCCTTGGCAATCTGGAAAACTGTGTGCATGCTCAAAGCTGTGCCTTCTCAGCAGTGATTGCAGAGGGAAAAGCCAAACTACTACTATATGGCTGAATGTGGGGTAGAAACATACATTTCTTTAACTGTAATAGCAGCCTCTAAGCCACACACACATACAGTGATAAGGGTAAAATTCTAACTAGCTAACAGGGCTTAGGCTAAACCTTTGACCAATAAGTGGCCTATGCTGAACCAGGGGTGACTCCTAGGTCTCCAGGTAAAAGATAAAAATCCAGAAGAAATCTGACCAGGATACTGCAGGAGAAATAGATTTCATGGAGTCAGTTCAACCAAGTCAGTAAATAAACAACCAAGCAAATAAATCAACCATTTAGGGAAATGGAAACAATGTACAGAGTTACTATACTATATCATCTAAAATATCCACTTGTCAACCAAAAAATTTTGAGACATGCAAAGAAACAGGAAAATGTGACCTGTACATAGGGATTTTTTTTTTTTTAAAGCAGGCAATAGGAACTGCTCCTGAAGAGACCCTGATGTTGCATTTAGCAGATGAAGACTTCAAAGCAAAGGGTCACTGGTTCGATTCCCAGTCAGGGCACATGCCTGAGTTGTGGGCCAGGTCCCTGGTTGGCGGCATGCAAGAGGCAACCACACATTGATGTTTCTCTCCCTCTCTTTCTTCCTCCCTTCTGTTCTCTCTAAAAATAAAATAAATAAAATCTTTAAATTTTTTAAAAAAGAACAGAGAGAAAAAAGAATGAAAAAAATGGACAGAATCTCAAACAAATATGGGACATCATTAAGTGCTCCAACATATGCAAATTAGGAATACAAAAAGGAGAAGAGAAAGAGGAAAAGGAGTAGAGAAATATTCAAAGAAATAATGGCAGAAAAATCCCAAATTTGATTAAAAAACAATCTACACATTCAACAAGGTCAAAAACTCAAAACAGGGCTTACAAAGAGATTCACAGCCAGATGTGTCATCATAGTGAAAATATTGAAGGCTGAAGGCAAAGAGAAAATCTTTTTTTTAATTTTTAAATTATTTTATTGTTGTTCAATTACAGTTGTCTGTATTTTCTCCCCACCTGTCTACCCCACCCCAGCCAAACCCACCTCCCTCCCTTACTTGACCCTCCCCTTTGGTTTTGTCAATGTGTCGTTTATAGTAGTTCCTGAAAACCCTTCTCCTCACTATCCCTTCCCCACTCCCCTCCGGCTATTGTTAGATTGTTCTTAACTTCAATGTCTCCGGTTATATTTTGTTTGCTTTTTTTCTTCTGTTGATTATGTTCCAGTTAAAGGTGAGATCATATGGTATTTGTCCCTCACTGCCTGGCTTATGGAAGAATTAGCATCATGAAAATGGCCATACTACCCAAAGCAATTTATAGATTCAATGCAATCCCTATTAGAGTACCCATGACATATTTCACAGATATAGAACAAACATTTCAGAAATTCATATGGAACCATAACGGACCCTGAATAGCTGCAGCAATTTTGACAAAGAAGAACAAAGCAGGAGGGATCTCAATACCTGATATCAAACTGTATTACAAGGGCACCCTAATCAAAACAGCCTGGTACTGGCATAAAAACAGGCACATAGACCAATGGCACAGAACAGAGAATCCAGAAATAAACCCAAGTCTTTACGGTCAATTAATATTTGACAAAGGAGGCAGGAGCATAAAATGGAGCAAAAACAGCCTCTTCAGCAAATGGTGTTGGGAGATCTGGACAGCTACGTGCAAAAAAGTGAAACTCGATCACCACCTTACACCATACACAAAAATAAATTCAAGGTGGATAAAAGACTTCAATATAAGTCGTAACACCATAAAAGTCCTAGAGGAAAACATTGCCAGGAAAATCTCAGACATTCCACACAGCAACATCCTCAGAGACACGTCCCCTAAAGCAAGGGACATAAAGGAAAGAATAAACATATGAGACCTCATCAAAAGCAAAAAGAAAATCTTAAAAGCAGAGAGAGAGAAAAAAAAAAACAACTCATATACAAGAGAATCCTACTAAGAATAATACCACACTTCTCCTCAAAAGCAATGGGGACTAAAAGGCAGTATGATGACAATCAAAGTACTGAAAGAAAGATTGTCAACCAAGAGTCCTTTATATTAATTTTTATTTATTTTAACTTTTTATTGCTTTTATCCCCTTTATTCCCCTCTTCACCCCTCGCAATCACCACATTGCTGTCCTTGTCCATGAGTCCTTTTTTGTTTTTGCTTGATCCCTTCACCCCCTAATTGCCCCACCCAGAGCTCTCAGCCTGCTCTCCATGTATGAGTCTGCCTCTACTTTGCTTATTAGTTCAGTTTGTTTCATTAGATTCTACATATGAATGAAATCATATGGTATTTGTCTTTCTCTGACTGGTTTATGTCACTTAACATAATGGTTGCCAGGTCCATCCATGCTGTCACAAAAGGTAAAATTTTCTTCTTTTTCATAGTTGAGTAATATTCCATTGTGTAAATGTTCCATAGTTGTTTTATCTACTCATCTACTGATGGATACTTGGGCTACTTCCAAAACTTGGCTATTGTAAATAATGCTGCAATGAATATAGGGCTGCTTGTATCCCTTCAAGTTAGTGTTTCAGATTTCTTAAGACAAATTCCCAGAAATAGAATTGCTGACTCATAAACCAGTTCATTTTTAATTTTTTGGAGTAACTCCATACTGTTTTCCACACTGGCTGTACCAATCTGCATTCCCACCAACAGAGCAAAAATGGTTCCCCTTTTTGCACATCTTCACCACAACTTGTTTGTTGATTTATTGATGTGATAGTCATTCTGACTGGTGTCAGGTGATATCTCACTGTGGTTTTACTTTCCATTTCTCTGATGATTAGTGACATTGAGCACCTTTTCCTATGTCTACTGGCCATCTGTATGTCCTTTTTGGAGAAGTGTCTATTCAGGTCACTTGCCCATTTTTTAATTGGGTTGTTTGTTTTTGGAGTGTTGAATTTTGTAAGTACTTCATAAATTTTGGATATTAACCACTTTACAGATGTATTGGCAAATATGTTCTCCTATTCCATGGGTTGTCTTTTTATTTTATTGTTTTCTTTTGCTGTGCAAAAACTTTAGTTTAATTTAGTCCCATTTGTTTATTTTTTCTTTTGTTTCCCTTGCCAAGGAGATATATCAGAAAAAAATATTGCTACAAGCAATGCCCAAGATTTTACTGCCTGTGTTTTTTTATGGTTTTCAATCTGACATTTAAGTCTTTAATCCATTTTGCATTTATTCTTGTGAGTGGTGGTGGAAAGTGGTTTAGTTTTTTTTTTTTTTCCATACATGTACTGTCCAATTTTCCCAACACCATTTATTGAATAAACTATCTTTAGTCCATTGTATGTGCTTGTTTTCTCTGTCAAATATTAATTGACAATGAAGGAATGGGTCTATTTCTGGGCTCTCTATTCTGACCATTGAACTATATGTCTGCTTTTATGCCAGTACCATGGTGTTTTGATTACTATGGCTTTATAGTATAGTTTGATACTAGATAGGGTGATTCCTCCAATTTTTAAAAAAAATTTTATTGTTATTCATTTACAGTTGTATGCCTTTTCTCCCCATCCCTCCACCCCACCCCAGCTGAACCCACCTCCCTCCCCCACCTCCACCCTCCCCCTTGATTTTGTCCATGTGTCCTTTATAGTAGTTCCTGTAATCCCCTCTTCCCACTGTCCCCACCCCACTCCCCCCTGGCTATTGTTAGATTGTTCTTAACTTCAATGTCTCTGGTTATATTTTGTTTGCTTTTTTCTTCTATTGATTATGTTCCAGTTAAAGGTGAGATCATATGGTATTTGTCCAACTTTTTCTTCTTTCTCAAAATTGCTGTTACTAATCGGGGCCTTTTTAGGTTCCATAAAGATTTTTAAAATATTTGTTCTAGTCTTGTGAAATACATCATTGGAATCTTGACAGGAATTGTATTGAATCTATAGATTGCTTTGGGTAGTATGGACATTTTAATGATGTTAATTCTTCCTATTCATGAACATAATATATGCTTCCACTTATTTGTATCTTCTTCAATTTCTTCTCTTCAGCGTGTTATAATTTTCCAAGTACATGTCTTTTATATCCTTGGTTAGATTTATTCCTAGGTATTTTATTATTTTTGAAGCAATTGTGATTGAGATTGTTTTCTTAATCTCCCTTTCTGATAGTTCATTATTGGTATATAAAAATTTAACTGATTTCTGGATATTAATTTTGTATCCTGCTATTTTACTGAATCCATTTACCAGTTGTAGTAGATACTTGGTGGAATATTTAGGGTTCTCTATGTACAGTATCATGTCAATAATGACAGTTTTACTTCTTTCTTTTCAATTTGGATGCCTTTTAGTTCTTATTCTTGTCTTATTGCTGTGGCTATGGCTTCCAGTACAATGTTGAGTAAGACGGGTGAAAGCAGACATCCCTGTCTTGTTCCCGATATTAAAGAGAACACTTGTAGTTTTTGCTTTTTAAGTATGATGCTGGCAGTAGGTTTGTCATATATTGTCTTTATTATGTTTAGGTGTGTTCCCTCTCTTCCCACTTTGCTGAGCATTTTTGTCATAAATGGGTGGTGGATTTTATCAAATGCTTTCTCTGCATCTATTGATATGATCAGGTATTTCTTATCCTTCACTTTGTTTATATGGTGTATTACATTACATTTATTGATTTCAACCAAGAATCTTAAATGCAGTAAAAGTATCTTCAGAAAATGAAGAGGACATATACAGGATACTTCACCCTCAAGCAATACGATATATATTCTTTTCAAGTGCACATGGAATATTCTCCAGGATAGAGCATATGTTATGCCATAAAACAAACCTAAATAAATTGAAAGGGCTGACTGATATTATGCAAAGGATGTTCTTCAAATGTAAAGGAATTAAGTTAGAAATCAATGACAGAAGAAAATTTGAAAATTCACAAATATGTAGAAATTAAACAACACACTCCAAAATAACAAGTAAGTAAAGGATGAAAACACAAGGGAAATTTAAAAATATCTTGAGAAGATACAAATGAAAACAAAATATCCAAAAATCTGGCAATAACCTGAGGGGAGGTGGGAGGGCACAATGGGGGGAGGGGGGAAGGGTTTTCAGAAACAACTATAAAGGACACATGGGCAAATCCAAGGGGGGGTGGAAGCAAGGGAGGGAGGGGGGATGGCTGGGGTGGGAGGAGTGGTGAGGGGTAAATGCAGACAACTGTAATTGAACAACAATAAAATAATTTTAAAAACTTATGGGATGAAGCTAAATAAATGCTCAGAGGGAAAATTATATTTGTAAAGGCTTATATTAAAATTGAAGAAAGACCTTCACAAGATTTGGAAAGCAATCTTTACCTTGAAATTTCTTGGGTTTCTGCAGAGATGGCAGAATAGTTGTAATGATAAAAATGAGGGTCTCATCCTACTGCATGATTAAAAAATTGCCTATGGATTTAACTGGTGACAGTTGTTTTGTTTGTCCCTTCAAACTTTTGTGCATTTAGCAACCAGAAACTGAAGGTGACCGAGGTCATTGTCCTGGACTTTCTTTAAAAACTGCGGGAATGCCTATCTATCCCAGTAGATGGGATTTGTTTTTGTTTTGTTTTTATTTTTGTTTTTGTTTTTGCCACAGTGGGTAATGACTTGAATTGGCTGTTTCAGTTTCTTTGTTTATGACCAGGGCCTTGTGTTTTAATTATCTTTTACAAATGAATAATGGGCAATAGCCATAATCTAGTTGACTGGTAAAAGAATTGTGTGGTGTTCATTACAGTATAAAAAATGTGCATAAGTCTTTGATACTGGAAGGCTTTGGTGACACTTTAAATTTAATGAGCAGACTCAGTTCTCTTCTACATATTCTGCTAGGCTTTTTATGACCCCTTTCCCCCCCGTTCTCATATTAGGGGATTTTGAATGTATATATTTTTTGTTTTTCTTCCTTGACTTGAATTTCTGAAACTTCTAAGTCTGGCTGATTTCAATCTTATTTTCAGAATTCTGACCGAGGTCAACCTGGTCCTGCTATATCCAGATGCTGACTCTTTATACCTTTTGGTTTCCTTTCTCCCTTAAGACCAATTGCTATCTCAGCAAACTACATAAGTGAAAGAGTAGGGATCTGGGGGTAAAGTTGTATTCCTAACTTGAAGTGAGCTATGGATAACAGCTAGAGTCAGTTTTTTGTATGGGAAATTTGAAGAGGGGTTCTATAGGATGAAGATTATAAGGATAAGAGATTATAGGTGGTCTATATTTTGACAGCTTAAAATTTAATTTCCTCCTCTTCTTACAGTAAGTACAAATGGATCCTTGGTGAGGAACCTATGGAGAAACGAAGAAAGCTCCAGAATGAGATGACAACACCTCCTCTAGATTATTCCATGTCTGGCTCTTACAGGAAGGTAGACGCAGCTGTTGCTTACCCAGAAGGGGAGAACAGCCATGATAAATCCAGTTCTGAGAGAAGCACACCACCATACCTTTCCCCAGAGTACCCAGAAGCAAACAAGAATACCAGTCAAAGTAGGGGGGTTTCAGTTCTGTATTCAGGGGCCCAAGAACAACACCAGGGGTCCCTGCTCCCTGAAGAATTAGAAGATCAGATGCCAAGATTGGTAGCAGAAGAATCTAACAGAGGCAGAACAAATATAAACAAGGAAGAAGTAAACAAGGGACTTTTTGTAGCTGTTGTTGGTGTTGCAAAAGGTGTCCGAGATTCAGGAGCTCCCATTCAGCTGATCCCTTTTAACCGAGAGGAGCTTGCCGAGAGAAGAAAAGCAATGGAATCCTGGAACCCGGTGCCTTACCCTTCTGTGGCCTCTTCTATAACCCCTGCTGTAGCCCCTGAGGAGAAAGGAAGAGGCTATGAGGAGAGTGGAAGTTGTCGCATGCCAAAGATGAAGAACCAAAGACAGCTAGAAGAACTGAAAAGAACCACAGAAAAATTGGAACGTGTTCTGGCTGAAAGGAATTTGTTCCAGCAAAAGGTTAGGGCAGCACCTTACCACTAGGAGTAAGAGGTCATTGTAACCAAGGGAGCAGAGAGTTAGAATTCTGATGATTTCATGTTCTGAAGTCTTTAAACAAGATAAGTTACTGAATCATTCTGTGGTATGTTCCAAATTAGGTGAACCCTAATGGGCTTCCCTCCCATATTTTGGGATAAGAAAAGTTTGTAAGTCAAGGAATGTGTGCAGAGGAATCGCCAAGTGAATGTATCAGGGACAATTTTTGCCACTTGGAATATATTAGGGATAATTTTTGCCACTTTCATAGCATGTAGTCATTGAATTTATATTTCTTCGAATGCAGGTGGAGGAGTTGGAACAGGAGAGGAATCACTGGCATTCTGAATTCAAGAAAGTCCAACATGAATTGGTGACCTACAGTACACAGGAAACAGAAGGCTTGTATTGGAGCAAGAAACACATGGGCTATCGCCAAGCTGAATTCCAGATTCTGAAAGCTGAGCTGGAAAGAACCAAAGAAGAAAAGCAAGAACTAAAAGAGAAACTAAAGGAGACAGAGATGCACCTGGAAGTGCTGCAGAAGGCTCAGGTCTCCTACAGGACCCCAGAGGGAGATGACCTAGAAAGGTTAATTACTAGGGTTTAGTTATCAGCTTGTGAGTGCTAATGGGAAGCATCTCTTAGGACCCCAGTTACTGGCCATAGATAAGGGAGGAAGTCTGAATCAATTCATAAGCCACCAAGGATTGAGGAATTACTTCTTAGAGAGCTGCAGCCAATCTCCCTGTGCTTGGTGGCACTGTGCTTTCTTCTTTCTTTGTAGCTAATGGAAACATAATTGTTGAGAAATGTAGGCCCATTTTTAAGGACTTTCATTTTGTTCTGTTGGCTAATGACTTCATGTCATCTCTTCTCCTGCCCCCTCACTCCATCATACAGGGCTTTGGCAAAGCTTGCGAGGCTGCGTATCCACGTCAGCTATCTCCTTACTTCTGTCCTCCCTCACTTGGAGCTTCGTGAGATCGGGTTTGACTCAGAACAAGTGGATGGGATCCTGTATACGGTGCTGGAGGCAAATCACATACTGGATTGAGCACTAGACCATATACTCTATCCACCCTTCTCTTTTCTCCCTTTCTCTTCTCTCCCTTCTTCTCCTCTCTTCTCATCTCTCTCATTTCCCCCCTCCCTTTTTCCCTCCCCCACTTTTCCTCATGCTCTCTCTCACCTTTACGCCTTATATAGAGAATCTTTGAGTAAATCCTGGGTCTTAATCAGTCTGCTTCTTACTCAGTTTGGCGTGAGGAAAGAGACTAGTTCAATAGGCGAGTTCCAGCAACAGAAATGCAATAGTCACAAAACCAGGTGACCTGAAAGCCTTAGCTTTCATGACTTAGATACTTGGCCTTTTTTATATCCTTTCTGAAATGGGTTGTATTCATTTAGGTTAAATCAGTCAACAAATATCGGATCCAAAGTATTGGGTTGGCCAAAAAGTTTTTTTTTTTTTCTGTAAGATGTCTCTAATAGTATTTAGTTGACTTTGACTTCATTTCAAACAAGTTTGTTAGATTGTATTATGACAGGTGTCATATCAGCGTTCTTTAAAAAAAAAACTTAACCAAAATTGTTGAATTTTTATATAGCCATTTTAATATTGAAGATGGAAGAAAATACACAATATTTTTGGCATGTTATGCTTTATTACTTCAATAAATGTAAAAACATAACTGAAATGCAAAAAAAGATTTGTCCAGTATATGGAGAAGATGCTATGATTTATCAAACGTGTCAAAAGTGGTTTGTGAAGTTTAGTGCTGGAGATTTTTTGCTCCATGGTCGGGTAAACTAGTTGGAGACCAGCCATCAAATCTAGACATTAATTGAGAACAATCAACGTTATACCATGGCAGAGATAGCTGACATACTAAAAATACCCAAATCAATAAAGTTATTGGTGAAAATGAGAAATGTGTCTTTTATTTTACAGAAAAAACTAAATGGACTTTTTGGCCAACTGAATACCAGGTGTTCTGGGAGAAATTAAGAAGTATAACCCAAGGGTTCAGCCTTCAAGGATCTAAGAATATAGTTGGAAACACAAGACATGCACCAAATTAACTTGTAAAAGAGAGTAGTGCAAGCATGGTAGGGAAGGTCTGGAGGAGGAAGTTCAAGGAAGGCGTCATATCAGAAATGGGAGGTAAACTAAGGTTTGTTTAAAGAACAAGCAGGACCACATTTCAAAACAGTTGTTCTCTAGGTGGTAGGACTATGGTTAATATTTTTTTTTCTTCTTGCTATCTTCTTGCCTTTTTCAAATTTTCTATAAAAATCTGTCATTCTTACATTGGAAAAAATAAATCATTTTTAAAAGAATGAGTAGGCTTGGATTTAGATATCAAATGAGAGACTGTGTGAAACTATAAGTTGATTTTATATTTATAATTTGTTTATTTTGCATTACTTCTGGAAGAATAGCATGGGCAAAGGCACGGAAAAAGCTGGAATGTGAAAAATGTGTTTAGTAAGAATGATGAGTTAATGTAAAGAGAACTAAGGTTAAATCATGACCCATCTACTCACCTCCCTCTGTGGTTTTTGCACTTTAATAAGGAATTCTTGGAAAAGAAATCTTCAAGGCCCAAATTAAAAAATAAAAATAATGTATCACCAAACTGGGATTTCAGGCGGTGGGGAAGCTATTTTAGAGCATGGAGATCTATTTGATATTCCTCACAATATACCACCTACCTACTCTTCAGGCTAGTGCTGAGTGAGGGGTAGATCTCATATTATCAAAAATGGTAAAACTTACACTCTTGTAAAAGTAGACAGTTTGTTTATTCATTGCTTTATTGTATTTATAGCACATGTTGTCCAAAGAGTTCAAGATACTCTTCAAAAGACATTGAACATTGAACACATAAAAACCAGCAACAGTGAAAACTATAAAATAAAGGAGAAATAATAAAAGGGAAATGGGATCAAGCAATCACAAAAGGATTAGCTAGTCCAGAGGAATGTTTTGGGTATTTGTTCTGTGTCTCTTCTGCAGTCACTTCAGAAGATTCTCACAAACTTATTTTATCTCCTTTGAAAGGAAACCCATCATGGATATTCCAGTGAGACTGCAAGGAATAGTGGGAGGCCAGAGCCAGCCTTCACCATTAGAATAAGTACTTTAAAATATCCCCTGCCCCCTTACCTTTCCCTCATTGCAGCTGTAGCCTGCCACATGATTATTTCTTATGTCAGACATTTGGACTATTGATGTTGAGGGCCCAGTTGTCTAAATATTACTCAGAGAAGGAGAGGAGCACATTCAGCCATTCTGTCTGTGACACATGTTTTCAGATGGGGGCTGTGAGAAGGTGGGGCTTCGCACAGATATGGACACTATGGATGAGAGGGTGGTGTAGGAGAAATTCAGAGAATTCAAAGTTCAGCGTGTGTGTGTATAAGAGAGTGAGAGAAGAGAGAGAGGTGTGGATGAGTGAGTGAGCAGAGTGGGAAGGAGTATAGACAATTGGGCTTTAAAAAGAGAGGTGGAAAATTTTAACTCATCTGTACAGTGCTTACTTTCAGTCCATTTCCTAGTCCCAACCCCATATTGCTTCTTCCAGCAACAGTGACCTGTGTGAGGCTATTTACTACAATACCAGAGCTACCTCTTTGTTACTCATTTACAATGAAATCATACCAGATGAGGTCCCTTTAACCAATGTTAAATGCCATGGTGGAGAAATTGAAAAGTGTCACTCAGTCTTTCCAGAACCTATGAAACAGTGTGGAGGCAAAAGACATTGAGAAGAAAAAAGTGGGCACCTCCTCCTGTCTATCTTGTAAGGTTAACAATCATAATTCTCCTTTCAAATGTCTCTGGCATTTGCCCTTTAACTTTCCACTTCCGCCATCAACATTTAGGTTCCCAATATCTCATGTTTTGATCATTGAAATAGATTCTTAACCGGCCTCCCTTGCCTCCTGTTCTTACTCTTTCAATCCACCCTACTCACTATCACAAAATTGCTTTTAATAATCTCATCAGCTTATGCCTCAGCTCAAAGACTTGCTAGTGCTCTCAGGTGCCCATAAAGTGCATTACAAATTCTGATCTGGCTTCAACCATGCTCTCTACACTCATCTTTCAATATTTCAAACCAACCATGTTCCATCCAAAATTAACTATTTTTTCAATTTCTGAACTGCCTTAAGATTTTTGCCATCTCTACCTTACCTTTGCTATTCCATTCCCTTTGCCTGGAATGTTCTCCTTTATCCTATTTCTTTTGGCTCACATGTTGACTTATTTTTCCTGAAAAGTCTTCTGATTAACCAAGCCAGACCTGACATTTTCCTTGAATATGTAAGTTTTGTGTCATTTATAAGGCTCTTATCACAAGCTTCCTTGTCCTGTCTTCCCTATTCGAAAACTCCAGATTCACATATTCAGCTGCCTACTTGACATTTACACTTACATGTCTCACAGGCACCTCAAATAAAACATTAAAAATAAATAGCGACACCCCCCAAGCACTGTTCCTTCAATTTTCCTCATTTAAAAAAATGACACCTTCACCCACCTAGTCACATTAGCTAGAAACCTGAAAGTCATCCTTAATTTTCCTCTTCTCTAGTCTTCCATGTCCAGTCTGTCAATTCTAACTCCAAAGTATAACTTCACTCACTTTTATCATAGCTGCCTTAGTCCAAAATACCATCATCTCGCATGGGTAATTGCAACTCCTAACTGGTGTCCTTGCTTGCTTGCATTCTTGTTCCCACAATTGCCTTACCATTTTAGCAAGAGTGATTTTAAAAATGCAAGTCAGATCATGTGGCTCCCTACTTACAGCCCTTCAATGACTTCCTGTTGCACTTAGGGTAAAATCTATACTCCTTACAATACCCTACAAGACCCCTGCCTACTTATCCTTTTTCTCTTACAGCACTTCGTATCTCACTTTTCCCCTTGCTGATTATGGTCTTAACACTGAAACATGTCAGGCACTTACCTCAGACTCTTTATCCATACTGTTCCCTCTCCTATAGTGGTCATATCTCCAGTCTTGACATGGCTAGCTACTCCTCATCCTTCAGGTTTTATTGTAAGTGTCAACTTTCTCAGGTCTTCCTGGCAACCTTTTATTTTTCCTTCTACCCAATTCTATCATTATTTCCCATTGTATTTAATTCATAGCACTTTTCACAATTTACAGTTATATATTTGGCTGTTTACTTTCAATCATTCAACAAATATTTATGGGCTACCTACTATATGATATACAGTGGTGAACACAGCACACGTGGTGTCTGGCAGCCTCTTTTACTAATAAGTTTCATGAGAGGAAAGGTCAAGCCTGTTTTTGCCAATCACTGTATCCCTGAGCATAAAAATGTACCTGGTATATAGTAGGTAATCAATGAATAATTTTAGTGGTGGGGACTATTTTGTTCATATCTCCATCTTCCTCAGGAGCCTAAAACAGTGCCTCACTCATAAAAGGGATTGGATACATTCAGTATGAGTATGGTAGATAGCAATCCTGGACATTAAATTCTGAAAATGAAAGAATGAGACAATAAGTTCTACAAGTTATGGGGGAACAATCAGCATGAGCTGGAGTTGCCTAGTGTCTCTATTTAGCTGAACTTTGCTTTGAATAATTTAAAAGGCTACCAAAGGAGAAAGGGAATATCAGTTTTCTTTACCACAGATATTCTTTTTCTTTATTGCATTTATCAGGTGACACTGGTTAACAAAATTATACACGTTTCAGGTGCACAATTCTACAACACTTCATCTGTACACTGTATTGTACCACACATATTCTGAATATCATCAAACGGAAGCTCTTTCTAAAAAAGATTTTATTTATTTATAGAGAGAAAAGAAGGGAGGGAGAGAAACATCAATGTGTGGTTGCCTCTTGCACACCCCCTACTGGGGACCTAGCAACCCATGCATGTGCCCTCACTGGGAATCGAACCGGCAACTCTGCTTCACAGCCTGGCACTCAAGCCACTGAGCCACACCAGCCAGCCACAGCAAAAGGAAGCTCTTTAACATACAATTTTGAAATGTTGTTAATTACAGAATATAATCAGAAGAAGTCTATAAAGACCAGATCTTGACAGTAAAAAGTAAAAGGAGAAAAAAATTTCTGAGGAGTCTTGTTCACTTTTTCCAAGAGCAGTGACAGTTCATTTCAAGAGAAGAAAGAGGAACTATCCACAAGCAAAGAATGGATAGAACAAGCTTCAAGGAAATAAGTTCCTGGCACATGTTAGGAAGGCAGTACATGCTTGTTAGATGAACAAACTGGTACCTAGTAGAGGAGTAGGTCAGATACTTTTTGGATCCAGGGAACAGGAAGATTTGTTTGCCCGTGTCTAGTGATTGCAAATAATTTGGGTAACAATTAGAGGCAGAGGCTTAATTGTCAGGCTCTCAGTTCCCAAGGGCCATGTCCAGGTAGAATGTGTTTCAGAGTGTTGTGCTATGAATTAGTACAGTATTAAAGTGTGGAGGTATGCTCAGGAAAGCTTCAGGGGGTGAGCTTAGGTTAAGTCAAAAGAAAAATTTTGCTTGATGACAAGGGCATTCCTAACTCAGGACTTACCTTAGAGAGGACATGCAGGAACCATCCTTACTGAATCAAAAGTTAGGGCAGATGTTTAGTTTATAAACTAGATAATTTGAAAGAACTGCCTTAAATAGTTTGAGTGTATATTAAAGGTTTAGTCATTCATTGAATTTAAGAACAAACTAATAGTAACTAGAGGGGAGGTGGAAGGGGATAATGGGGAAAAATGGGGGAAAGGTTTTCAGGAACACCTATAAAGGACACATGGAAAACCAAAAGGAGGTAGGATCAAGGGTGGGAAGTGGGGATGGCTGGGGTTGTGGGGGGAGAGTGGTGGTGTGAAAATGGAGATAACTGTACTTGAACAACAATTTTTAAAAGTTAAAAAATTAAATAAAACCAGAAAAACATTTTTTTTAAAAGCTTTAATCATTAAGTGACTTTTGTAATGGAAAATAAAATCTGCAGGAGAAATGTGTTTTCTTACTTGCCTCCATCCCCAAGCCCAAAGTTTTCATGTGTATCACCATAAATCCCAAACCCACTTTTATATAATAACAGTTCAACTGTTTTAGATTCCTTCTATGTGCCAACACATTCCATTCATCTTCCCATTGAGTCCACAGGGGCAGGCAAAATGACTTTGGGCAGGAGGTGAGAAAGTGTTCCCCAAAGGCCTGATCTTCCAGTTGGGCTATGGAAACTTGTAAGGACTGGGAAGGTGGAGGTGTGTGGGGAGACTTTTCTAGGTGTAGGCAATAGTGTAAGAAAAGTCACAAGACTAGTTGGAGGGGAAGGGTATGAGGAATAGTGAATTATTCAAATTGGACCATAAAGAAGAGAGTGGACCAAGGGCTTGGGAATGCCAGCAAGAGGAAGGTTATGCTAAATTTGTTGAACAATGGAGCTTTGTAGGCTGTGAATTAGGAAGTGGCTGTTCAAATCTTCCCAATTGTCTCTGAGTTTGGAAAATTAACCCCATTTTGCAGTTTCCTTGGGCTATGCTTTTCTCTAGTAGTGGGATCTCATTATTGATCATGGTTGTTTTTCACCTCAGATTTTCACAGATCTGAACAAAGGTCAAAGAGCCTTGACCATCCCTTTCCTCTCCAGTTTCTGGAGTCGGCTCTTCTCCTGGCTTCTGTTAATGGAATCTGAAAGATAGAAGCCCATTCAATGTCTTCAAAGTACTTGGACATTTGGGAAGAATATTGAGAAGTTTTGGCCTGGGAATGAATATCCCTTTGCTTGTGTAGATTCAGATCTGTTGGTAGAAAATATACTTCATCATTTGCCCCCAATCTTTAAAGACACACACATTTTGGAATCACTTTGACAATACCCTTTAATCAGGTCACCAATATGCTTAGAATACAGTTAACCAGGACCTACTATCTCCCATGACCACACCGAGAAGTAGGTGTCATTCTCATTTTACAGATGAGCAAACTAAAGTGTAAGAATTGAAGTGACACTCCCAAGTCTATACAGTTAGAGAGTGCAGAGCCAAAACCAAATCCTTGCCTGGTTCCAAAGCCCAGTTTCCTGCCACACCATACTGCCCATCTTGGAGCTGATTAGTCTCCGCTTCTTCTTCCTTTTGATAAGAAAATGCTAAATGTACCACAGCTTTTTTTTTTTTTTTAATCCACTCATCTACTAATGGGCACTTGGGCTGTTTCCACACTTGGCTATTGTAAATTGTGCTGCTATGAACATTTGGGTGCATATATTCTTTGGAATTGGTGTTTCAGGATTCTTAGGGTATATGCCCCAAAGTGGGATCACTGGGTCAAAAGGCAGTTCCATTTTTAGTTTTCTGAGGAAACTCCATTGTGTTTTCCACAGTGGCTGCACCAGTCTGCATTCCCAGCGACAGTGCACTAGGGTTGGCTTTTCTCCACACTGAGTTTCCAAGGAAGAAATTTCTACAATCCCACACCATGTTTAAATGCCCTCATGATCAAGAAATTGTCCACTTATGTAACAAATATCTATCCACACAACATAGACATTCATTTCCTCTTGACCGGATTTTTCACTCAGGGCTGTCACTTGGCAGCTTTCCTCATATCAAAACAGCCATCAGGAAGTCTTGGACTTGTTGGCCTCTGCCTTGTAGTGTTCTCACTAGCTTCTTTGCACCCCCCCCCCACCAAGCCACAATCCCCACCCAAGAGTGCTGAGTTAGGCAAGTCTCTTAGAGAATGACACTTGAGAACCTACTGGTTTATTATTACATGCAGATGAGTAAAATTAACCACATGAGCTGCCTCTGGAATTGCCAAGAGGAAGATGGCACCACCTTTCTCATCCTGTCTGCTTTTTGTTTGTTTGTTTTGTTTTTGTTTCTACTTTGTCTCTATTCCTAGAAGTGTTGAATCATTTAGTTGAAGAGTGCATATGTTACTCATGGAAGTCTCCTGCTCCCCCAAATTCCAGTAACCATTGTCTCTGAATCAGTGTTTTTTATTTTATTTTATTTTTTTATTTTTTTTAATTTTAATTCAGTTACTATTGTTTGCATTTTCTCCCCATCCCTCCACCCCACCAGTGTTCTTTATTTTAAATGCATTGGTCTCATCTTCTCATTCTGGCTGGTTTTAAGACTAAACCAAGAAACTAGTGCAAATTCTGGTTCTGATGGCTAACTTGTCTGAATGTGTTTCTCTTCCCATAAAATATACTTACCTTTTCACCAAGGCATTCAGTGCCTTTAACTCAAGGGAGTAAGGTCTTCACAATATCATCAGATATCTTTTGTGGGGGATGCTGATACACCCTCTTGCATCCCATTATGTAATTTCAGAAATACATTAAAATGAAAGGCTACAAGGAGCATCTTCTCTTTGGCTTTTTTGGTTTGACTGGTCTTTCTCCTGAGCAGACCAACAGAACTTTATCAAATATTACAGACTCTGAAAGTGCTATTGGAGAAAAGGAGTTAACCACTGAAATGCTAGGTTGCTTGCCACAGTACTCACACTTATTTGGCATCTAATTTCACATCCCATTATACTTTCTAATATCTCTTTGAAAACATTTGGTTTTGTCAGTGTTATCTATCTGCACAAGACCATGTTTGTAAATAGAAAATTCTTCAAAGCTCTCCTAGGAAATGACTTTGACAAGTGGTAAGGGTGCTATCGTAGAAGAATGGGACCTTATGGATAACAAGAAAGCAGAACCTGATGAGTTGCCCTTATATGGTGACTTTCTGCTTTGTCCAGCCCTAAGACTTGTTTTGTGGAGCAATTAGGCACAGAACAGGGAATGGTAATCAAGAGTTAAAGAATAGTTCCTGAGCTGAAATTCCAAGTAAAGTGGTAGGTTGTGTGAGTGGAGGCGGGTGGTCAGATTACACCTTCTGTATTGCTGTGCCTGATAACAGCCTGTTAATATTTTATTAGTGATCACATCATAGCACGCAGTGAGCCACCACTTCAGGCAAAAGAGAGAGGTAATTTGCTGGACTTCCTGTTTAAAGATCCCACATCCCTCCCTCACCCCTACCCCCTCCACCCCTGTTAAGATAACAGAATTTCTCATGAAAGCTAGAACCTGCCTGGGCAGGGACACCAGGCTGGGTGTAGGCCAGACTTCAGCCAGCTGAGGAGGAACACAGGCAATTCCCAGCCTGGGACCTCTATGTCCCAGAGTGGGCAGCCGAAGACACAAAAAAAAATCACCTGTCCATGGCCTAGGACTAAGTGGGAGGTAACTGTTGACTCTGTAAGTCTTCATTTACCTTCCTTTACCACAGGGCCCCTTCTCCCACACCATGTTTCTCCTCTGGTCCAGAGCCAAAATGTCTCAGCTTAGTTGGATGGACACTATCTCTGCTCCCTCCAGGAATTTCTGTAGACCTGCCCAAGAAAAGGAAATGAGGGGGAAAAGGCTGAGCCTCAGGGTCACTCTCTCCATTAGAGCCATTTAGGGATCTTGTGAGGTAAATACAGAGGTGTTCTGGATTAACTGAGTAGTGTCTCCCTATTTCTTCCTTAGCACTGCTGTCTACCCTATTTCACTATTTCTTATGGTATTTCAATTGGAAAAGCATTTTCTTTTGATCATTCTTCCCTTAGAAGCTCAAATAGTGCTTCAGCCTCTTTTCTCATGAATTGGGTTTTGAGGGGACCTCAAAGCAAACCTTTTAAAACTAGCCCCTAACACCCCAATTTATAGCACTTTCCTCTTCTTACAAGACAGACTATATTGTGCTTCAGACCACACTTAGGTATGCATGTCTTATCTTCCCTAGGTCAACTATCAGCCCCCGTAAGGCACAGCCTACCCTTGTTCACCCCTGTAGCCCTCAAAGCACACACTGCCTGACACAAACTAACAGTTCAGTTGGGGTGGACTGGCTGGCTAGAAAGCTGGTTGAATGGATGTTTAACTGGCTGGGTAAAGGTCTCACAAAAAGTTGAAACTTATCTTTCCACCAAGAAACCAGTTTTAGCCTCCACCTCTTCATTAATGATCCCATAGCCATGGGTCACCAGAGCCCCAATGAAGAAAAAACATGAATCACCCTATTATCAAAGGAATGAAGGAGGGCAGAAACATCTCTCCTTGTGCAAGGGTCACAGCCATTAGGCTGAAGCATAAACACAATGGCCTTCACTATCCCCTTGGTCTATGGCTAATCTAAATTATTTTATGATGCAAGGCAATGGGGTTAAGCTGAAAGCTGTTCAACATGGACCCAGACTCAAGGAGATTTCTAACAAATTATTTAGATCAAAGCTTTTCTTACTCAACAAGCCAAAGGGAAAACCAGTCAAAGGTTTTTCTTGATCAACCAGTTGCTCTTTGTTGGATCTATACTAGTTTCTCTAGTTGAGGATAAATTTTTAACTCCTTCCATAGAATCCTCCCAGGTTAAAAGGAAGGAGAAAGCTTCTTTTTTCTAGAACCACTATCTTCCAGTAATTCACCAAGGTGACTAACACAAAGGGAAACAGTAGAGGCATTTGCAATATGTGTTTTAGGCCTTTGAGAAAACATGGTGTTGTCCCTTTGGCTATGTACATATGAATCTAGAAGAAATGTGGCAGTATACATGGCTAGAGAAAACAGCATTAAAATGAAAAAAGAACCAACTATATGGGAAAACATATTTGCCAATGATACCTCAGACAAGGGCCTGATCTCCAAAATATATAAAGAACTCACACGTCTCTACTCCAGGAAGACAAAAAAAAAAATTAAGAAATGGGCAAAAGACTTGAAGAGACACTTCTCCAAGGAAGACATACAGAGGGCCCAGAGACATAGGAAAAGATGCTCAGCATCACTAGCCATCAGAGAGATGCAAATTAAAACCACAATGAGACACTACTTCACACCAGTCAGAATGGCCATCATAAACAAACCAACAAACAAGTGTTGGAGAGGCTGTGGAGAAAAGGGAACCCTAGTGCACTGGTGGTGGAAAAGCAGGCTGGTGCAGCCACTGTGGAATTTCCTCAGAAAACTAAAAATGGAACTGCCTTTTGACCCAGAAATTCCACTGCTGGGATTATACCCTAAGAACCCTGAAACACCAATCCAAAAGAACCTATGCACCCCAATGTTCATAGCAGCACAATTTACAATAGTTAAGTGCTGGAAGCAACCTAAGTGCCCATCAGTAAATGAGTGGATCAAAAAACTATGGTACATTTACACAATGGAATACAACACAGTATAGGGAAAGAAGGAGCTCCTACCCTTTGTGACAACATGGATAGAACTGGACAGCATTATGCTAAGTGAAACAAGCTGGGCCATGAAAGAGATATGCCATAAGACCTCACTTTTAATTGTACCCTAATCAACAAAACAAACAAGCAAGCAGAATATAACCAGAGACATTGAAATTAAGAACAATCTAACAATAGCCAGAGGGGAGAGGGGGAGGGGACAGTGGGGAGAAGGGTTTTCAGGAAATACTATAAGGGACACATGGACAAAACCAAGGGGGAGGGTGGAAGTAAGGGAGGGAGGTGGATTTGGCTGGGGTAGGGGGGAGTGGTGGGGGAAGAATGCAGACAACTGTAATTGAACAACAATAAAGTAAAAAAAAAAAGAAATGTGGCAGTATAGACATCAAGGGAATGGACACTGTTCAAAAAGGAATGCCCCACAATGTTACCACGGCAAAGCTGGAAGAGTCTATAATGTTGACCAGCATGCAGTGGACACTGCTCTGAATAAACAAGTTAAGGAGGGCCAGAGCTGAGATAGCTTCCTGAGACGTGTGAAGGAAAATGATCAGAAAAAGAAGGAAGATGAAGAGAAATGTACCTGGGTTCAACTGAACAGTCAGCCTTCTCCTCCCAGAAAAGCATACTTGGTGAGAACCAATGGGAGGGAGCCTGAGCTGCTGGAACCCATTCCTTGTGAACTCATCACATGATAAGTGAAAAAAAAAGAAAAAAAACCACACACAGAACAGCTTTGTACTGGTTTTTTTTTTTTAAAGGGAAAGAGGAACAGCACTTGATATCTTGCTCCTGGCATATCTCATCAGTTTAGCTCAAATAAACTCATTTTTTTTTTAAGAAAGGGGGGACCTTGGCTGGTGTGGCTCAGTGGATTGAGTGCCGGCCTGCCAACCAAAGGGTCGCTTGTTCAATTCCTAGTCATGGAACATGCCTGGGTTGCCGGCCAGGTCCCCAGTAGAGGGCGAACAAGAGGCAACTGCACATTGGTGTTTCTCTCTCTCTCTTTCTCCCTTCCTTTCCCTCTTTCTAAAAATAAAATAAATAAAATCTTTAAAAAAAAAAAAGAAAGAAAGGAGGGCTTCCCAGATCAGCCTCTTCCTAAGATGAAGGGAAAGTCTGTGCCCTGTTCCCCTCAAAGGTCCTTAGATTCCAGTAGCACACACAGGCAGAGGGCTGCAGGAACTTGAAGAGCAATAGGTGCTCTTATACGTTCTACACAGAGTCTCAGACCCTGGGGGAGGTTTCTAAGCCTCTGACCTGTGACTTTAGGGAAGTTACCTCTCTGGGCTTACATTTTGTTTCCTGTAAAAAACCTGTTTCATTGGGGTATTTGGAGCATGCAATGAAATTGGTGGACCTGAAAGTGCTTTGGGTGCAGGTGGTGAAGCATCAGAGCCCATACCGGACTGCTGCCCACTCAAGCATAGCAGAGTCAGTAAGGCAACCCCATCTTCTAACCTCCAATGGCCCCCCAAAAGGGCACTGAGGTTCTTGGTGCCAGACCAGAGACCTGACCTCTTATTAAACTTGTATTCATAGAGCCCCCTCTCTCTATGCTTCTTCCTACCTGCAGCCATTCCTTCTAAATAGGCTTGGATGTTAGGGTCCTAGCCTCTACACCAAAGAAGGCCCACTTCAGGAGTGCAATGATAGTAGTTCCTATATTACAGGCTACTGGGTGCTTAGGTCCACTAGTTTCAGGGGCTGGGTAAGGTAAATCCTGTGAGGCCCCATTATGGTCAGTGTTGACACAGGTACTATCTTCATGAATTGGGCTTTGTTAATTCCAAGTGAGTTTGGAACAGGGCCAAATCATTGGCTTCCCAAACTCCCAAACCTCTAGAGTTAGGGAAATTGGAATTGAGGTATTGTGACTTATTCAAATACAAACTTCACATCTCTCCTGATGGGACAGTTAGTTGGGTCCAGGCCAGCATAGCAGGAGGGACAGTACTATGTGGTATACTAAGATCCCCCTCACAGGAGACCAGGAGAACCTACATGTCCCCAGTGTTATCTTGCTGGCCATAAGTTGTTTCCCTTGGGCAGCTTGGGGTTCTGTGGCAGGTGCTTCCAACTGTCTGTAAATATTGTTGGATCAGCAGAGTCCTATTTTGGGAGTCAGGAGACTGGTGCACTAACACCAGCTGCATGACCCTGGAAAAACCTCATTAAGTATGTGGGCCTTAGTTTTCCCATCTGCCAAATGGAGATTATCAGATCTATTTCACCTTTCTTACAACAGCAATTCAGAGAATTAAAGGAATAAACATATAGCAAATTTAGTAAAGAACTTAAATGAAGCAATTATTGTGAAAAGGAGGAGCCTTGGGCAAAATGAACAGATTAAAGTTTCACTGGGGAAGAGGGGGTCTTACTTTCTTTTTTTAAATTTTTTTATTGTATTCAGTTACTTTCTTAATATCTTCAGAAAAGTCTAGAATTTTCTATCCACCCAGTGGGAAGAAAGACCAGTTTCCATCCTATCCTCTCCTTAGCCCAATTCTCTCCATCATACCTGCCTTGTATGGGACCCCTTGAATGAATAAAACAGTTATTCAATCAACAAATGTTTATTGATCATCTACCACATGTCAAGCACTCTTACAGAATGTCTTTATCTGTAAGTCTTGAGGATACATAGAGGTTTAAGATATGGTCCCTACCCCTCAAAAGTTCACAATGTACTTGTAAAATCAGATATTCACACATGAAAATATAACTATGCATCAAAATTATGAATGATAAGCATTAAAGAAGTGATCTGTACATTAAAGGAGGAGTAGGAGGGGGATGGAGTGGCCATAGGAGGCTCATTGAAGGAGGTGGTGCTGAACAAGTTGTTCAAACATGAGGAAAACTTGGCAAAAGGGATAAGGCTTTCCAGTTTGGAAGAACACCTTAAACATAGGCAAGGAAGTAGAAAACATGCAAGGTACACTAGAGACAATCAATGGTCCCCTTCTGTTGACACTGAGGTTTGAGGAGGTGTTCTGGAGTTTGTCAGAAGTTGGTCATGCTTAGGCTGGTGAGGGAAAAATGTCTTTGGTTTGTTATGACTCTAACCCCCACCCCCACCCCAGAGGAAATGGAGCATTTTCAGGTCTTGGAACTGGAACTATCTGCCTGGGGACTATTCTGTACTTTCCCACCTCACCTGTAATCCCAGGCAGCTGCTCAGCTATCGCTCAGATCATGGCCAAAACACCTTGGGCATGATTATTCCATGTGGAAGCCTTTGGATGCCTTTTAGCAACTTTGGAATGTCTAGTGAAGGATGTAGGGGAATATGAAGGGTGACAGGAGGCCCACCTGTGCTATGGTCTTTCAGAGGTTCTATAGTGTGCTCTGTGGTAGACTCCTAGGGGCCTAATCTCAGCCTTTGGGCTGATTTTCTATTATGCTCAAAGACTCTCTAGGGGTCTGACTCTCTCTGGCCCAATAGAAACACTTACTGGAGCACCACACATGTCCACTCAGCTTCTTAGATACAAAGCTTCTTATTCTTTCTTGGGCAGCATCATCAAGGAGTGATATCTTTTGCAGTCCCCCACAGCTCCCACACTGTCATCTCCCAGCCAAGGGCCATCTCTTGAAAAGCTAGTTTCCCATTCCTAAAGAAACCATTGTGTAGGACCATTAGCCTTGTTGTTTAGCAGGAGGCCAAGTCAAATGCGCCAGAGGGAGGCAAGAACTTTAGTGAAAGTTCGAGCTGCAGCTTCTGAGGCAGTTCCTCAGTGGAGTAAGAGTCTGCTGCTACCTGGAGTTTTCCATCATATCTTCTTTCCTTGTGCTTCCCTCTACCTGTGGGATAGATCCCTAATCCACAAGTGTGAGGGAATTCTGCAAATTGCTCTAGGCAGTGCTCTAGGCAGTATTTTTGGGTCCTCAGCTACCTTCCCTCCCTCTTATCCTACATCCAGTTGCTCTCTGTTCCCTCAGTACAGCGGGATGGCTCTATTTCTGTTCACGCACAAATCAGTCTAGACACTGTGGAATCATAACAAGAGTGGGATGGAAGCTTCAGGGCCCATTAGTGGCTAATCAGTTTATTTGGCGGGAAGCTTGAGAAGGAGGTTAGAGCCATCTTCATAAAAGCCACTGCTCCTCCTTCCACCAACTCCCAGCGATGAACTGAGAGCCAACCTCAGCCAGAGGGAGGGTCTTTGATCGCAGAAAGGGTCAGCCTGTGGGATGTAATTAGTGAGTTTATGGATGCATTGACAGGTAAAGCAAAGGGAAGACAGGAGTTTGTGGAGTCTGGCCTAGAGTAGGGGAATGGGTTTGGAGTTGAGGGTTGGGGGACTCAGAGTCTGGGGTAGGAGACCAAGGTGAAGGAAGTGGAAAGGCTGGTTGGCATGCCTTTTGACAGTTCAACCTGGACACTTTCACACCAGCACCCATTTTTGCCTTTTCTTGATCCCATGGCCAAAGTCAGTCTATCCTCAGCAGCACCTTCTGACATGATCCAGTAGGAATGTCCCTCACCTGTGGCCCTGGCAGAGCTGTCAACTGGTTTCCACAGACCCAGCCACCACCACCCCCAGCTCTGGCCCCTGGTTCTTCACACATACCCTGTCAGGCTGTAGGAGTTAAACTCATTCTTGACTTTGGGTGGTTGACCAGGTCTTGGAGAGCTCCTAGTAGTAGTGAGGGGCTGAGCCTGGTAGGCATCAAAGTAGTTGGAGCGATTTCCCTGGGGTAAGCAAGAAAAGCAGAGGATGACTCCAGCTACCAGGGAGAACAGGGAGGAAATAATGCCCAGGTAAAGAGCCTCTCCAATTTCAAATTTCATACTGTCAGGCACCAGTGGAGAGTAGAATTCCCGTAGGATCCCATGAAGATTCCAGGCAACAGGAATGAAACTCAGGAGACCTCCAAGGATGAAGAAGACTCCACCCACTATCGCCACTCTGTCCTTGGCTCTGGAATCCTGGCAGAAGACTGTGCATCTCATGCCCACCACAGAGATAATGCAAGCCAAAGAAGAGATTGCACTGGACGTCACCATCATGGCCTGTGCAGCCTGGATGTCGGGGGGCAGGCCTAGAAGGGTGCTGTAGATGTCACACTGGGTGATGCCTGTGCTGTGTGTGGCACACTCCATCCAGAGGCCTTTGGAGAAGCCAACTGCTGTCACAATGCTGGCACCGACATAAGAACTTGTTCGCCAGCTGGGAAGCAGCATGGCCACCAAGGTTCCCAACAGCCCCAGAAGGCCCAGGATATAGCCTATAAGTTGGATGCCAAGAGAGGCCATGTCAGACCTCTCAGTAGAATTGTCTTCAGGGCTTGCTCTCTTGTGTTCCAGCTGCAGATCTTGCTCCTTGAATCCCAGCCTCTATTTCCTCATTTCAGAGTGTCTCTTATACACTGACTTCTCTCCTCCTTACAAGTGTCTGTGAATGGCCACAAGCAGGCTCAAGAAGGCATCTAGAAGACCTAAAAAAATCCATAAACCAGATTAAATATTGACCAGAAGGTTATGAGAAACCAGAAAATGCTGGGTGCCTTTTGACCTTTGTTATCTTTAGAAATAACACACGAGAAAGGGAAAAAAAAAACACAAAACTTTGAAAGTGAAGCCAAAACTTCATCACCTCCCACGAAGGCACATGACTTAGACTGGCAGCCAGACAAAATCAGGGACCAGACAGGTGGCTGCTTTCTGAGAAGGTAGTGATGGCAGTGGGAGTTGTGGTGGCCATGTTAATTCCAGGTTAGGATGTTGACTGGAACAGTTCCATCTCCAAGGCCTTCTGTTTAACACATTACCCAGCAACAGTGCCACAGGGCCCCTCGGTTGCAGACTGAGGCCAAACTCCAGGAGATTGATCAGTAGGAACGGGTCCTAGGATATAGCCTTGGACTACAGGTTATTAGAGGCCTCTTGAATCTTCAAGGGCCTAGAAAGCATTGGCTTAGCTCTGGGTCCCTGCCCATGGTGAAAATCTACTCCAGGGCAGGTAGGGGCAGGTAGGGGCAGGTAGAAGACAAGGTCTTCTGTCTATACTTTTAAGAGTTCAGGACCAGAGAACCAAGATGGTGGCGTAGGTAGATACACTGAGCCTTCTCGCACAACCAGAACTGACAGAAAAATCAAACGGCAAGGAAGTCCGACACCAAGGAAATAAAAAATAAACATTCATCCAGACCAGTAGGAGGGGTGGAGACAGGCAGCCGGGGTGGAGAGGACTCACTCACGTGGCTGTGGCGGGACCGAGACTGGCGGAGTGTGGGATGAACCGGGGTAGGCAGTGTGACCACTAGCAGACCCTGCGGCCCCAAATTCGTGCAGATAAACCGAGAGGGCCGGACTCAGAGTGGTGGAGAACAGGGCAGGCAGAGCGGCAGGTAGTACCCCATGGCCCCACATGAGCACACAGATAAACCGGGAACGGCGGGGAGCAAAGCAGGCCGAGCAACCCAGGGCTCCAGTGCAGGGAAATAAAGCCTCAAACCTCTGAGTGAAAGCGCCCATGGGGGTTGGAGCGGCAGCAGGAGAGACTACCAGCCTCACACGAGAGGTCCTTGGAGAGACCCACAGGGGCCTAGAGTGTGCACAAGCCCACCCACTCGGGAACTATCACCAGAGGGGTCCAGTTTGATTGTGGGCAGCAGAGTGAAAGATTGAGATCCGGTGGAGAGGGGAGCGGGCGCCATTGCTCCCTCTTGGCCCCTCCCCCACATACAGTCAGAGCACAGCGACCAGCATTACCCTGTGCCGGGTGAACACCTAAGGCTCTGCCCCTTTGAGTAACAGACACGCCAAAACCAAAAAAAAAAAAAAAAAGGCCCAAATGACAGAACACTTCACAGCTCCAGAAAAAATACAACTAAGCGACAGACATAGCCAACCTACTGGATGCACAGTTCAAAACACTGGTTATCAAGACACTCACAGAATTGGTTGAATTTGGTCGAAAACCAGATGAAAAAATGAAGCCTATGCTAAGAGAAACAAAGGAAAATGTATAGGGAACCAATAGTGATGCAAAGGAAACTGGGACTCAAATCAATGGTGTGGACCAGAAGGAAGAAAACAACATCCAACCAGAAAAGAATGAAGAAACAAGAATTCAGAAAAATGAGGAGAGGCTTAGGAACCTCCAGGACATCTTGAAATGTTCCAACATCTGAATTATAGGGGTGCCAGAAGGAGAAGAGGAAGAACAAAAAATTGAAAACTTATTTGAACAAATAATGAAAGAGAACTTCCCTCATTTGGCAAAGGAAATAGACTTCCAGGAAGTCCAGGAAGCTCAGAGAGTCCCAAAGAAGCTGGACCCAAGGAGGAACACACCAAGGCACATCATAATTACATTAGCCAAGATGAAACAGAAGGAGAGAATCTTAGAAGCAGCAAGAGAAAAGGACACGGTTACCTACAAAGGAGTTCCCATAAGACTGTCAGCTGATTTCTCCAAAGAGACCTTACAGGCAAGAAGGGGCTGGCAAGAAGTGTTCCAAGTCATGAAAGGCAAGGGCCTACATCCAAGATTACTGTATCCAGCAAAGCTATCATTTAGAATGGAAGGGCAGATAAAGTGCTTCTCAGATAAGGTCAAGTTCAAGGAGTTCATCATCACCAAGCCCTTATTATATGAAGTGTTAAAGGGAGTTACCTAAGAAAAATAAGATAAAAACTATGAACAGTAAAAATGACAGCAAACTCACAGTTATTAATGACCACACCTAAAACAAAAACAAGAGCAAACTAGGCAAACAACTAGAACCGGAACAGAACCACAGAAATGGAGATCACACGAAGGGTTATCAATAGGGGAGTGGGAGGGGGAGAGGGGGGGAAAGGTACAGAGAATAAGTAGCATAAATGTTAGGTGGAAAATAGACAGGGGAAGGGTAAGAATAGTGTAGGAAATGTAGAAGCCAAAGAACTTATAAGTATGACCCATGGACATACTTATAAGTATGGGGGGGGGAATGTGGGACGGAGGGGGTGGGCAGGATGGAGTGGAGTGGGGGGGGGAATGGGACAACTGTAATAGCATAATCAATAAATATATTAAAAAAAAATAGTTCAGGACCTCCAGGACCTGCCGAAATCCCCTTCCACAGGCTAATGTAAAGCCTCCTGCATATAAAATACACCCAGACATTTCCCATCTGCTCTTCAAATAGATGGCCACAGCAACCCTTGACATCTCAGATGATGTGGGACAACTCTGGAACAAAGGTTATTCTAGGGCCTGGATGGAGCCCTGATACTCCCTATTAGGGTAGACAGAGGAAAGGGAAACTGAATAGAGGAATTTTGTAAGTGGAAAACATCTAAGTAAATCCCTTAGATTCTGAGAGCTGTCCATGATTTTGCAGTGTTCAAGGAGCCCCTACTCTTGTCAGGGTTCAAGACACTAAGGGTCAAAGACATATCCTTCCTCCCATCCCTTACAAGACCCTCCTGCCCACTAACTTTTCAACCCACCATAATGTGGCTATTTCATTTTAGCCCTCTTCAAAATTTCTTCTTACCTTACCTATCTCTCAAATGTGAATTTTCTTCAGACGCCCATCCCTTTTCTCAATCAACACTTCGTCCCTGAGCACACTTATGCACCCCCATGACTTAATCTCACACCCATTTACTGGCATTCCCCAATCTGTATTTCCAGCATAAACTTTCCCCCTGAGCTTCAAGACTGCCAAAAATTACCTATTTAAAATGTCCATTTGGAAATCTCATAGACACCTCAAATTCAACGTGTTTATTTTTTTTAAGATTTTTAAAAAAGATTTTATTTTTTCTATTTTTAGAGAGAAGGTAAGGTAAGGAGAAAGAGAGGGAGAGAAACATCAATGTGTGGTTGCCTCTTGCATGCTCCCTACTGGGGACCTGGTCTGCAACCCAGGCATGTGCCCTGACTGGGAATTGAACAAGTGACCCTTTGGTTGGCAGGCCAGCCTCAGTCCCCTGAGCCACATAAGCTGGGGCTCAAATTCAATGTGTTTAAAAGGGAAATCATCATCTCCCCCATTGCACCCCTCCCCAAATAGTTCTTTCCTGGGTTCCCCATGCACAGAGAATATCTCTATCCATCTCCTTGTGCTGGACCAAAATCCTGGGAGTCATTCTTTACACTTCTCTCACACTTACCCCTCACTTTGTATTGTCACTATCTCACCAATTCTACCTCTTGACTACACCTTAAATCCAAGGATCTACCTCTCCATACCCATTGCTTCTTTCTCAGTACAGGATTTCTTCATGCCCTGGACTTCCTAACTAGTTTTATTTTCAATCTTGCCTCCTCCAATCCATACTCCATGCTGTTGCTAAGGTGATCTTTCAATACATTAATGTGATCAAGTCAATACTCTACATAAAACATTCCAGTGGCTTCCCACCATGTAAAGAATAAAGTTCAAACTTATTTGTATTGTATGACCTCTCAAGATTCATCTCTTGTCATTCTCCTCCTCTTACTCTATGCTCTCGCTGAACTAAATTACTTTCAGTTCTTCAATCAGATCATGTTGTCTTTTGCTTACAAACCTGAACCCAGGCTGTTCCTTCTATGCAGCATGCCCAGCATTCTTCTCCTTCTGTTTAGTGCCTTCTCATGCTTTAGCATTTAGCTGAGATGTCTCTTACTGTTTAGCCAGGATCAAGTGTCCCTCCTCCATCTTCTTACAACATCATTTGTTTACTTACCTCCATCATAGTAATAAGCATAATAGTAGCACTTATGTAGTGTTTCCTGTGTGACCATTATAAGCACTTCACAAGTGTTAACTCAATTAATATCACAGTGACGTTTTGTGGTACCAAAATCCCTATTATACAGATGAGGAAATTGTTTAAATTTCTTGTTGAAATCCTTATTCTTCCCTACTACTCTGTGAGCTACTTGAAGCCAAGGACTGTGTCTTATTCATCTCTATATCTCAGGTGCCTTAGAACCCCCAGAGTGGTGACAGAGAGACAAAGAGATAGATACAGACAAAAAGAGAGACAGAGAAAAACAAAAAAGTTTCACCATTTTATGTGTTGTATATACAACTTGTTGAATATCTTGTCTCTTCAACCAAACTCTAAACAATTTGAGGGAGGAAGCCATGTATTAAACTTGTTGTGCCTCTGCAATATTGGGCACACAGTTGATAGTTAATGGCATTCATCTATGATGGATATGACAATGTTGATGTTGATGCACAGTAGTACAGAGCAGAGGCAGGTAAACATTTGATAGGAGGTGGGAAGGGAGATCTAGTTTGAATCTCAGCTCTGTCACTTACCAGCTATGACCCTGTGCAAGTCCTTTCCAGGCATTGGTTTTCTTATTGCTAAATGGGGCACAATTCCCGATCTCGACTGTGCATCCCATTGGGCCTTCAGTGCTGCCTGGAAGTCCTTCTGCATCTCCCTGGCGAGCATCTCCAGGTGACTACTTCAAATACTCACTCTTTTTGAGCCACTCTCCATTTACCCTTTGCAGGTATTACCTTATCCAGAGCATTCTCTTTGCAGCCAAGATTCTTAAGCAAGCCAGTTAATATTGATGTCTCTACTACTTCCCTCTCCCACTCACTTCTCAACCCTTTGCAGTCTTGCTTTTGCCATTAGCCCTGCATTGAAATTATTCTCACTAAGATTACCAACAATTTTCTTATCCCAAAATCCAATTTTCATATCTCTCTCATCTCACCTTGTCCGTCTTCCTAAAACCGTCTTCTCCCTTGCTTTCTGTAACACCACTCCCAGTTTTCCCTGCCCCTCAAAATGATTGTCCTTTATAAGTTCTTATTCTTCTGCCCATTTTATAAGTCTGACTATTCCACCCAAGGTTTTATTGAGACTTCTAGAATTTTTATTCTTCGTATTCTCCATAGGTGACCTCAACCACTCTGTCTCTATGGCAATGACTTCTAAGTCTAGACCTCTAGCACAGATCTCACTCCTGAACTCAAGATTTATATATTAATCTGCACTTGGAATGGAATGACCCCATCTGAATGTTTTAATGGCACTTCAAACTCAATAATTGCAAAGCTGAAATCATCTGCCCTCTTCTCTATGTACCCCCAAACCCTCACATAGAGTTCTTTATTTCAATGGGACCATCACTCATTCAATAACCCAAGCCAGTCATCCTTGATTCCTCACTTCTTTTTGACATATAGTCATTTCTGAAGTCCTATCATATCTACTGTCAAAATACATCCTGAATAAATCCACTTTTTCCCCCATTTCCATTGGCTAAACTTTAGTTCAAATGATGCAACTATTATCTCTTGTCCATTTGGAAATCTCATAGGCACCTCAAATTGGTCTCTGTAATTGCACTTTTGCCCTGCTTCTGTAATCAATTATCCATGCACTAGTCAAGGACCTTTCTAAAATGTAAATCATAAGCGCTACCCCACCGCTTTGTTATGCTTAAAAATGCTTCAGTATCTCTTGTTTGGTTTCAGGATGAAGTTAAAACTTACTAGCCCAGGAGGCCAGGAAAGCCCTCTGTTTTTTGACCCCTGCTTTTCCTCCCAGCTTCAAGCCACACACACACACACACACACACACACACACACTCACTCACACACACTCTGGCCATACCTGAATACATGTATTTCTTTGAATTTGTCTTTTCTCTTTGTCTCCAAGCCCCTAAGCATGCTATTCTACCACCCACATTTTGTCTGACTAATTGCTAGCCATTCTTCAAGACTCCTCTGTTTGAAACATTCCTTGGACCCCTCTTCCTACCCAGGCTGGGTTAAATACTTTTTCTTTGTACTTCCTATCTATGTCTGGGCTTTGCATGTTGGTGAGCTACTTTGAATTCTTTGGGGGAAAGACTTCCTGCCTCTCAGAGAAGCAGTTCCTGCTTCAGCCCTTTTGAGATGGTGGCAGAAGAGCCCAGTTTGAGTTTTCCATGGAATTCAACAGTGTCCCCAACAAGAGATTATCTCCCCAGACCCAATCTTGATTCAGTTGAAGTATGAAAGTGGTTTGTCACAGGGAGGAGGGCCGAGTCAAAAATACCATCAGTAAGGTTTGGAATCTCCAAAGAGTCTGACTTAGCATAGCTGGGAAGGAGGAAGAACAAGTTATTGAAGCTTATTCAATTGGGAGAAATGGTCCAATGCAGGTCAGCTTTCAACCATGTCCAGGAAGGCAGGGATGGACAAAATGGCAAGTGACTGGGTGGTGGTCCTGGCTAGATTCTATTTCTGTTTTTGTGATAAGTAGTAGACAGTTTAGAGAAAGAGTACTGGCCTGAGAATCAAAACACCTTGGAAATTTCTATTATTGTGAGCTGGCTTGAGCATTTTTGTTCTTTTTTTTAAAAGATTTTATTTATTTATTTTTAGAGAGGGGGAAGGGAAGGTGAAAGAAAGGAAGATTAACATCAATGTATGGTTGCCTTTAGCACGCCCCTTAATGGGGACCTGGGGTGCAACCTAGGCATGTGTCTTGACTGGGAATCAATCCTGCAACCCTTTGGTTCAGAGGCAGGCACTCAATCCACTGAGCCACAGCAGTCAGGGCTATTCTCTTTCTTTTTTTTTGGGGGGGGGGTAGGTATTTTATATAATCTTTATTGTATTTTTTTCTAATACCTTTTAGTCCCCTTATACCCGCCCCTAACAATCACCACACTGTTGTCCATGTCCATGAGTCCTTTACCCTTTTTGTTCAATCCCTCCACCGCTTACCCTCCCCCCAACAGTAGCTGTCATCCTGCTCTCTATCTATGAGTCTGTCAAAAGAATGAAGCTGAGACTAATTGGCTCCAAGATAGACAGTATGGTGTGGCAGGAAAAGAGCCTGTGCTTTGGAGTCAGGCAAGGATTTGGTATTGCCTCTGCACTCTCTAGCTGTATGGCCTTGCTAGAGTCACTTCAATTTTTCACACTTTAGTTTACTCATCTGTAAAATGAGAATGACACCTGCTTCTCAGTATGGTCATAGCAGATAGTAGGTCCTCAACAAATGGTTAACTGTATTCTAAGCATATTGATGACATAAAGGATAGAGTGAAAGTCACACTAAAATGTGTGTGTTTTGGTTCTTTCTAGAACGTGTTTAGGAATTCCCCTAACATCTCCAGGCCCTAATGTGTTCATCTCCAAGATTTTGAGTCTCAAGTAAGTTAATGGGGACAGGAAGCCACTTTGACAAATATAAAAGACTGAACAGCTGTTAGTAGAAGCAGGCAGCTCTAAAAGAAACTCCTCTCTGTGAGGAATCCTCCTAGAAGTCAAGACCTGGCTACTTTGGAGTAACAGAGAACTCTAAGCCTTGCCAGCTGAATTTGTTTTCTGGACATAGGACTCACACTTTTCATGGCCCAAAAGTTGGGCAAGAAGGCTTCATTTAGCAGTTTCTAAATTAACCACTTATTTCCTGGACACTTGCTCCAATAGTCCTCCCATATCTTTCCCAAGAGTCTTCTGAATGAAACCCATTCTTTGGGAGCACCTTTATAAGACTGAGTGGGACAGGACAGGTGGGTGTCCACACTCAAGGAAAGACCTTATGTGGCATTTTGGGGGTAATGGAAGCCACCACAAACCTCTTCTGCCAGTCAGCCTCCTATTTCCATCCCTTTATCTCATAACCCATCACTAGAATCTGAGACACTTGCTCTCCTCTTTGCACCACAACCCCAGGTGCTGAGGGCTGTAGTAAGTGAAGTCATTCCTTTGAAGCCCTACCTTGTAGAAAGTTTGTCCTTGGAACAGTTCACCTTTCCTTCTGTATCAATTGATTAGTGACAGCTCAGGGAACTGCAACTGGATTGAGAGAATTTCTAAATGCTTTAAAAGTAAGTTTAATTTTTCCTCTGTCAAATATTAATTGACTATAAAGGTGTGAGTTTATTTCTAGGCTCTCTATTCTGTTCTACTGATCTATGTGTCTGTTTTTATGCCAGCACCATGCTGTTTTGATTACTATAGTCTTATAGTAAAGTTTCATATTAAGTAGCATGATTCCTCACACATAGGTTCCTCACACAAAGTTATTCTTTTGCACAGCAAAAGAATAACTTTGTTATTCTTTCTCAGGATTGCTGCTGCTGCAGGGTGTGGGGGTGCTTTTGTGGTTCCATATAAGTTTTTGAAATACTTTTTCTAGTTGTGTGAAATATATCATTGGAAACTTGGGAAGAATTCCATTGAATGTACAGATTGCTTTGGGTAGCATGGACATATTAATGATGTTAATTCTTCCAATCCATGAACACAGTGTGCTTCCACCTATTTGTATTTTCTTGTATTTTATCCTTCAGTGTCTTGTAATTTTCCAACTACAGGTCTTTTACATCCTTGGTTAGGTTTATTCCTAGGTATTTTGTTCTTTTTGAAGTAATTGTCACTAGTATTGTTTTTCTCAATTTCTCTTTCTGTTAGTTCATTATTGGCATATAAAAATGCAATTAATTTCTAGATATTAACTTTGTATCTGGCTACTTTGCTGAATTCATTTATCAGTTCTAGTAGTTTCTTGGTGAAATCTTTGGGGTTCTCTATGTACAGTATCATATCCTCTGCAAATAATGACAGTTTTACTTCTTTCTTTCCAATTTGGATGCTTTTTATTTCTTCTTCTTCTCTGATTGCTGTGGCTAGGACTCCCAGTATTATGTTGAATAAGAGTGGTGAAAGCAGGCATCCTCGTCTTGTTCCCCCAGAGGAAGCAAGAATATACAATTGGATAAAGATAGTATACTCAATAAACGATGATGGGAAAATTGGACCGATATGTGAAGAAAAATGAAACTAGATCACCTTCTTACACCACGTAGAACAATAAATTCAAAATGGGTCAAATACTTAAATGTTAGACCTGAAACCATAAAAATCCTAGAATAATACATAGGCAGCCAAATCTCGGACAGTACTCATAGGAATTTTTTATCAGATATATCTCCCCAGGCAAGGGAAATAAAAGAAAAAAAAATAAATGTGACTTCATCAAACTAAAAAGTTTTTGCACAGCAAAGGAAATCATAAACAAAATAAAACGACAGCCCACAGGATGGAAGAAGATATTTGCTGACACATAAGATAAGGGGTGAATATCCAAAATTTATAAAGAATTTACCAAACTCAAAAACAAAGAAACAAACAACCCAAGTAAAAAATGGGCAAAGGACCTTAAATGACACTTCTCCAAAGAGGACATACAGATGGCCAATAGTCATAAGAAAAGAGGCTCAACATAACTAACCATCAGATAAATGCAAATTAAAACCACAATGAGATATCATTTCACCCCTATCAAAAAGGCTATCATCAATAAATCAACAAACAAGTGCTGGTGAAGATGTGGAGAAAGTGAAACCCTTTTGCACTGTTGGTGGGAATGCAGACTGGTGCACCCACTGTGGAAAACAGTATGGATATACCTCAGAAAATTAAAAAATGAGTCTGCCTTTTGACTCAGCATTCCCACTTCTAGGAATATAACCAAACGAATCCAAAACACTAATTCTAAAGAACATAAGCACTCCTATGTTCATTGCAACATTACTTAAAATCGCCAACATATGGAAGTAGCCTAAGTATATCATCAGTAGATGAGTGGATAGAACAACTATGGGACATTTACACAATGGAATACTACTTGCCCATAAAAAATTTTTACCCTTTGCAACAGTATGGATAGACCTGGAGAACATAATGCTAAGTGAAATAAGCCAGTCAGAGAAAGACAAATACCATATGATTTCATTCATATGTGGAATCTAATAAACAAACTGAACTAACAAGGAAAATGGGGATAAACGCATAGATGGCAAGCAGGATGATAGCTATGGGGGAGATTAGGGGTGGAGGGATTGAGCATAAAGGAAAAAGGACTCATGGACATGGACAACACTGTGGTGAATGGTAGGGATGGAGTATAACGGGGCTAAATGAAAAATGGAAAAATACAATGAAGATTCAATCAAAATAAATAAATAAATAAAAGTAAGTTTAATATTCTCCTGATCATCAAAGTAAAGCACTTTCATTTTTGAAAGCTAGAACATTCAGAAAGGAAGAAATCAGGGAACAAACATCATCTACAATCTCCCCAGCTAAAATACTGTTAATGTTTTGTTTCAAAATCTGTTTTCAAAGAAGATACTTGAAGAGAATAATGTCTATCCAAAGAAGGAATTTCTTTTGTTTTTATTGAGATACAATTGACATAAAACATTGTATTAGTTTTAGGTGTAGGACATGATTTGATCTAGGTACACATTGCAAAATAATCACCACAGTAAGTTTAGTTAACACCCATCACCACATAGTTACATTTTTTTTCTCATGATAAGAAATTTTAAGATCCAAAGATGGAGGCATAGGTAGACACACTGTGCCTCCTCGCACAACCAAAAGGAAAACAACAATTTAAAAACAAAAAACAACCAGAACTGACAGAACATCGAACCGTATGGAAGTCCAACAACCAAGGAGTTAAAGAAGACACATTCATCCAGACCAGTAGGAGGGCGAAGACTGGCAGCTCACTGGAGAGGACTCACTTCAAGGCTGTGGCTGTAAGGACCGGGGTGGGCAAAATGGCAGCTGGCAGACCCAGCAAGGCAGAAGATTGTGGAGTGGGGCAGGCGAGGCTGCAGCTGCCCAGCAAGGCAGCGGCTGGTGGACTTGGTGGTCCCACATTCAGATAAACCGGGAGGAACAAAGGGGAAGTGAAACAGACCACGCAGCCCTAGGGCTCCAGCACAGGGAAATAAAGCCTCAAACCACTGATTGAAAACACCTGTGGGGGTTGAGGCGGCAGCAGGAGAAACTCCCAGCCTCACAGGAGAGTTCGTTGGAGAGACCCATAGGGTCCCAGAACATACACAAACCCACCCACACGGGAATCAGCACCAGAAGGGCTCACTTTGCTTGTGGTTAGCGGGGGAAGTGACTGAAAGATGGCAGAGGGCGGAGCAAGTGCCATTGTTCCCTCTCAGAACCCTTCCCCTCAAACAGCATCACAGCGCAGGGATGTGGGTTGCCCTGCCCTGGTGAATACCTAAGGCTCTGCCCCTTTACATAACAGGCACGCCAAGACAAAAAAAAAAAAAAAAAGGCCCAAATGGAAGAACAGATCAAAGCTCCAGAAAAAATACAACTAAGCGACGAAGACATAGCCAACCTATCAGATGCACAGTTCAAAACACTGGTAATCAGGATGCTCACAGAATTGGTTGAATTTGGTCGCAAATTATATGAAAAGATGAAGGCTATTGTAAGTGAAATAAAGGAAAATGTGCAGGGAACCAATAGTGATGGGAAGGAAACTGGGACTCAAATCAACAATGTGGACCAGAAGGAAGAAAGAAACATCCAAGCAGAAAAGAATGAAGAAACAAGAATTCAAAAAAATGAGGAGAAGCTTAGGAACCTCCAGGACATCTTGAAATGTTCCAACATCTGAATTATAGGGGTACCAGAAGGAGAAGAGGAAGAGAAAGAAATTGAAATCTTATTTGAAAAAAATAATGAAGGAGAACTTCCCCAATCGGGCAAAGGAAATAGACTTCCAAGAAGTCCACGAAGCTCAGAAAGTCCCAAAGAAGTTGGACCCAAGGAAGCACACACCAAGGCACATCATAATTACATTAAACAAGATTAAAGATAAGGAGAGCATCTTACAACCAGCAAGAGAAAAGGAGACAGTTACCTACAAAGGAGTTCCCATAAGGCTGTAAGCTGATTTCTCCAAAGAGACCTTACAGGCAAGAAGGGGCTGGAAAGAAGTATTCAAAGTCATGAAAGGCAAGGACCTACATCCAAGATAACTGTATCCAGAAAAGTTTTCATTTAGAATGGAAGGGCAGATAAAGTGCTTCTCAGATAAGGTCAAGTTCAAGGAGTTCATCATCATCAAGCCCTTATTATATGAAATGTTAAAGGGATTTATCTAAGAAAAAGATGATAAAAAATATGAACAGTAAAATGACAGCAAACTCACAGTTATTAACAGCCACACCTAAAACGAAAACAAAAACAAACTAAGCAAACAATTAGAACAGAAACAGAATCACAGAAATAGAGACTACATGGAGGGTTATCAACATGGGAGTGGGAGGGGGAGAGAGGGGGGAAAGGTACAGAGAATAAGTAGCATAAATGGCAGGTAGAAAATAGACTGGGGGAGGGTAAGAATAGTATAGGAAATGTAGAAGCCAAAGAACTTATAAGTATGACCCATGGACATGAACTAAAGGGGCGGAATGTGGGTGGGAAGGGGCGTGTAGGGCAGAGGGTAGTGAAGGGGGTAAAATGGGACAACTGTAATAGCATAATTAATAAAATATATTAAAAAAAGAAATTTTAAGATCTACCATCTTGGTAACTTGCAAATATACAATACAGTATTGTTAACTATAGTCTCCATCACTGTACATTACATCCCAAGGACTTATGTAACTTATAAGTGGAAGTTTTTACCTTTTGTCTGCCTTCATTCATTTCAGCTACCCACTCCTACTCCACTCCTTCCTCTGGCAGCCACCAATGCATTCTCTGTATCTGTGAGCTCATTTCTTTTCAGATTTCACCTATAAGTGAGATCATACAGTATTTGTCTCTGATTGGCTTATTTCATTTGGCATAATGTGCTCCAGGTCCATCTGTGCTCTCATAAATGGTGGGATTTCCTTCAAAGAAGGAATTTCTAATGACAGACTTTTAGACCAGTGGGGGAGAGTTATTTAAGGACTTGAAGGGGAGACTATGACTTCACTCAAATTCCCTCTCCTGCTGACTCCCTGAACCTTCATGCTGAGGAAGGCACTGATCTAGGCTATGAGGGAGCACTCTTTCCAATCATCCTTAGCCACCTCCCAAGTTATACAGAGGGGTAAACTGTAGCTCCCTTCTTCCCGTCCTTTTATCTTAGTCCTTTTGCCCTCAAAAGCACCATTCAGAAAATATTATCTGATTTGGAGAGTGCTTCTTCTAGTTCTGTAGTTTCAAAGACTTGATACTTTCTGGTAGCCTTGAGGAAACAAATACTGCCAACCCATGTACTACCTGAATTTTCCCTCTTGTGCCCATCCCTCAGAAACCCAAAGCGGTCCAGTGAGACTGCACCATGGGCCAAAATCACAGCAACTAGGAAGCAAGAGGCCAATAAATGAGCTTAAAAGGCAGCAAATAAATCAGAATTGAGACACTTACAAAGCAGTTCTTTTGCAGAGACTTGGAGGAGACGGATGACCCTGGAGAGAATCCTTAAGAGAATCTGAAGGAAGGGAGCAAGGTGCAAGGGGCCCCAGGCTGAGGTGATAAAGGATTTCTAATTGTTACCAACAGCTTTGCAAAATCCATCTGCCAATTTCAGTCTTGGATCAGAGACTTATTACAGATCAGAATTAAACCCTTGGAGGCTGTAGAAGATTGAGGTACTTAAAAAAAGTTTGGTGAGTTTTGTATTTTTCCTGTCAAAAACTCCAGCTGGGCTTTTGTGTGGTGACCTCTGTGAGCCCAGGAGAGGCTTTGGGGGGGAGAAGTTTAGCCCAAGGAGGAATTTGGAACATTTCAGCTTTGGGAATAGGGAGAGGATGGTGTTCTCTTGTGCCCATTAGGTGTTCCTGGCTAGTGGCCTTATAGCCCAGCAGGAAGTAAGCCTCATAACACAGTCAGTGAGCTGGTACCCAAGCAACCATGTGCTGCCTATAGCCTGCAGACTCTTCCACCCAGATATGTTTTTCAACAAGCCCCTGGCTCTACCGCACTCCTAAGGTTCACCCCAAGATACAAGGGCAAACATATTTACTGCAGGTGGGTTCAAAGAGCAGGTCCCTACAAGGTGGGACAGAGGTATCTGTGAAAACCATGGGTCTCCCCTTTGTACCACACACAGGAGTACCATTCTCTATATTATTTCAGTCTTCCACAAGGTCTCTGTAGTGAAGTACAAAGATTCTTTCCTCTCCAAATGGGAAAAAAAAGATTTCCTGTTTTTTTCTGATTAAAAATGTACTAAATATTAATGCAAAGTATTCAGAAAATAAAGTTTGAAGAAGAAAATAGAGGTCTTGATAACATCACCAGCTACAGGTATAATGTCAATCATTGTTAACATTTTGATGTACTGTAAAAGACATGAATAGAAATATTTTTTACAAAATTGAATCACATTATATCCTGTAATTTTGTAACCTATCATTTCTAAATAATGTAATGATATGATATTGACATGGTCCATTGACATAGTCCTATTTCTATGTCAATTAAAAAAAGAAATTTGGATCATTCTCTTATGGCTGCATTGCATTCTATTATATAGTAATATAATTTATTTAACCATTAACTATTAGACATTTTTGTTTATTTCCATTTTCAGTATTATAAACTAGAATCTTTTCACATAATACTGACAAATTCCTAGGAATAGAATAGCTAGGACAAAAAAGATGCATGTTTTAAAGGCAAAACAACATATTACATAAGTAGGGCAGCTATTAGTATTTCCAGATGAGAAAACTTAGGCGCTGTGAGATTAAATGAATGAGCTACCCAGCATCCCTAGTTGAGTAATAATAGTTAGACCTCGAATCTCAGCCTAATGATGTCTGGTTCAGTAAACTTTCCAATGTACCACACTGACTTCCTCCCAAGGATTCCTCCATAAAAATGAGAAGACTAGGATTTCCGGTCAAGATGGAGGCATAGGTAGACATATCTTGCCTCACTGCACAACTATAAGAAGGAACACAACTAACTTAAAAATGAAAAACACCAAGAACTGCCAGAAAATCACCCAGAAAAACACCCAGAACTGCATGGAAGTATGACAACCAAGGATTTAAAGAACCTGTATTCATCCAGACAGGTAGGAGGGGCAGAAATGTAGAGCCGGGGACAGAGAAGTGGTGAGGTGACTGCAGCCAGCAGAATGGGCAGCCCCACATTCACATGTGGTGGATAAAAATTAGGGAGACAACTTGTGAGTGAGCAGCCTAGCCCCAGGCCAGACCACACAGCCCAGGGCTCCAGAACCAGGAAAGAAAGCCTCTTAACTTCTGGCTGTAAATCAAGTGGGGGTTGGGGCAGCAGAAGACACTGCCAGAGAGCCCAGAATGTATGCAAACCCACCCACCCTGGGAACAACAACAAGGACAGCAGCCAAAAATATGCCAGTCGCACACGGAAGTAGATGAAGTGACTGGAAATGGGGCGAGGACCAGGCAAGGCCCCCATAAGTCAGCCAGCTGTGGCATTGTCCCCCCTCTTCAATCCCTCCCCAACATGGAGTCACATTTACCCACCCTGGTGAATACCCAAGGCTCCGCCCCATATGACCTAACAAATGTGCTAAAATAGAATCAGAGCAGCTCTACCTAGTACACAGACACAGGGAGGCTGCCAAAATCAGGAAACAAAGTAATATGGCCCAAATGAAGGAACAGAACAAAACCTCAGAAAAAGAACTAAGTGATGTGGAGATAGCCAACCTATCAGACTCAGAGTTCAAAACACTGGTGGTCAGAATGCTCAGAGATCTCACTGAATATGACAAAGGCATAAGGGAAGAAATGAAAGCTCTACTAAGGGAAATAAAGAAAAATCCACAGGAAACCAACAGTGAAGGGAAGGAAGCTGGGATTCAGATAAATGATCTGGAACATAAGGAATAAATACATTTAACCAGAACAAAATGAAGAAACAAGAATTCAAAAAAAAAAAAAAAAAACAACAAGGAGGGTTTAAGACAACTCTGGGACATCTGTAAAAGGGCAAACATCTTATTCATAGGGTTGCCAGAAGGAGAAGAGGAAGAGCAAGAAATTGAAAACTTATTTGAAAAAAAAGTAATGAAAGAAAATTTCCCTAATTTGGCAAAGGAAATGGACATAACAAGGCCAGTAAGCACAGAGAGTCCCAAACAAGTTGGACCCAAAGAGGTCCACACCAAGACACATCATAATTAAAATATAAAAGATTAAAGATAAAGAGAGAATCTTAAAAGCAGCAAGAGAAAGGCAGAGAGTTACCTACAAAAGAGTTCCCATAAAACTATCAGCTGATTTCTCAAAAGAAACCTTACAGGCAAGAAGCGGCTGGACAGAAGTATTCCAAGTCATGAAAGGGTAGGACCTACATCCAAGATTACTCTATCCAGCAAAACAAAACTATCATTTAGAATTGAAGGACAGATAAAATGTTTTCCAAAGTAAAGCTAAAGGAGCTCATTATCACCAAGCCCTTATTATATGAAATGTTAAAGGGAGTTATTTAGGAAAAAGAAGGTTGCAACTATGAACATTATATTTACAACAAACTGACAACTATCAACAACTGAATCTAAAAAATAAAAACAAAAACAAACTAAGCAAACAACTAAAACAGGAATAGAATAATAGATATGGAGACTGTTTGGAGGGCTATCAGCTGGGAGGGTGTGGGGGTAGAATGGAAGAAAAGGTATGGGGAATAAGAAGCATAATTGGTAGGTACAAAATAGACAAGGGGATGTTAAGAATAGTATAGGAAATGAAGAAGCCAAAATGCTTATATACAAAACACATGCTCATGAACTAAGGCAGTGGGTATTCCTGGAGGGAAGGGGGAACTTGGTGGAGGGGGCAAAATGGGAAACATTGGGACAACTGTAATAGCATAATCAATAAAATGTACTTTAAAATGATAAGACTAGTGGCTACTATTCATTGGACACTTTCTAGGTGTCAGGCACTGTACTCAGGTTTTTCTATATATTGTCTAACTGAGCTGCTGCAAAGTCAGGACTGGGCACCAAACCTGGCCAACTCTGGAGATGGATCTTAATCATTATTCTCTACTCTGTTTTTGAAGCAATCAGTCAGATTTGTTGCCCTGTGTGAATTCAGTGAAGCAAATCAGAAAATATAGTCTTTCACAAGGTGGCCCATAACGGTCTTGCAGTTGCAAATGGCGTACTGACACCTGGCAGTACTCTCAGGGTGCTACTGCTTTGTAGGCTGGGACAAGCTAAAAAAGGAAGCCTCTCCTGAGCTCAGGTCTGGGGATTCTTTGGGCATGAAAGCCAGCAAGACTGAATGGGTGAGAGGGATAGCAAGTTAATCCTCTAACCAACTGTGTGACCTGGGGCAAATCTTCATATCCTCTTTCTCTAGGCTTCACCCAGCTGACTTCCCAAGGTTGGGTTAATGAATATGAAAGCATTTTGAGAAACAAAATATGCTGGTTGAGTGCAAGATAGAATTTGTAATAGAGGGGCATCTTATCAGTTTACATTGACACTATGCAATTGAAAATAGGAAAAGGCAGAATTTTAGGAGCAGATGCCAGGGCGGACAAGGGTACTGTGTTGGCAGTATGTGCTTATCAGACTGGCAATCATTCAAGGACTAGGTTCTAAAACTCTGTTTCCTATGAGTTGGCACTGTCAGATCCTGGTGGAATCATGCCAAAGACTACAACTCCTCAGTGTTCCACCTGAGAGTCTCCTTAGTAATCTGCTGGGACCCCAGATGAGATACAGAGAGCCTGGATAGGTGGGGGAATGGAAAGGGGTCTGAAAGAAGAAAAGAAAAGTAGTATCTAGTTAAGGAGAGGAGAGAGAAGTAAGAAAATACAGGGAGGAAAATGAGGGTCTGGGTAGAGATGGGTTAAGGAAGAGAGCAGCAGAGGAGGTAGGAGAGGAGTCTTTGAGGAAGAAAATCTAAAAGAAGTCTCTATAAAGCAAAGTCTTAAGGGAGAAGGAGGAAACAGTGCTGTGAAAAGAGGAATCTAGGAGAAATAAGAGTCTAGGAGCAAACAAGCAGGGGTGAAAGAGTTATGGGAGGAGTTACGGTCTAAGGCAGAGAGAGGATTAGTGACATTCCATCCCCACCATTCCACCAAACCATGAAGTTCTCATCAAGGTTAAAAAAGACCCCTTGTCACCAAATCCAATAGCCACTTTTCAGTCGTTAAATTCTTTGACCTCTATTGCAACATTCAGTGCTCTTGATAACTTTGCCCTTCTTGAAATGTTTTCTTCTCTTGGCCTCTGTGATACAACTTTCCCCTCATGTTCTTCCTATCTCTCCAGCTACTTCTTCATTGACTCCTCCTCCTCTGCTAGATCCTTAAATATAGATGTTTTCAGGAACCTGACCTAGGTCTGCTTCCCTTCTTACTGTGCATTCCTACTCTTGAAAGTCTCTTTCCTTTAGGGCGGAGAAAAGGGAACCCTAGTGCACTGTTGGTGGGAATGCAGACTGGTGAGGCCACTGTGGAAAACAATATGGAATTTCCTCAGAAAACTAAAAATGGAACTGCCCTTTGACCCAGCAATTCCGCTGCTGGGATTATACCCTAAGAACACTGAAACACCAATCCAAAAGAACCTGTGCACCCCAATGTTCATAGCAGCACAATTTACAATAGCCAAGTACTGGAAGCAACCTAAGTGCCCATCAGCAAACGAGTGGATCCAAAAACCATGGTATATTTACACAATGGAATTCTACGCAGCAGAGAGAAAGAAGGAGCTTATACCCTTTGCAACAGCATGGATGAAACTGGAGAGCATTATGCTAAGTGAAATAAGCCAGGAGGTGAGGGACAAATACCATATGATCTCACCTTTAACTGGAACATAATCAATAGAAGAAAAAAGCAAACAAAATATAACCAGAGACATTGAAGTTAAGAACAATCTAACAATAGCCAGGGCGGGGGGGGTGGGGGGGCGGGGACAGTGGGAAGAGGGGATTACAGGAACTACTATAAAGGACACATGGACAAAACCAAGGGGGAGGGTGGAGGTGGGGGAGGGAGGTGGGTTCACCTGGGGTGGGGTGGAGGGATGGGGAGAAAAGGCATACAACTGTAATTGAATAACAATAAAAATTTAAAAAAAAATAAAAAAGAAAGTCTCACTTATCTCTCATGGTTTCAATTATCTTGTATACTCTAATGACATCCAAATTATCATTTCCAGCCCAGACTTCTCTGAAATTTAGACCCCTATATACTGGCCTCTCCGTTTGTATAGCTCAAAGCAGCTCAAACTCAACCATGTCCAAAATTATATCCTTAGTTCCCTGGGAACTAAAACCAATCCTCCATTGGTCAAAACCAGTTGTTAGAGCCAGAAACCCGAGTTATACTTAATTTCACTCTTTTCTCTGACCCTCAACACCCCATCTCATCTGGTGTAAATCTTTTCAACCCTACCTCCAACATATAGCTCTTTCCTCCATGTAATGATTTCCCAAGTAAACATGACACCTCTGTTATCATCATCTCTTAAAATTTGTGGTCTTAGGACCATTTTACACTTTTAAAAATTTTTCAGAGGTGACAAAACAAATAAAGAATAGTTAAGTAACTTGCCCAAAGATGCCCAGCTAGCAAGTGACCTCTTCAGGATTCAGACCCTTGAGGCTCTGAACCCTTCCTCCTACACCTTCCTGTCACTCCCTGTGAGAAAATTGACTTAGTTGATGATCATATGTGCAAACATGTGATAGGGAAAACATATACATTCCACAGTTCTGGCCATATTTTGTTTAACTAACAAAGAAACAAGTCATCCTAGGAAGTAGTATATTCATCAGTGGTGAAGTGACTTGCTCAAGGTGCAGGTTCTCAAGAATATGGTAGCATTTCTTATCCATAGCTTCATAAAATCTTGGCCTTCCAGTTGGGGATAAAATTCCTTCAGAAGTACAAATGTAACAGGTTTGAGATTCTAGAAAGCTGTGAAGTTTGACTGTGGACAACAAATGTAGTTTTCTTATGGCAGAACATTTAGGGCTTCTATTTTGTCTTTGTTCATTTTCATTTTGTATTCAACTAATAAAAAGAGTGATTTATTGAGAAAAAAAATACTTAGGAAACAGCCTAATATCCTTTAACTAGTGAATGGATAAACAAACTGTGGCACATCTTTATAATGGAATACTACTCAGCCATAAAAGCAAATGTACTATTGAGACAGACCACTACATGGATGAAGCTCAAATATATTATGCTGAGTAAAGCCAGATTCAAAAGGCTGATAACTGTATGATTCCATTTACATGATATCCTTGAAATGGCAAAACTACAGGGATGGAGAACAATTTAGTAGCTGCCAGGTTTGGGGGATAGTGGAAGAGATTGTCAACAGCGGCGTGGCACAGGGAATTATTCTGGGTGTTGGTACTGTAATAATTGTTGTATAACTCTGTGTTTGTCAAGTTTCATGGAACTATGCACCTAAAAGAATGAATTTTATGTGTTCTTCCACATTTTGTCACACAGAATATTAAAATGGCATGTATATATACTTATAAATAAATAAATAAATAAAAGTATTAGTTAAAATAAAAAATAAAATAAAAATAATGGAATATTCCAAAGAACTTTCATTTTTGTGGGTTATATCTATTGATATTTAACATGTTGGAAATAAATATTGATAAATTTATGCATTTATTTTGTTTCCTTTCTCTTAATTTCTTTTTAATTTAATCTTTATTGTATTTTTTAACATTACCTTTTAATCCCCTATACCCCCTCCCCACAGCAATCACCACAGTGTTGTCCATGTCCATGAATCCTTTTTCCTCTTTGCTCAATCCATCCACTGCTCACCTCCCTCCACCACTAGCTGTCATCTGCTCTCCATATATGAGCCTGCCCCCATTTTCCTTGTTAGTTCAGTTATTTTGTTTATTTCTGCTCTGATCTTTATTATTTCCCTCCTTCTACTTGCTCTGGGCTTTGTTTGTTGTTCTTTTTCAAGTACCTGTAAGTGTGAAGTTAGATTTTTTTATTTGAGTTTTTTCTTGTTTTTTGATATTGGCCTATAATGCTATGAATTTCCCTCGTAGGATTGCTTTCCCACTGTTCCACAGATTTTGGATTGTTGTTTCAAGGTATCTTTTGATTTCTTCCTTGATCTTGTTCTTGACACATTCATTGCTTAATAATATCTTATTTAGCTTCCATGTCTTTGTGTGTTTTTCAGTGTTCTACTTGTGACTGATTTCTAGTTTCACAGCATTGTGGTCAGAGAAGATGCTTGATATCAATCTTCTTAAATTTATTGAGACTTGTGTCCTAACATGTGGTCTATCCTAGAAAATGTTCCAGATGCACTTGAGAAAAATGTATATTCTGCTACTCTGGGATGAAATGCTCTGAAGACATCAATTAAATTGATTTAAGACCGCTGTTTCCTTGTTGCTTTTCTGCCTGGAAGATCTATCCATTGAAGTCAATGGGGTGTTAAAATCCCTGATTATGACTGTGTTTCCGTTGTTCTCTCCCTTTATGTCCATCAAGATTTGCTTTACATACTTATGTGGTTCTATGTTGGTTGTGTAAATATTTACTAGGGTTTTATCCTCTTGTCGTGTTGCTCCCTTTATCATTATGTAGTATGTTTCCTTGCCTCTTACTATAGTCTTGGTTTTAAAGTCTATTTTGTTGGGTATAAGTACTGTTACTCCAGCTTTTTAATTCTTTTCCATTTGCATGAAATATATTTTTCCATCCATTTACTTTTAGTTGGTGTGTATCTTTCTATCTGAGGTGGGTCTCTTGGAGGCAGCATATATGTAGGTCTTGTTTTGTTTTGCATTCAGCTACCTTATGTCTTTTGGTTGGAACATTTAAGACATTTACATGTAAGATGATTATTGATAGATACAAACCATACTTTGGTCCAAACATTCAGGAAAAAAAATAATTTTAATTTTTAATTCAATTTTTTATTCATTTATATTTAGAAATAAAACCAATTACCATCTCCCAGGGTATTATTTTGCATACAGATATTGTTATTTCTTTCTAGAATTACACTTTTAATGCATAAGTATAAATAAAAGAATTAAAAACATTTATATAGATACAGAAATTATGCTACCCATGTATAATGTGCATCCTTATTTTTCCCTCAAAAATTTGGGCAAAAAATGTGTGCATTATGCATGGTAAAAATGGGCATTTAGTGCCATTTTAATGTTAGACTATTTTCATCTGTTTTTTTTCTTTCTTCTTTTCTTCTTCTTGAAGCAAGCTCTTTAACATTTGTTGCAATACTGGGTTGGTGTTAACAAACTCCTTTAGCTTTTTCCTTTCTGGGAAACTCCTTATTTCTCCTTTGATTTTAAATTATAGCCTTGCTGGGTAAAGTACCATTGGTTGTATGTCCTCGCTTTTCTTCACCTTGAATATTTCACACCACTACCTTCTGGCCTGAAATGTTTCTGTTGAGTAATCAGATGACAGTCTAATTGGTGCTCCCTTATAGGTAAATACCTGCTTTTCTCTTGTTGCTTTTAGGAATCTGTCCTTGTTCTTAAGCCTTGTCATTTTGATTATAATGTGTCTTGGTGTAGGTCTCTTTGGGTCTAACTTGTTTGGGACTCTCTGAGCTTCCTGGACTTGTATGTCTTTTTCCTTTACAAGATAAGGGAGGTTTTCAGTCATTATTTCTTCAAATACATTGTAGATCCCTTGCTCACTCTCTTCTCTTTCTGGTATCCCCATGATGCAGATGCTGTTACACTTCATGTTGTCCAAAATATTTCTTAAGTTCTCATTTAATTTTTTTTTTTTTTCCTGCTCTGCCTGGGTGTCTTTTTCTGCCTTGTCTTCCAAATCACTGATGCGATCCTCTGCTTCATCTAACCTACTGTTTATGCCTTCCAGTGTGTTATTTATTTCAGATATTGCATTCTTTATTTCTGACTGGTCCTTTTTTATGGTTTCTATGTCTTTTTTCATGCTTTTGAGTATGCTTATAATCATTATTATAAACTATCTATCTGATAAATTGCTTGCCTCCATTTCATCTAATTCTTCTGGAGAATTCTCTTTTTCTTTCATTTGGGGTGTGTTTCTTTGTCTTCCCATTTTGGCTGCTTGTTTGTGTTTTCTGCCTTAGTAGTTAAACTAATCAGCTGTTAAACCAATCAGCAGTTAAGCTAATCAAGCTGCAAGCGAGTCTTGGCTTAAGCACCACAGGGTGGGGCAGAGTAATCGCTGTGGGCTATGGTCTTGCTTCCCCTTAGGCTGATGATACTTGGAGAGGAGTGCTGTGCCTGAGAAAAATGGCTCCTGCGGTATGGGAAATGATTCTGCACAGGGATGCTGACAGCTGTTCCTTCACTTCTCCCCCCAGAGCCACCAATCCCAGACTCTCCTCAAATGTCTCTCATCCACTCTGCCCTCCCTCTGTCAGAGCCCAGGATAAGTGGCTACAAATGAAATCTTGTGCATTGGCCCTTTAAGAGGCTCTCTGTGTCTCCAGCAGTCTCTCTCAAGCAGACAAAAACCCTGCTGCTTTTCAGAGCTGGATATTATCTTGGCTCCTTTACAACTCTGGTGCTGTAGGCTGGGGAGCCCAGCTTGGGGTTTAGACTCTATGCTTGTCCTCCAGCTGCTGAAATATCCCTTTGGATCTTCAGCTGCCATCTGTGGGAGCCCAGCCAGCCCTCTTGTTCTTCCTCCACATTCCCTACCAGTCACATTGTGGTGAAGTTGGTTTCTTCTGTCTATCCATGGCTATAAGGCTTCTCTCCAGCTAGTGTTTAGTTGGTTATTCAGGATGCTTTCTCTACAATTTAGTTGTAATTCCAGATTGGTCCTGGGAGGAGGTTAGTGTAGCTTCTACTTATTCCTCCACCATCTTTGATCTCTTGATAAATTAAAAACCTATTTTTAAATTTAAAATCACAATGAAAAACCTATTGCATGTTAAAATAAATAACATATTTTTTTTAAATGACTATTTTCTGCCGTGGTTGGTGTGGCTTTGTGGATTGAGCGTGGGCCTGCGAACCAAAGGGTTGCCAGTTCAATTCCAAGTATGGGCACATGCCTGGGTGGCGGGCCAGGTCCCCAGTGGGGGGTGTGTGAGAGGCAACAATGCATTGACATTTCTCTCCCTCTCTTTCTCCTTCCCTTCCCCTCTCTCTAAAAATAAATAAAATATTTTTAAAGTATGTTTTATTGATTATGCTATTACAGTTTTTGCAATTTTTCCTCTTTATCCCTGCCACCCTGCACTCCCCAATACTCCAGCATTCTCCCCTCCCTTAGCTAATGTCCATGGGTTGTACATATAAGTTCTTTGACTTCTGTTTCCTATACTGTTCTTTACTTTTCCCTGTCTATTTTATACCTACCAATTATGCTTCTTATTCCCTCTACCTTTCCCCTCATTCTTCCCCTCTCCCTCCTCACTGAAAACCCTCCATAAATGTTCATTTCTCTGATTCTGTTCCTGTTCTAATTGTTTGCTTAGTTTTTCTTTTCATTTTTTTAGGTTCACTTGTTGATAGTTGTGAGTTTGTTGTCATTTTACTGTTCATAGTTTTTGATCTTCTTCAATTTCTTAGATAAGTGCATTTAACATTTCATGTAATAAGGACTTAGTGATGATGAACTTCTTTAACTTGACCTTATCTGGGAAGCACTTTATCTGCCCTTCCATTCTAAATAATAGCTTTGCTGGATAGAGTAATCTTGGATGTAGGTCCTTACCTTTCATGACTTCAAATACTTCTTTGCAGCCCCTTCTTGCCTATAAGGTTTCTTTTGAGAAATTGTAACAAGATGCAGCCAAGAGGGGGCCCCCAACAGGGATTTGTAATGGGGTCCAGACCTCGGTGTCCAAGAAATATTAGAAAAAAAAATATATAGGATGTCCTCACCCCCACAAGTCTGAGCTGGGGGATGGGACACATGGAGCAGGTCCATTGAGAGCTGTTTTGCATAGCAACAGTTTTGCAGATAACCTCTAGAATGGTCGTTTAACATATCTATAGCCTTTAACTGGTTTCATAGATATGTTAAATAGCTGTGGCCATGCTTTGAGTCAGGGAGGTGGGAGTGACTTCCACCCAGGATGTAGTTGGGAGGCAACTGCCCCTGGTTACAGCACCTGCATAAGAGCTTGGAGATGATTGGCTCCACACCACAGGGCCACACCTGCTGGGACTTACTTTCGCAGCCCAGTAAACCTGGAAAAATAAGGGAATGCTGGCAGTTGTGGCCAATGGTGGGAGGAGTTGGAAATGGTGCGGCAGAGGAAGATTGGTGATGGGATTTAAACCCAGGCGTGGCAGCCATGCAGCGTCTTTTTGGGAACACGAGGCTTGGGCAGAGAAGAACCATGGACTTCTATTTCTTTTTCTGAGATATGGTATCCCCACTGGGCAGAGGGGTAAGGAAGGACTGTGCATTTGTGGGTATTCTAAAGGACATTGGGATCTCAATGAAGACATTAGATTATTACTCTTAATTTTGTATAACTCTTTAAATAAATAATCCCTTTTCTTTTCACCAATCTCTGACATTGAGAGATGTCTTTTCCCTGGTGGCTGGCAAGGCAAACCTAGTATGGGGTGGGGGACTCCCGGAACACAAGGGTGGATCCATTCAGTAATAGTATATATAACTTTCCCCCACCAGGTCTGTTCTGTAACAAAATCAGCTGATAGTCTTATGGGCATTCCTTTGTGGGTAACTCTCTCCTTTCCTCTTGCTGCTTTTAAGATTCTTTATCTTTCATGTTGGGTAATTTAATGATAATGTGCCTTGGTGTGTTCCTCTTTGGGTCCAATTTCTTTGGTACTCTTTGGGCTTCCTGGACTTCTTGGAAGTCTATTTCCTGCACCACATTGGGGAAGTTTTCCTTCATTATTTGTTCAAATAAGTTTTCAACTTCTTGCTCTTGTTCTTCTCCTCCTGGCACCTCTATGATTTGGATATTGGAACGTTTAAAGTTGTCCCAGAGGTTCCTAAGCCTCTCTTCATTTTTTTGAATTCTTGTTTCTTCATTCTGTTCCAGTTGGATGTTTGTTTCTTCCTTTTGTTCCAAATCATTGATTCGTGTCCTGGTTTCCTTCCCTTCACAGTTTCCCTGTATATTTTGCATTATTTCACATTGGGTAGCTTTCATTTGTTCCTTCAGTTTTTGACCAAGCTCAATCAGTTCTGTGAACATCCTGATTAGCAGTGTTTTGAACTGTGCAACTGATAGGTTGGCTATCTCCTCATTACTTGGCTCTTTTTCTGGAGTTTTGATGGGTTCTTTCATTTGGGCCATATTTCCCTGTCTCAGTGCATCTGTTATGTTGTAAGGGGGCAGGGCCTTGGGTATTCACCAGGGCCAAGCAACCACCTTTGTGGTGCTGTCTGTGGGGGAGGGTTCAGAAAGGGAACGATTTGGCTCGATTGTTCCACTCCAGCCCCACTTTCCAACGAACTCTATCATGTTAGGTTGTCAGTTTCTCCCACCTTGGCAACCCCCACAGTAGTTTACAGGTATCTTTGAGTCTTTCATTTCCTGTTCAGCCAGCCCCATCTCACCTGGGTGGTCCACTGCCTTGCCGTGCACGTCCTTTCTGTTTGGCTGGCCCTCTCTGTCCCACCTACCAGTCTCAGTGAGTGTTTTTTTTTTTAACTCCTTGGTTGTGGGAGTTCCGTGCAGTTGGATTTTCTGGCACTTCTGGTTGTTTATTGTTTTTAGATTGGTTATTATCCTTCTTTTGGTTGTACAAGGAACCTAAGCGTTTCTACTTATGCCTCCATCTTGGCCGGAATGGGAAATAAATAAAATCTTTAAAAAATAAAAATAAACTACTTTCCAAAATTGAAAATATAGCAAGAAAAGTGGCATTGTGTTACATTTTTCAAATCTCTTTAAAGTGTGGCTGAATAAAAGGCAGTTGGATTCTCATATCTTCTCTTGCATTCAATCTGTTGAAATATGTTTTTTTATTAAAGTATATGAAGATAATTCAGCCTCACAAATAAATGTGGTTAAAGAAGAGGGTTATTTGTTAGCTTTCTTTAGGCAGAGTTTTAAGAATGATGCACAAATGACTGCCTTGTATATAAATTCTCTTTTGAGAGATGTTTATCATTTGCATGATTATGTTAATTACTTGGAAAAGAGAAATTATCCAGGTGGGCCTAATCTAATCATGTGAGTCCTTTCAAAGCAGAGTGCTTTCTCTGTCTGGTGGCAACAAAGGAAGTCAGAGTTTCAAAGTGTGAGAAGTATTCAACTTGCCATTGATGGTTTGAAAATGGAAGGGGCCACATGAGAAGGAATGTGGGCAGCCTCTAGGAGTAGATAGTGGCCTTTGAATGCCAGCCAGAAAGGCAATGGGACTTCAGACCTACAACTTGAAGATCTGGATTTTTTTAAACATTCTGAGTGAGTTTGGAAGAATATTTCCCCCATCAGAGTCTCCAGATAAAAGCCCAGTCCAGATGACAACTTGACTTCAGCCTTCTGAGATCCTAAACAGAGGACAAAGGTGAACCCAGCTGGACTTCTGACCTACAGAACTGTGAAATAATAAATGGGTGTTGTGTTAAGGTTGTTAAGTCTGTAGTAATTTTTTATGGCAGCAATAGAAAACTAATACACTGTTGATATTCTTCTTTGGTACCATACCTAAACTCCAGAAGTGGTGGTTTCTTAATGTTTACTTGCAATGTTGAAACCATATCAATGAACCTTTAGTCCTCTGTGACATTGAAATCCATTGGTCTATGTTGCACTTTGAATGGATCTATTTATTATCCATACATGATTTTGTAACATCATGCATTAGTCATTTGGAAAATATTGGCCAGAGAAGTTATATAGATCTTCCAATTGATGACTCATTTCATGATTATAAAATGTCAAAAACTACATTCATTAATAATATCACTACTACTCTTATCAAAAATGTTTATTTTTTTTAAAGATTTATTTTTAGAGAGGGGAAGGGAGGGAGAAAGAGAGGAAGAGAAACATCAATGTGTGGTTGCCTTTCATGTGCCCCCTACTGGGGGCATAGCCAGCAACCCAGGCATGTGCCCTAGACTAGGAATAGAACCAGTGACCCTTTGGTTCACAGCCTGGCACTCAATCCACTGAGCCACACCAGCTATGGCAGAAATGTCTTCCGAGTGTTGAGAAACTTTCAAGCACACAATGGCTGATGCAGGTTTTCCAAAATTCCACTTTCTTACTTGAAAGCTTAAATTCTATCATTGACAACCAACACTATCAGTCATTGTCCTTGACATAAAATGATCACTATTCATTTTCAACAAAATGCTGACCAAATACTGAAGTCTGAATAACAATAGTTTGTCTGTTATTCGTTCTTTTAATTAAAAACAAAGTGTTCCAAAAAAAAACCCCACAACCAAAGTGTTCCATTAAAAATGGCTAGTTTAGCTTACAATTCAATTGCACAAGTGCTTTTCCTTATGCAAACATCATATTTTAGTATGCAGAAGTGCTTTATACATCCTATTTTTATCACACAGATTATTGAAAAGACACATTCAAAGGGTCGCTTTTCAAGACATTTTTAAAAAAATATTGATGAGAGAGAGTAGAGAGAGAGGCAGAGAGAGAGAGAGAGATCATTTCATTGTTCCACTTATTACACTTGATCTTAGCCAAAAGGCCGAGAAGCGATAATTGTTCCATTTATTGATGCCTTCATTGGTTGAGTCTTGTATGTGCCCTGACTGAACATTGAACCTGCAACGTTGGTGTATTGGGATGATGCTCTAACTAACTGAGATGCCCGGCCAGGGCTCATGAAGACATTCTTAAAATAAAACTAATATTTCTTCTATGGGGTATACATTGCTGATGAAGAAATAACATGAAAAATAAAAGAAATAACAAAGATTTGTACACAGCCTTGATCCATGCTAAGGTGCCAGCACTTTTACCCATTATTGTTTTTGCTTCCTGAATACAAGTGCCAGTGCAGTGAAAATGGCATATAATGTCTTAGTAGTATCACAAAAGTAGTTTTGACTGAACCCCTGAATGAATCTTACAGGCTCCCAGGGGTCTTTTGGACCACACTTTTAAGGCTGCTGGTCTCGGCCAAGACTGGAAGGGGAGGAACGTGGAAGGGTGGAGATGAAAATTTAATCATGCTTAGAAGGTGAAGTTAAAGAAGTTTATCATCACCAAGCCCTTATTATATGAAATGTTAAAGGGACTTATCTAAGAAGTAGAAGATCAAATCTACTAAAGTAAAATCACAAACTCACAACTATCAACAAATGAATCTAAAAAACAAAAACAAAAACTAAGCAAACAACTAGAACAGGAAGAGAATCACAGAAATGGAGATCACATGGAGGGTTATCAGTGGGGAGGGGGAGAGGGGAGAATGGGGGGAAAGGTACAGGGAATAAGAAGCATAATTGGTAGGCACAAAATAGATGGGGGTGTAAGAATAGTATAGGAAATGGAGAAGTTAAAGAAGTTATATGTATGACTCATGGACATGAACTAAGGTGGGGGGAATGCTGGTGAGAGGGGAGTGCAGAGTGGAGGGGAATAAGAGGGGCAGGAAATGGGACAACTCTAATAGCATAATCAATAAAATATACTTAAAAAATAAAGAAATGTCCTATCAATAGAAGAGGCAGCTGGGAATAAAGAGGAGAGAATTTCCAGATGTCTTTCCTCACCCCGCCTGGGGACTTCTGCTGTGCCCTTTCCTACCTCTGACTTGCCTTGCTCCTGATCTATCCCAGCCAGGTCAACAACTACCCTCCAAATCTCCCCATCATAGGGTCTTGGATGCTCTATATTGCAAGTCCAAAACACTAACAGAGAATTCCATCTTGGTCCATGACCTTTTGCCATCCTACCATAATGCCGAAAGGTTCTGCCAGACTGAATCATGTTAGTCTTCTTGGACCAACTACTCTGTGTCAAATGGCATTCTATTTACATGGAATGAACAGCTACTATGTACCCAGGCCTGTGTCAGGTGTTAATGGGAAAGAGGAGGGATGATAAAGCCGCAGTCCCTTCCCTATTCACTTCAATAGAGAGGCTTGCTTCACTTCTGAAAAGGGAGCTGATGAACTGGCTATGGAAGAAGGCAGATATTAACACATCTTGGAGGCTTCCTGGAGTAAGTGTGGGTTTAAGGAAGACCTGGGAAGGAGAGGTAGAATTTGAATCATGGGGGAGACAGAAGGCATTACAGACCTAGGCAGGGTGGTGGAGATGATCATGTGCAAGACCAGTGTAATAACAAGCCTGACAAGTGAGAGAGTATAGCGTGGTGGAGTTGGAGGTAAAGCTGAAGATACAGGGACAATTGTGAATGCCTGACTTATTCTGTCAGCCATGAGTTTGCCAATGCAGATGTGTGAAGAGACTGGAAGCTGTGTTGTAGGAAGCCAAATCTGGCCAAATATGTGGAAAACACCTGAAAGCATATGGAACTAAAAGAACTAATAACATTACCTACAGTATTTAATTTCATGTCCTCTCCAGCCCTGTGAGATGAGTACTATTGTTTTTATTCCCCAAAAATTGAGGCTCAGAAAAATTAGGTCACTTACCCAAGGTCACCTGGATGGTAAACTACCCAGGAGAGATTGCAACCCAGGAGTGTTTCTAAAGCCTCTGCTCTGAATAACCCATGATGGAGTGAGAAAAAAGGAACAATTATAATAATGATAACAGCCACGTTGATTATTAAGTATGTGTCAGCCTGAATGATCTTTCATTACAGTTTTTCATTAAATCTTCACTGCAACCCTGTGAGGAATGAGGAAATGAGAGGTTCCTTAGTTCCTAAAACTAAGAAATGAGAGGTTAAGTCATTTGCCCCAGGCCACACAAAGAAGTGTTGAAACTCGGACACACACCCAGGTTCATTTTTAGAACCCAAGCTTTTTCACTTTCAGGTCTCCTGCAGAAATATAGACATTTGATAAGGATCTGAGGAAGACTGGTAGCTAAACCACTCTATCACAATGGCTAGTGAGGGCAGAGTCAAGAGCTGTCGTGAAGGAAGCACTGAAAGCAATGCGGCTGCCTCTATTTTATAGTCGGGAGGCAGTGCCATTGACAGATGAGGGCCAACCCCAGACCACTGGTGATGGCTATGGTAGAGACTTGCTCAGGTTGTGGCACCAGTTGCCCATTTCTATTGGCCCCTTCTGCAATCTGCCTAACTTTGCAGCAGCACACGGGCCCCTAAGTGAGACAGACACCTGGAAGAATTGCTAAATGGACCATACCCTTCATTCACACAACTGTATTCTAAAATCTCATAGTGTTGAATTAAAACACTGAATTCAAATCTCAGATCTGTTACTCAGTAGTTAATTGATAAATCACTTAATCTGGCTGTGCCTTAGATTCCTGGTCATCTTTATTGTTTTTAATTTTTATTTACTGATTTGAGAGAAAGAGAGAGAGAGAAATATGTTGTTCCACTTGTTTATGCATTCATTGGTTGCTTTCTGTCTGTGCCCTGACTGGAGATCATACCCGCAACCTTGGCATGTCAGAATGGTGCTCTATGAACTGAGCTACTCGCCCAGGGCTTTCTGCTCCTCTTTAAATGTGAGCAATAATAGTACCCACCTCATAGCATGTTCATAAGAATAAATGAAATAATAAAGTGTTTAGCACAGTGCCTGGCATATTGTAAGCAATCAATTAATGTTACTTATTTTTGTTGTGGTGGTGGTTATTCTTACTAGTTTGTCAGTATCTACCTCCCAGGAAGATGGCTGCCAGTAATTATCAGCATCTATTTTTCACTTAGGCAGGATCAGTAGGATGCCAAGACCAAAAAGAGAAGAGAAGGTACTGAAAACTCATCATCACTGTGTCTTCCCATGGCTCAGGTCAGGCTGAGTAAGGAAGCTGAGTCAGAGATGAGGGGCTGGAGAGGCTAGCTCAAGGAGCCAGGGATGAGGCTGACTGGATTAAATGGGTCAGGGAAAGAGCCTGGCTAGCAGTGACCTTCTCAGGCACCCTCCCTCCCATACCTCCTGCTTCCTCAGAGCTCTGTTTTTCTAGGCTCCTGCCATCCAAATGAGGAGCAAATGGGGAGCTGCGAGGAACTCTGCCAAGAGGGTCCCATACCATACTGGCCACACCCCTGACTCAAATGGTAGGCCAAGAGTCAGAGGGTGCAGGAGGAAAGATGACCCAGCAACAGACTGTTCTCCAGAGGAGATCCCCTATCCCAAGAACTCAAAGGGCTGGGTCCAAGTCTTAGCACATTTGGGACATTTGGATTTGAGATCAGAGATCCCCATCACCATTTGCTATTTCTGTTTTAGGGACAGGCTTGGGTGGGGGAGAGATATTTCCCCTTTCCTCCTTTCTCAGAGCAGATCCTGGATTGCTTCTTGCCTCCACCTGGCCCCCATACTGGCCTGTTAGGCCTCCTGCCCCCAACCACAGAGGCTCTGGCTTAAAAGGTAGAGGATGGAGGGAAAGAATAATATCTCCTTTTGCAAGGTGAGAGCAGAACCTGTTCTGGGGCTTTCAATCTGGCATTTGAGAGCCTTCTCCAACTGTTTCCTACTGGCCTAGGCTCGCACTATTCCCTGAAGAACCCCACCCTTCTCACTGGCCTCAAATGGCAGTGCAGTACAGTGTAGTGCAGTGATTGAGAACAGAGAGACTACCTGAGTTCAAATCCCAACCTTGTCAGTTTTAACTCTGTGACCTTGGGCAAGTATCTTAATCTCATGTATAAAATGAAGCTTGTAATAATATCTTCCTCAGAGGATTGTTTGTGAGAGAAATTAATCCATGCAAAATGCTTAGAACAGTGCCCAGTACATAAATGTTTAACAAATGTTCTCTCCTCTTACTGCTTCTGTGCCAGTTTTCCCTGCCAAGATTGCATTTCCCTTTCCCACTGCCTACTTAAGTCCAACTCAGCTCAGTCACCCCCTCCTCCATGAGGTCTCCCTGGCATTACCCACTTTCCTGACCTCTGTTACACTCTCCAGTGAAACTAGACCCATTTTAACAGCAAGGACTGTGACATGAACAGCACTGACTAAATGATTCACAAAATAACATCTAGTCCCCTTACAGCAGTCAAATTTTGCAGATGGAACCCACAGTAAAAAATATATTTTAAGAGCATTTGAGACCTTGCTCCTTGGCATATGTTATCAGTTTGGCTCAAATAAATTCTTATAAAATAAAAAAAAAAGATTTTACAGCATGTCTTAATACATGCTTTAATGTATATTTAAATCTAGATCTAGATATATGACTAAAACAAAGGTTTTACAGAACAATATGTGCCCTTACCACATGTGATTGATTCCTCTATTCACTGTTCATTCATTTTGTTAAATGAATGCTGGTCGTGACCCACTAAATTGACTTTTAGCCCTGCTATTAGTCATGACCTACAGCATTCTCTGTGATAAGCCCTATACAGTGTGGGCTTAAGACTTTCAAAGGCCCTAAATCCTGAAAAGATTTCAGGTGAAAAGCCATGGCCTGTTTACAGAGTGCAGGTCAAGTCAAGGGTAGCTGCAGTGGAGGACGTGTGGAGGGCATTGGAGGAAAAAAACTAGAGAGGCAAGCTGGGCTTAGGCAGCAAAAGGCTTCAATTGCCTCACAAAGGACTTTGGATATTTCCTATAGGCAATTAGGACTCACTGGAAGATTTTAAGTACAGGAGGACTATGTTTACTTTTTTAAAAGATCACTGAGGTGGCTGTGAGGATGGATCAGAAAGGCTACATCAAGGCTGGGGGAACCTATCTGGAAGCTGTTTCAGGCATCCAGGTGAGAGAGAACAGATGAGGCCATAATAGAAGAAACAACTGGGATAATGGAAAGCACAAAGTTGACAGATGTAAGAAATGGTGAAGACTACAACCAATGGGGTTTAGTGGTTAAGGTTTTTAGCTTAAATAGCTGGTCCAATGTGCTGGTTACCAATGCAGGTACAGAGGAGGTTTGCACGGGGAAGAAATGATTCCATTTTGTAATGAGTCTGAGATACCTATAGGAAGAATTTCAGGTTGGAAACATAATTCTCAATATTTTATATTCAATACATGTTCATGAGACTGACATAGATAAACTAACATTTTATTTTGAAATTAAAGAAATAAGGTAACATCTGCCATTGCCATTATTTAAAAAAAAGAGAATATTTTGCCACCAAAAAATGGGGAGGGCATAATTTCAGAATTAAGGGCAGTCCTTTATAATTGAATAAATTTAGATTATTGAAAAACTCTACATTTGATGTTTTTTCCATTTTGCTGTGAGCTATTGAAAACATTACTACAATTGAGAACCACAGATTTGAGGAATGGGCAGAGGAAGGGAGGTCAGCAAATGAGATCGAGAGGCAGGGTTCCAGAATTAGGAGAAAAAACAGGAGAGATTTATCATGGAGGCCCAGAGAAGAAGGAGAATTTCAGAAATGAGGACTTGGCCAACAGTGTCTCTTGCTACCCAGAGTTCAAAGAGATCACTGAATTTGGCAATTAGGAGGTCATTGGTGGCCTTTGGTAGTGCCCTTTCACTAGGAAGATGGGGCTGGGGCCAAATTGCAGTAGGTTGAGCTGTGAATGAGAAGTTGGGAAAACTGGTAGCTTAAGGTTTAGACCCTCCTTTCAACAAATTTGAGGGTAAAGGAAGGAAAAGAGAGAAGGAAGGAGAGAGGAGGGGAGAGAGAAAGAGATTCAGGGAGAGAAAAAGAGCAAGTTATGCAAGCAAGAAAACGTATCTGAGGGGGAAGGTGTTTGTTTTGTGAAAAAAGAGAAACACGCAGTTTATAATCAGAAGAGAAAAGAGCTAGTATAAAAAAGCTGAACTTTCCTGAAGAGAAGGGGCATAATGTCTGAACAAAGGGCCCAGACAAAAAGGGTGGATGATGCCAAGGCCCAGGGGAAGAGATTATCCTTTAACAAGAGGGGTACCTTGTCCCCTGAGAAGGGAGGGCCGGAGCAGAAGGAAGTTGGAAAGGTAGGCCAATTTTGGGGGGTGGGGCAGGGCACTGAGGTAATTCATGCTTGAAGGCCTCTGTTTTCTCAAGGAAGTGGGCAGAGAGGTTGCTCTATGCAGGGAGGGGGTGGGACAGGAACATGGTAAGGAGCTGAAGAAAGCCTGGAATATGGCCCAGGGAAACATAACTGCTGGAGCTGGGGATGTGACAAGGGAACATGCTCAAAGGTAGCTGAGGCATGCTGGGGCCCGGCTGAGGTTGACTGAGTCTCTCTTCCCCCGTGCGGGTTTTCTCTCCTTCCATAGGCTGTAAGCACCTTGTGACAGGGTCTGCAGCTCATTTTTGTTTCTAGTCCATTCCCTGGCTAGGAAATGACCAGCAGAATCTGTCCCAGAAGAGATACCCAGCCCTCATAGAAGGATTTGGCAAAGCAATCACTGATAAAACCCAGAAGCTTTATAGGCTGTTAGAGGAAACAGGTAGGATCATAATTGCCCTGACAAGAAGTTCTTTACTTTGGTTGTCCCAGACCTTTCCTACCACCCTGTAAGCCACCTTACTCCAGTTCTTTGCTAAGTGGAAAGGGCCCCACTTATGCCCAGCAACATTTGCAGGCCTTAAATCCTTTAGGCTAGGGAGGCCAACAAGAGATGCCAGTGAGTTCACCTCCTACAAGCTGAATGTAGCTGAGGCAATTCATGGAAAGTAGCAAGACAGAGCAGGTGTGTAGGGAGAACAAAGGGCCTTGGAGACAGGTGTGAAGGCTGCCTGGGCTCCAGGAAAGCATGCTGGGGAGCTGGTGTGAGGGGAAACTTGAGGACTGTTTGCTCAGGGGAGTGAAGTTTGTGGACATCCCGTCATGAATGACTGGCTGAATGAAAACAAATTCAAGGTGGGAGGTGACATGGGAAAGCCTGGTTGGGCATGAGCCCTTGGCTCAGGAGTAATGTTAACTTCTTCTCCCTGTTCCTCTCCCTCCTGCCTATTTTCAGAGACCATGGCCACCTAGAGGTCAAAAAGTTCCCAGGGTGTGACAATAGGTCTGTTGCTTTCCCCTCATTTGCCTGTCTTTCAGCCCAATCTCTTCAACCTGGCTTCCTCTCTCAGCCTCCCTCTTCATTTGAGTCAGTGATACAGTGCAAGCAAATTCTCATCTTCTGGAGGTTAATTCTGGAGGTTCAACTCTCAGAGACTAATAGAAACTTGGGATCCAGCAGCCCTCATTTTCTCCCCAGAGATATTCCTCTCCAGGATCAAGGATCCAGGATCCACTATGCACTTACACAGTTCAGGGACAGAGAGTTTATCCCATTTCACCACATGTAATAAACTTCTGTTTATTAAGGGCCAATACAGTGCCAGGTCCTTGGGTTAAGTGGTGGCTGGATTAGAAAATTTTCCTTTGATTGAGCCAAAATGTTTCTCCCGGTAGTTTCCACTTCTGGGCCTCTTCCCTATGCTTTGAAGTCACACAGATCAAGTGTAATCGCATTGCTGTCTAATCCTCAGATATTTGTAAATGGCTGCCATTTCCCCAAGAATTTTCTCCTCTCTGTGAATAAGTGTTTCTTTCTTTTTATTTTTATGTGTCATTACTTTTTATTACCCAAATAATATCAGGTCTTGTGGAACTTTTCAGAGAATTCAGGAAAACATAAAGAAGGAAGTAAAGATGTACCATAATTGTACTCCCAGAACCAACCACTGTGACATTCCTCTTCTTTTAACCAGTCTTTTTTATTCCCCCTGCATACTGTATATTCTATGTTTTTCTTACCAAAATGTGATTCTCCTCTAAGTTATATTGTAGAGGCTTCTTTTTTCACTCTTCAGTACATTAGCTCTCCCCCAATCTCCTACCAAGCCAATTTTAACACAAAATTTTATAACCGTTTGATTTATTTATTTAACCAGGTTTCTAAAATGAGATGTTTAGGTTGTTTCCAATTTTTCTTTGCTGTAAAGAACACAGTGGAGCTGGAATTTGAAGTGGGGTAAGTGAACAGAGAAAAGAGGAACCCTCGAATCAAATTATTTGTCCTATGTTAGCATCTGATCTTTTTTTCATTTTCTTTTAATTATACTTCCTAGAACATGATTGTGAGTGCCTGATAAGTATTGGTTGCAAGGACTTAACCTAATTAATCTAACAATTTCCTATTATTGGACATTTGAGGTTGTTTCTAATTTTTGACCATTACAAAGCCAACTGTGATGAACATCGAAGAAGCTATATTAACACTGGTGTTGGACACTGAGGTCAGGAAGAATATTTTCAAGACTTTTAATGCATAAGGAGCCTGCCAGTAGTTGTAACTGGAAGCTTTTTGTCAAAAGCCCAGAGGACTGGCTAAGGCCAAGGACTGTGCTCAAGCCTCTGGGCTTGCCTGGGGTCAGTTCCCATTTACCCAGCTCCTGTCACAGTGTTCAGGCTGCAGGGCCTTCTGGGACCACTGGGATCACAGCCTCCTCTCACATGTGAGGAAGTGAAGCCCTGGGGCCAGGGATGGTACTTTGGCAGTTTAGCCGCTGAGCAAAACTCTGCCTCCCTCAGTACCCTGGCTCCTGGACTGGGAGTTTTTGTAATCTTCCATGAGACACTTTTTGTAGTTAGAAGATTTATAATCTGACCTGGAAGCCCTGACAATGTTGCCTGCATTCCCTTAGATCCCTTACTGAACCACTTACTGCTGAGGCCAGAAAGGGGATTCAGGCTCTTTTGCAAATGAACTGACTAGTAAAGGGGAAGGCGTTGAAAGAAGACTTGAGGTTTCCCCACAGGCAACTAGACCTGCTCCACCTAGAACCTCATTTTTCCCTAACCCAGGTGCATGATTAATGGCAGTCACCCTATATCAGTCCTGCATGGCAAATATATTTTGGGTTTGAGCTGAAATAATGGGCAAGCTCTTCATTCTCCTTAGCCAAGTCAGCTGTCATTCTTGTTGGAAATGAGCTGTGGTAAATGTCTGTCCAGCCCGCTGTGCCTGACTCCTTTCTGTGGTTTCAGGTACTAGTGAGCTTTCCACTTTTCGCTCCTCCTGCTAGTGCCTGGGGAATTCACACAAATGGTGTGTGATTTGCCCCTTCTGTGTTTTCCTTTCTGACTTGGAGGTTAAAGATACCCCCCCCCCCCGCCACTGATTCTCTGTTTATTGAACTGGAAGAGATTTCACACCCAGGAACCCAGCTCTTCTTCCTTGAACACCTTTCTTAAATCTTCACTCCTCCCAAGCCGCCCCCCCCACCTCTATACTTCCATGAATAATTTATGAGAACAGGCAGGTCTTACAGAGGGTCTCCCAGGAAGAGCCAAGGGTACAGCCGATTCTGAAAAATAGGAGCCCTCACAGCTTGCCTGGTCTTGACAGCCTAAGGATGGATCCTTCTGTTCCCACTCCCTGTGGCTGCCCCTGTCCAACACCTGACCCTAAATGTGGCTCCAGCTCTACCACAGGCCTTCCTGGCACTCCCTGGCCTGTTAAGCCCATCACCCTTTTCCTTCCCTGGACAAGAAGTACATGGGAGTGAAAGGTAAGTGAAACTTGGTCTTTGGCAAGCTCAAGTCTGGTTTAGTGGGTTTCCTGGGAAAGGAAGGGAAATGAGATGTCCAAGATGTCCTGTTCTCTGTGATGGTAAAGACCTTTCCCTTTAAAGGCCCCATAGCCCTCAGAAACTGTCCCTTCCACATCTTGGGCTGGAATATCTCAACTGACTTTTCACCTAATCCCTCTGGGTGACAGGAGGAGATCTGGGGATATGGGCATTGCCGAAGCTAAAAGCTCAGCAGCCAGGCCCTCATGGGCAAAGTTGCTCAGTCCAGTGAGAGGTACCCAGGAGAATGCCATGAAGCCTAGGTTGAACATGACTGAGTGACAGAGGGGGGAAAGAGCATCAAAGTTCCAAGAGGCCTTTGACCGGAGGACTATCTCTTTCCTGATCACACTATAAGATTTCCACTTGTGTTTCCCCCACTTCTGGAAGTCTATTGGGGAAGGAGTTGGTCCAGGAATATTTCTGGCCACTTTCTCCAGCCCAGGAAGATAGTAAGAGTCTGACCTTTGCTTCTTGGAGCAGGAGGTAGCGGGCAAGATATTCTCCACCCAACCTTTATTCATTCCTCCAAACATTTAAGGAGTTCAACAGATATTTACTGAAATGCTTCTGTGTACTAGGCATTGTGCTAGGTGTTGGGCATCCAGATATGACGAAACATAAATCTGCCCTTAAGAAGATCAAAGGCAAGTAAACAATTACAAAACTGTGATAAGAGCAATGATAACATTGTTAAAGCAGAGAGGAGAGGCATCTGTCCTGATCTGGGCTTAGGGTCCTTAGGAAAGGCTTCTGGAAGTACATGGCATCCAAGCCAAGTGTTTTTGGAAGACTTTGTTATCTCAGGTGGTCCACATTCCAGTCTCCTTCCTACACTGATGGATCTCTCCTCTATGTCCTAGAGGGGCTTGTCTTTGTAGGCCCTGGCTGTGTTCTTCAAGTGATCCCCCAAGGCAGGTGAGGAAATTTGTGGATTTGGTGAGTTTGAGGCCCTGTTATATATATTCACATGCAGCCATGTGTGTTCACACTGACCAGGTCCCTTTCCAGAGAACCCCTGACCTCAGTCCAGGGCTTCAGTTTTAGGAAACCATCTTCACATCCTTGCTCACATTTGATTCTCACAACAGCTCTAGGAGGAAGGCAGACCTGAGTTTTCTGTGAAATGTAAAGATAAAGAGACTGAGACCCAGAGTAGAGGAGGGTTTGAGCAGGCCCTAAAACTAGGCTATGTTAGAGCTACTGCTAGAATCCTGGTCTCCTGGCACCTAGCCCCAGTGTTCTTCCCCACCCCCAACCCCACATCTTTGCTGCTCCAGTAGAACTCTGTTCTCTGGACAGTCTCCAAATGGGTGTTAGAACAGGGGCAGGAAAGTGAAGAACCCCCAGGACTCTGTCCATTTGTTTTTCAACCATAACCAGAACAGACCCCTTTTGGGGTGGTGGGGGCAGAGGCTGGCCCCCAGAGGTGTCTAAGGTCTCTTTCTAGATTATCTTATCTACAGGCGTCTGACTGCTGATACAGAGAAGGCAGTTATTTGGCCATGTGCTTTGGGCCACATGCTAGCTTTTGCTTTGAACGGACCACTGGTGGGGAAACAAATGCTGAGGTCACCAAAGCTGACTCCAAGTTTCATTATCCTGTCAGGTAAGCTTCTGGCACCAAACTCAGAACTTGACATAGGTTCATTAGCTCTTTAAATCCTCATAACAGCCTTGTGAAGCAGGAGGAGGGAGGCACTGCTGTGATCACTCTTTCATAGACCAGAAAACTGAAGTCCAGAGAGATTAGGGACTTTGCCAAGGTTGCCTTCCCTGGAGGCATTGTAATAATCCGCTAAGAATCAGCCCCTATGGACTGGTTAGTGAAAGAAGATTTAGTAGGAGGTGGGGGACACAGCAGAAATCTAGAGAATTGTTGGCTAGAGGCCTTCTGAGATGGGGATGGGATCAGTATCTGAATTGACACATGCTGGGGTTGGGGCTCCTCACTGTTATAAGCCTGCCATGCTACCTTCCTGCCTGGGACCCTTTTGTAGCAATTCAAAAAATTTTTATTACAAAGTTCTCTTTCTTCCTTTCTCAGACAATTACCGCAGATAAGTCAAGGAGTTTAGGGGCTATCTTCTTTAGTGGTCCTACTGACCCTTCTGCACATATAAGACCTGTCTAAGTTAGGGGCAATGTTTCTTCTCTGTCCACAGGCTTTTCTGGCCCAAATCTCACTCCTTTGACTACCTGTATGGTTATTGGGAATTTTTACTGAAGAACTTACCTGTCCGGGCAACCATCAATCTATATGAAGACTCAGATAGTAAAGAAGAGGAGGATGAGGAAGAAGAATAAGAGGAAGAGGAGGAAGAAAAGTAGGAAAAAAGGAGGGAGATAAAAAGAGGCTGGAAGGGTGTGTGAGGATACCAGGGTCAGCACCACACAGAATCATAGCTCATCCTCCGTCCCCATTCCTGACCTGTCCAAACTGAGCCAAAGTCTGATTAGGGTTCCATATGCCTGGCAAGGCTCCACAGCATCAATTAGCCAGGAATCTCCAGGCACAGTTCTCTGGATTGAAAGTTGGGTCTTTGAGTCAGTAGCTTACCCTGGCTATATCCAACTGGACTGTCAGCCTAGGCCTCTGGCTTCTCATTGTTTGGGTTGTTATTGTGTTGACAGTTGGAGCATCCTAAGAGCTCTAGGGGAGGAAGACCTGCTTTCTGAAGCCCCCAGGAAGTAAATCAGGACAAAGCAGGTCCATGTAGAGGGGAACAGTCACTCTTCAGGGCTCTGTGACTCTTCAGCCTTCCAGGTGGCCACATAGTCCTATTTTGCCATGGAAAAACTGACTTCTGGCTTCAGGGTTACTAACACCAGATCCAAGTGAAGTTGGGATACTTTTTTGATGAGCTTTGCAACAAGAGGAGGGGATTCTAGAGAATCAGCTTGCTTTGGGGACCTCCCTTCATTCTAGCTGCCATCCACTGGGGTCTCTGTTGGCATGAGATGAATCAGGAGAAAGATAAACTAGATGATGTTTGCCTTTTTCCTGGAACTGTTCTGATTTCTTAACTGAACTCTGTCCATGCTGTGAAGCCATGTGCACAGGGTCAGAGACCAGCTCAAGGCCAATAAATTGCTCTATCTGAGGTCAGTTTACAGATGGGGATATAGGTCCAGATGCCCAGCACAAGGCCAGTCCTCTTTGTCAACTTGTGAAATCAGGCTAGATTATACTTCAAAGACACTTTGCAAAGGGGGCAAAAAGGCTCCAAAGTGTAGCTTCAAAATTGGTAGTGGGGCTATGGGTTGGGGTCAGGGGTGAGAGGTGCAGCCTTAGTGTAGCCTTGGAAGTGAGTGTGTGCATAAGGGGAGGGGAGCTTCGGGGGGCTAGTCAGGCCTATCAGTTTTACTTCCACAGCTCAGGACTTCATGCCTTACCCCTGCCCCAAATACTCATCGACTAATTTTCATGCCTCCAGCATATTCCTCTGAAATTCATCCTCCACAGTGGCCGCCAGATCAGATCATGTTGTGTCCCCTGCTTAAAGCCCTACTGCGGTTATTCATTACCTCGCCAGCAGTTGAATTTATCCTTTTCTCTTAAATCATATATCCTCTTGAAACTCTATGGCTTCTCTACTCCTATATTCACAAATAAAGCCCTTAGGTTGATATCCCAAGCTGTCCATTTTTCGGTTGTTGACTGGCTCTCCTTTTTTTAAATGTGTTTTTATTAAAATATAGTTGATATACAATATTATATTATTTTCAGGTGTACAAAATAGTGATTTCTCATTTATCTACCTTATAATGTGATTGCCCCAATAAGTCTAGTACCATCTGACACCATACAAAGTTAATGTGATATTATTGACTATTTTCCTTATGCTGTACACTATATGCTGTGGCTTATTTTATAACTGGAAGTTTGTACCTCTTATTCCTCTTCACTCGCCTGACTCTTCAGATTCATCTCTCAATACTTAAAGCTAACTCTACTTGTCCTTGAATGTGTCATGCTTTCTAACACCTCTGTAGTTTTAAATCCCTGTATGGCGTGCTCTTCCACCTTTACATGTCTGATAAACTCCCATTCATACAAGAAGACTATCTCAGACACATCTCCTGTGAGCAGCCTCCCAGACCCCTGAGTCCAGGTTGGGTGCCCCCATTACATTCAGTGCCTCCCTCACCATAGCATTTGCCCCCCTTTTACGCAATAAGATGGGGCTGTTTGATATCTAGACATGACTTCATTGCACAGCACACTGCCAGGCACAAAGCAGGCATTCAGGAAATGTTGAAGAAACAAAGATTCTCAGGTCTTACAGCAGTTCTTGGCAGAACCGCCTCTGTCCCTGCCCTCCTCCCCCACCTTGCTGGCTTCCCATATCTTTGCTTAGCTACAAACAAGACAAAGTAACACCATCTGATTCAAGAACAAAATGCTGGCCATCTTTATTTCCCTCTTTGATCAACTTGTGACTGGCTACTTCAGTTCTCAGCCCCACAGGAACTTCCCTGAATTGGACTCAGCCTTGAGCAAGCAACCAAACACACACTGATGCCATCTATTGGTCAAAATTTAACCTTGTTCCTTAATACTGTGAAGCAGTTGAATTTAGACTGCTATAATCCCACTTGTAAATCCATTCTGTTTGTGCTTATAAGTAAAGTAGAATCTACCATGTGCGAGCTGTATGACCTTGGACAAGTTACTTATCCATTCTGAGCCCCAGTCTCATCTGTAAAATGGGGAAAATAATGATACTTCTTCTCAGGGTTGGTGTGGGAATTTAATGTAAAGTACCTAGTATAGCCCCAGGCACTTAATAAAACACTCAATAACTGGTTGTAGTCATAGTTGTAGTAGGGTTTTTTTATTAATTTCATAACAGAAATGAACTTACAGGCTCAAGTCAGTTAATGACTGGTTTACTCAACAAATGACTGATTTGTCACTTATCTCCACCTGAGCTCCCTGGCACTTGATGATTTACTAGTCAAAGCAGTGTTTGTCCCTCATTAAAAAAGAAACCACAAAACAGAGGCCAAATGTAGTTTCTTGGGACAGAGATTTCAAAACTTGTTTTCTGTGTTTTGCAGAATCACCCTTCTTTTGCATTGAATGCAGAAGCCCAATACAGAAACTAAATAGAGCTGGAGATGTCTTGGTGGAAGCCACAATGGGGGGCACAGAATTCCCACCATGGTGTCCTCTCTCTTGTGTACTATGTCTCTCTACCCTCTTCCTTGAGGCACTGCAAGGATCCGTAGATTGTGGGGAGGATTATTTGAAAGCCATTGTCCCAAGGGTTAAAATAAGATTGATTTGAAGTCTAATGGGGATTAATATTTTAACATGTTCAGTGTTCTGTTTAAAATCTTTGTTTTAGGTCCTAAGCTCCCAGCATTTCATAGCTCAAAAATTGCTCCAGTCCTCCCCTGCACATGTGGTTGCTAAGTAATTGGAATTCACTGTTCTGACTAATCAGAGCCCAGTATGAGTTACTTTGTGCTGGGTGTATCCAGTTCTTATAACAACTTCAAAAACAGTGCAGAAACTCAGGAGAAAAATCTCTGTGCAAAACCCATAGTCCTTCCTCCAGCTCCACCCTAACTAGCCCATCTTAGTGTCCCATACTTCCCTACCCCAGCACTGATGCCTCCTGTGTACCCCACCCTATGGCAACAGAGAGAGGGCAAATCAGTTGAGCATGAGGCTGCATTTGAACTGGACCTTGAAGGATGCACCCAGCTAGAGATGGAGGGAGAACACTTTCCAGAAAAAGACAGCAATACAAATTCTTTCATTAATCAAGTATTTATTGAGCACCTACTCTGTTCCAGGAATTAATATTGTAATGATTAAGAGCATGGGCTTTGGAGGCAGAAGCACCTAGGTTCAAATCCCATAACTGTCACCTGCTGGCTCTGTTGATAGGCCCACTCCCTTTTGGTGTTAAGGTCAGCTCTCTGTTCTCAACGCTCTCACTACCACCTCTGTAGTCCCTTATTATCTCTCTCTCTCTCTCTCTCTCTCTCTCTCTCTCTCTCTCTCTCTCACACACACACACACACACACACACACACACTACATATGCTCATTAAAATTTGCCTATTCTCTGTCTCTGGGCAAGAAAAGCCCTATCATCTACCCCAGTGGTTGGTACCAACCCCCACTGCTCATTCCTGCCCCCAACTGTGCCTTTGTGGTTATCTAGTGGGAAGTTTGTCTCCTTCCACCCCTGGTCCCTGTTGCAAATTGGTTACCAAACCTCTTCCCAGACATGGTTGTTAGGTGGCCTGAGTTCACTGTCTTGGCCTATCAGGAGCCTGGTGTTGGTTTTTGTGTTTTTGGTTTACTCCCAGCTGGTAAGACTTGTGGCAACCTCCAGGCAAGTACACAAACCCAAGTACAAAAACCTGAGTGATCAGTAAGTGGTAGCTACAATACTCTTTGCCAGACACTTGCTACTCATAATACAGCTGGGATCCTCTATGTACTACAACCACAAAAATCCTAGAAGAAAGGCACAATTATTATGTCAATTTATGAATGAGAAAAATAAGAGTTAGTAAGGTTTTTGTACCTGGGTTTGTGTGCTTGCCTGAAGGTTGCTACAAGACTTTCCAGCTGGCGGTAAACCAAGAACACACTAACTAACACCAGGCCCGTGAGAAGACAGAACAGTGAGTGTGGGCTACTATTTTTAAAACAGAGGACTGGGGAGGACAGAAGACAAATTGCCCACTGGATAACCACACAGGCACAGTTGGGGTAGGAGGGTTAGAGGTGGTAACACCCACTAAGGTGGAAGAGGGGGCTTTCCCTGTCCAGAGACTAGGCAACATGGTGACTAGGAGAATAAGAGTTATAATAGCTGATAATTATCAAATTCTTACTACAGACTTGGATGCATGTGTAGGTACCTTACATGGATTAACTCCTTTAATGTAACAACCCTGAGGAATAGCTACAGATACAGAAACCGTGGTTTTGGGGGGTTTTATAAAAACCTTGCCAAAGATCCTCTGTAACACTTTCTAAGTGTGAGACACTTTACCTGTATTCCTCATTTAATCCTCCACAAATCTTGAGACAAAAGTACTAGTATTGTCTTCATTTTATAGATGAGGAAACTGAGGTTTAGCTAGGTTAAGAAATTTTCTCTAGGTCACACAATGCATAAAATGACTGAGCCATGAGTTGAGAGATGCTAGCACTTGGCCTAGGTTACACCAATGATAAAAGACAAGACAGGATTCAGGTTCAACTGATTCCAGAGCCCAGTGCTTTCAGGAGGTGAAATCCACAGGGCTTATTGAACAATTAAATATCTTGGAAGGCAGGAGAGAAAATGTTGCAGTTTTGGCTGGAGGGAAGTGTGTCAGAGGTTAGGAACAATTCTGGGCCAGGAAAAGCTGAGGTCTACTGAAAGGTGTCACCAAGAGAAGGATGTTTGCGGTCATCCTGTGGGCAGTGACAGGCTGTCACAGAACCTGGGCTGCAGTCACGGGGTGCCAAAGGAGAGGAGCAGGTGAGGATTTTTCCTGTTCAGCTCCATGGCCTCTGAGTACAATGAGACATGGCTGAGCATGGCATTTCTTTCTGTCTGCAGTCTCAGCCCAGCGCAAAGAATTGCCCCAATTGCCGACCACTCCCATGGTGTGCCACATACTAAGCTCGCTACCTTTTATCCCAAATGAGTTTCACCAGCCCCTGAGACAGATGGGTTGTCCTATCCTTATGTTTACAGGTAGGGAATAGGCTCAGAGAGGTGAAGTGGGGATGCTAAGGGGAGACCCCTGGCCATTGTAGGTACAGAGTCCTGGCTTTTAACTACTAGGCCCTTCCTACCCTTGTACTCATTTTCCCAAAGAAGCCCTGAGAGTCCTGTAGGGGTAAGCAGCTCGCCTGGTGTTCTGTGGCCTACATGAAAGAGAAGCAGACAAAGTGCCATGCTAAGGCATATCTTTTCCCATCACTAGAAACACTTGGGGCCTGGGGCCAAGTGTGAATTTCAAAGAATTGATGGAAAGCACAAGAACAAGGTGGAACTCAGGCTCTGGATTCTTAGAGAAGTGTTCCATTATCTAGGAGAGAAGACTCCAAGTCGCTAGTAATTCAACTGGCATCCTTTAATAGCAGGAGAGGCAGCGCCCTCTAGTGGCTGAGCTACAGACTGGACCTGGACCTACAGCACAAGGGAAGGGATCAGGAGGCTCATTCACCTAGAGGATTCTATGGCCATCAATTAAGTGACTGGTGGTTATGGGTACAGGCTCTGGAGTAACAATAGACCTGTGTTCAAATATTGGTTCTTCTTGCTAAGTAACCATGAAAAACAAATAGCAAATTAGTCTCTAAGCCTCAGTTTCTTTATCTATATGCTAAGGATGATAATCATACCAATTTCACAGGATTATTATAAGGATTAAATGATATTATATATATCATATACATTGACTTAGCAGAGTGCTTGGCATATTATAGATGTGGGATGCATATGTGTGTGTGTAGTATCTGTGTACATATATATATTTTTCATACATGCTATCATTTCAGTAGTTATATCTTTGACATCCCTTGACCTCCCGATCTAACTCTACTAAGTCCCCAGTGTCCCCAAGCCCACTATCTAGCCCCAAGGGAGACACTGTCAACACATTTACCTAAGGCTTATGGGTAAGACCTGGGCTAAGACACTTGCTCTTCTCCATATATACTTTCAAGAACTTTGGACTATATATCTTTGTCCTTCAGTATCCTGTGAATAGTAAGAAGCTTGCTTTACACAGGTGCTATGCATTTTCTGCATTTCAGAGTAGCTTTATATGCAAGCTCTCATTTGAATCTTTTAATACTCTTCATGATATATTCCTATTTCAATGAGGAAATTGAAGATGATGGGAAGGGAAGTGACTTGCTTGAGGTTACAGAGCAAGTCCGAGCAGGAGTCAAGACTGGACCACAGAATCTTATATTGAGTCCAGTGCTTTTCAGATAACAAGCAATTGTCCAGGGCCCTGAACTCTGGCTAAACGTGAAACATCTGTAACCCAGAACTAGGCTTATGGTTTGGAAGCCACATTACTGAACTTTGACAAGTTTCCTGCTTCTACTGAGAACAATGTTTTATCCTCAGTAAACTATCAAATGACAGTTATATTCTTTCATCCTATTTATTTTTTAAATTTTTTATTGTCATTCTACTAAAGTTGTCCCAATTTTCCCCCTTTGCTCTCCTTCACCCGGCCCACCCCCCACTCCCAGTCAATCCCCACACTATTGCCCATGTTTATGGGTCATTTGTACATGTTCTTTGACTAGTCCTTCCCCTTCTGTCCACCATTATTCCCCTCCCCTGTCCCCTCTAGTTGTTGTTAGTCTGTTCTATGTTTCCATGTCTCTGGTTCTATTTTGCTCATTAGTTTATTTTGTTCATTAGATTACCCTATAGGTGAGATCATATGTTATTTGTCTTTCACTGCCTGGCTTATTTCACTTAGTATAATGCTCTCCAATTCCATCCATGCTGTCGTGAAAGGTAAGAGTTCCTTATTTCTGCCATTTTGTAAATGTACCAGTTTTTTGATCCACTCATTTGCTGATGGACACTTAGGCTATTTCCAGCACTTGGCTATAGTAAATAGCACTGTGAACATAGGGGTGCATAAGTTCTTTTGAATTGATGATTCAAGAATTTTAGGGTATATTCTCAGCAGTGGAATTACTGAGTCAAAAGGCAATTCCATTTTTAATTTTTTGCATAAATTCCATACTATTTTCCAGTGGCTGCACCAGTCTGCATTCCCACCAATGGTGCACTAGGGTTCCCTTCTCTTCACACCCTCTCCAACACTTATTGTTTGTTGATTTATTAATGATAACCATTGTGACAGGTGTGAGGTGATAGTTCAGTGATTTTAATTTGCATTTTTCTGATGCCTAATGATGTTGAGCATCATTTCATATGTCTCTGGGCCATCTGTATGTCCTCCTTGGAGAAGTGTCTATTCAGGTCCTATTTCCATTTTTTTTAAGATTTTACTTATTTATTTTTATAGAGAGGGGAAGGGAGGAAGGGGAAAGAAACATCAATGTGTGGTTGTCTGTCACATGCCCCCCACTGGAGACCTGGCCTGTAAACCAGGCATGTGCCCTAGACTGGGAATTGAACCTGCGACCCTTTGCTTCACAGGCTTGCGCTCAATCCACTGAGCCACACCAGCCAGGGCCTATTCTATTTTTTAATCAGATTGTCTGTCTTCCCAGTGTTGAGTTGTATAAGTTCATCATATATTTTGGAGATTAAACTCTTGTTCAATGTATCATTGGCAAATATGTTCTCTCATATGGTTAGTTCCCTTCTCATTTTAATGATGGTTTCTTTAACTATATAGAAGCTTTATAATTTGATGTAGTCCCATTTGTTTATTTTTTTTCCCTTTATTTTCCTTGCCCTGGGAGATATATTGGCAAAAATATTGCTATGTGGGATATCTCAAAATTTCATGCCTATGTTTTCCTCTAGGACTTTTATGGTATCACAACTTATATTTAAATCTTTTATCCAGTTTGAGTTTATTCTAGTGTATGGTGTAAGTTGGTGGTCTTGTTTCATTCTTTTTCATGCCTGTCCAGTTCTCCCAACACCATTTATTGAAGAGGCTATTTTTACTCCATTTTATGTCCTGCCCCCTTTGTGAAATATTGATTGACCACAGAGTGGGCTGGAGACCCAATATAGTCACATCTCCATCACATGCCAAGAATATTAAATGTTGGATGGCAGGTTAGAGGAGAAGTGAACATTATTTCCCCAGCCAAGCTGCATGCACTGCTGGGAAATTAGCTGTTGCCCTGTATTCACAGCCAGCTTGATTTAGCCACTCATCTCATGTTGAACATAACTGTCAGGGGCTCAAAAGGGTGATAACTCTGTCCTTAGTCAGTACAAAGATTATGAGACATTGATGTGTGTCATCTGCATGGGTCCTGATGGCAGCATCTGTTTGCAGGCACTGTGGGAAGCATCAAGATAAAAGCTCTCAGTGTCCCTTGACATGAGACTGGGGGTAGAAAATGTAAACTTGTCTGTCAGTACTAGATGCTGGTCTCCTCTCATTCTAACACACTGGCAACAGCATAAGGACTGCTCAGATAAATCATTCAGCTCAAAGACCCCCTCCTTAGCCCCTGTGTAATGTCAAAGCTCTGGCAAACTTGGTTCTGCTGAGAGGGAAATCTTGTTAACTTCCTTCTGGAACACTGCATCTCTGGGTAGCACTAAATTTCTTTTTCTGTCTGTTCACTCTCTCACTACCATGGCAACCCAAGAGAGGGATCCAGCATTGAAATCAAATCCTCCCAATAGACATATATGGAACAGAAAGTGTGTTCTTTCTAATGTGAAGGGAAACATTTTTAACCCTCTCTGTATGCGTTAGTCTTGGTCCATGGTGAAGAGCAAATACTTTTACCCACAACTATAGGCACAGATATACATCTTTCTTAGACCTTCCTGCTTCAGAGCTGCTAATCTCATGGGTCTGAGATCAATTACTACGCTGTATCTCATCACTGAGCAGTGTTATCACAATGAAAAGTGATACATATTTGTAACTATACACAGTACTAGGTTCCACCTTCTCTGGATGATTAGGTCAGGCCAAATGTTTTCTGAAGACCATAGCTTCTCAAATTCAGAAGGGAGGGAGTAGTTTAAGGTGCATTTTATAATCCATTTTTAAAACCACAAACCTCCGCAACAGAAAGTTAGAAAGAGGTGACGAGGGTTTAACAAGCATATGCCTAATTCTTGAATCAAATTTTTATTAATGAATGACACTTTGCTTGTTGTTGAACTAATTGTTCCTTGAGTATGTAGCTTTCTCAGTGGAAAGTCTTGAGAAAGGTGAATGGGAGGATTCAAGCATGAAAAGTCCTTGAATCCACAATATCTAGGCAGATTTGCCCAGGATATGACTCTTGTCCCTCTTGCCTACACTGGGCAGAAAAGGTGTACTTGTTCAATTTCCTTACCTTCCATTATTCTCTGAGAACCTGGGGAAGAAATTCAATTTAAATACAAATTCCATACTGAGCTTCTAGTTGTGTGTAGCTCCTTCATGGACACCCAGAAGGCACCAGACCACATAGTATAGGGAACTGGTCCGTAAGTGGGAAATGTAGTCCAGCTCCCAGTTGGAAAAGCCAATGGGTGCAAGGTTCGGCATGCAGGACCCATGCCCACGGACAGATTCTCCCGTGAAGAATCAGGACTGCATTGTACCTAGGCTGCTATGAGACTTGCTTTTGCTAAAACTCCCTCACCCTGAATTGAGGCAGCAAATATCTTTAACTTCCTAAAGTCTGTGCTAAATCTCCCAAGTATGGAGTGTAACCAGTTCAACCACTTTCCCCTTTGAGCTGTAACATCCTTCTCTTTGAAGTAATTAGCAGCATTCTCTCCTTTGTTATCTCTAAAAGGTAATCACCTACAGTGGACCTGTGCATAGTAAATGAGGACCATCCTCGATGTAATGTGCCCAGAAAAGCAATAAAAGCCTGTCCAGGCAGGAGTCAGGCTCTCTTGGGCTCTCTGACCCTCATGCCCTCTCTCACTTAGAGAGTGGCCATGCTGTCCCTTTCTCTCCACAGGATTTCTGTAGTCCGTGTATTTGTCTATTGTTTCCACAACACAGGATTCTGCTGGCCAGGATCCGCATCAACGTAGTAAATCTTTAGATGGGGAGGAGAGGTTTTGCCTTTGGTTAACAGTAAAAATTTCCCCCACTCAAACAGACCTATGGAAACGTATCAAAATACCTTTGGCTACTGTAAATAATGCTGCAATGAACATAGTGCTGCTTACATTCTTTTGAATTAGTGTTCCATATCTCCAGATAAATTCCCAGAAGTGGAATCACTGGGTCATAAGGCAGTTCCATCTTTCATTTTTTGAGGTATCTCCATACTGCTTTCCACAGTGGCTGCACTAGTCTGCATTTCCACCAACAGTGCAAAAGGGTCCCCCTTTCTCCACATCTTTGTCACTTGTTGGTTTATTGGTGGTGGCCATTGTGACAGGTATGAAGTGATATTTCATGGTGGTTTTAATTTGCATTTCTCTGATGATTAGTGATGTTGAGCATCTTTTCATATGTCTATTAGCCATCTGTATGTCCTCTTTGGAGATGTGTCTATTCAGGACCTTTGCCCATTTTGTAAACAGAGTCTTTGTTTTATTGTCATTGAGTTTTATAAGTTCTTTATAAATTTTGGATATAAACCCCTTATCAGATATATCATTTGCGAATATGTTCAACTATTCAGTGGGTGGTCTTTTTATTTTGTTCATAGTTTTCTTTACTCTGCAAAAACTTTTGTTGATGTAGCCCAAGTGTCTATCATGGAAAGAATTATTCTCAGTGAAGTAACCCAGTCACAGAAAGACAAATACCATCTGATTTCATTCATATGTGGAGTCTATGAACAAACTGAACTAACAAACAAAAGACAGACTCATAGAAACCAGGCTGACAGCTTGAGGGGTGGGGTGGTGCAGGGATGGAGCAAAAAGAAAAAGGGCTCATGGACACAGAGAACAGTGTGGTGATTGTGGGGGAAGAGAAGGGTGTAGGTGGACATGAAAGAAGGTGTAGGGGGGATAAATGATTATGGAAAAATACAATTAAAAAACAAAAAGGATATCAGGACAAAATGGAAGTGTAGATAGATAATGTTTCTCTTCCTTGCTCAACTAAAAGAATAACAACATAAAAACCAATAACCACTAGAACTGCCAGAAAATTGAACTGTATGGAAGTCTGACAACCAAAGAGTTAAAGAAGAAACATTCATCCAGACCAGTAGGAGCGGGTGGAGACAGGAAGCCAGGCTGGCGAGGATGCACCACAAGGCAGAGGCTGGCAGACCAGCCAATCTCATATTCGTGTGTGGATAAGCTGGGAGGAACAACTGAGAAAGAAGACAGACTGCCACCCAGGGTTCCAGTGTGGGAAAAGAAAGCCTCAATACCTTTGGCTGTAAAAACCTGTGGGAGTTGCAGTAATGGGAGAAACTCCCAGTCACACAGGAGAGTCCACTGTAGGGGCCCAGGGGATCCTAGAATGTACACAAGCCAACCCATCTGGGAATCATCACCTGAAAGGGCACAATCCACTTGTGGGAAGTGAGGGAAGTGACTGAAAGCTGGGCGAGAGCCAAGAACGCAGCACTGATTCTTCCCTGACTACTTCCCAACATACAGCGCCACAATGCAGCAAAGGGGGTTGAACCGACCTGGTGAATACCTAAGGCTCTGCCCCCTTACAACATAACGGGTGCCCTGAGACAAAGAAATATGGCTCAAATGAAAGAACAGGTCAAAACTCCCCTCCCCCCAAAAAAAAACCCAAACAACAACAACAAAAAAAAACCCAAAAAACCTAACCAACAAGGAGATAGCCAACCTATCAGATGCAGAGTACAAAACACTGGTAATCAGGATGCTCACAAAAATTATTGAGTACAGCTGCAAAATAAAGAAGTCAAGGCTATACAAAATGAAATAAAGAAAAAATATACAGGGAACCGAATAAAGGTAAGGAAACTGGGACTCAAATCAATAATTTGGAACAAAAGGAAGAAGTAAACATTCAACCAAAACAGAATGAAGAAACAAGAATTCAAAAAGACAAGAAAAGGTTTAGGAACCTCTGGGACAACGTCAAACGTTCCAACATCTGAATCATAGGAGTGCCAGAAAGAGAAGAACAAGAGCAAGAAGTTGAAAACTTATTTGAACAAATAAAGAAGGAAAACTTAACCTAATTTGGTGAATGAACTAGACATACAAGTCCAGGAAGCCCAGAAAGTTACAAAGAATTTGGACCCAAGGTGGAACACACCATAACACATTATAATGAAGTTACCCAGGATTAAAGATAAGGCAAGAATCTTAAAAGCAGCAAGAGAAAAGGAGACAGTTACCTAAAAAGGAGTTCCCATAATACTATCAGCTGACTTCTCAAAAGAAACCTTACAGGAAAGGGGATGGAAAGAAGTATTCTAAGTCACAAAAGCAAGGACCTACAGCCTTGTTTACTGTATCCAGCAAAGCTGTCATTTATAATTGAAGGGCAGATAAAATGCTTCCCAGATAGGGTCAAGTTAAAGGAGTTCATCATAACCAAGCCCTTATTATGTGAAATGTTAAAGGGACTATCTAAGAAAAAGATTATCAAAACTATGAACAATAAAATGACAACAAACTCACAACTATCAACAACTGAAGCTAAAAGCAAAAACAAACTAAGCAAACAACTAGAACAGGAACAGAATCACAGAAATGTAGATTACATGGAGGGTTATCAATGGGGAGAGATGGGGCAAGAATGGGAGAAAAGGTACAGGGAATAAGAGGCATAATTGGTAGGCAAAAAATATACAGGAGGAAGTTAAGAACAGTATAGGAAATGGGAAGCCAAACAACCTATAAGCATGACCCATGGACATGAACTAAGGTGGGGGGAAGCTGGAGGGAGGTTGGGTGCGGGGCAGAGGGTGATAAAGGGGAGGAAAATGGGACAACTGTAAAAGCATAATCAAAAAATATACAAAAATACACAATTTTTATAAATCAAAAAAGGAAAAATACTTTTGGAGACATGACAATTTCCATAGGTAAGCAAAATTTAAAATAAAAATATATTCTTTGTACAATTATAATGTTAATGGCTATGTAATATTTCTGAGTTTGGGGCAGTGTTGTGAAAAGAGCACCAGGATCAGGTGACTTGACTCAGGTACTTGTTCAGGTTCTCTTGTTTATTATATGTAATATCTTGGACAATTGACTTAAGCTTCCTCCTCTCTAAAATGCGGACTACTTTTAGCCTATCAACTTCATAGTTTTGTTGGAAATGAAGTTTGAGTGGATAGTTATAAGATGAAACCACTCTGAAGTTGTAAAATTTTATTTCATAGTTGAGTTTTTTTTCCTTTTTAATCAATTTCAGAGAAACCTGAGACATATTTCAATTTTAAACATTTTAGACAGGATTGAGGGGATTTGAAATTATTGATGATTTTCTTAGTTGTTCTGGCATTTTGGTAGTTTTTTTCATTCCTTAATTTTTGTTCAAGTGCAGTTGTCTCTATTCCACCCCCCATCACTTCCCCTGGCCCCAGCCATCCTCACTTCCCACTCTTGATCCTACCCACCTTTGGTTTTGTCCATGTGTCCTTTATACATGTTCTTGAAAACCCTTCCCCCCCATTATCCCCTCCCACATCCCCTCTGGTTACTGTCAGTTTGTTTTTAATTTCAATGTCTCTGGTTGTATTTTGCTTGCTTGTTTGTTTTGTTGATTAGGTTCCACTTATAGGTGAGATCATATAGCATTTCTTTCACCACCTGGTTTATTTCACTTAGCATAATGCTCTCCAGATCCATCCATGCTGTTGTAAAGGGTAGGAGCTCCTTTCCTTTTTTTTTTTTTAATTTTAATTTTTTATTGTTGTTCAATTACAGTTGTGTGCCTTTTCTCCCCATCCCACCACCCCACCCCAGCCCAAGCTCCCTCCCTCCCCCACCTCCACCCTCCCCCTTGATTTGCTCCATGTGTCCTTTATAGTAGTTCCTGTAATCCCCTCTCCTCACGGTCCCCTCCCCACTCCCCACTGTCCCATGTTAGATTGCTCTTAGCTTCAATGTCTCTGGTTATATTTTGTTTCCTTTTTTTTTTTTCTATTTATTATGTTCCAGATAAAGGTGAGATCATATGGTATTTGTCCCTCACTGCCTGGCTTATTTCACTTAACATAATGCTCTCCAGTTCCATCCATGCTGTTGCAAAGGGTATAAGCTCCTTCTTTCTCTCTGCTGCGTAGAAATCCATTGTGTAAATATACCATAGTTTTTGGATCCACTCGTTTGCTGATGGGCACTTCGGTTGCTTCCAGTACTTGGCTATTGTAAATTCTGCTGCTATGAACATTGGGGTGCACAGGTCCTTTTGGATTTGTGTTTCAGGGTTCTTAGGGTATCATCCCAGCAGCGTAATTGCTGGGTCAAAGGGAAGTTCCATTTTTAGTTTTATGAGGAAATTCCATACTGTTTTCCACAGTGGCCGCACCAGTCTGCATTCCCACCAACAGTGCACTAGGGTTCCCTTTTCTCCGCATCCTCTCCAACATTTGTTTGTGGATTTGCTTATGTTGGCCACCCTGACTGGTGTGAGATGGTACCTCATTGTGATTTTAATTTGCATCTCTCTGATGGCTAGTGATGCTGAGCATCTTTTCATGTGTCTCTGGGCCTTCTGTATGTCTTCCTTGGAGAAGTGTCTATTCAAGTCCTTTGCCCATTTTTTAATTGGGTTGTTTGTCTTCCTGGAGTGGAGTTGTGTGAGTTCTTTTTATATTTTGCAGTACAGGGCCTTGTCTGAGGTATCATTGGCAAATATGTTTTCCCATATAGTTGGTTCTCTTTTCATTTTAATGCTATTTTCTTTAGCCATTCAGAAGCTTTTTATTTTGATGAGGTCCCATTTGTTTATTCTTTCCTTATGTCCCTTGCTTTAGGGGACATGTCTGTGAGGATGTTGCTGCGTGGAATGTCTGAGATTTTCCTGCCAATGTTTTTCTCAAGGAGTTTTATGGTGTTACAACTTATATTTAAGTCTTTTATCCATCTTGAGTTTATTTTTGTGTATGGCATAAGTTGGTGATCAAGTTTCATTTTTTTGCCCGTCGCTGTCCAGATCTCCGAACACCATCTGTTGAAGAGGCTGTTTATGCTCCATTTTATTGCTATGAACTTCCCTCTCAGGACTGCCTTTGCTGTGTCCCATAGGTTTTGGGTGGTTGTGAGTTCATTTTCATTTGTTTCCAGGAAGTTTTTGATTTCTTCCCTAATCTCGTTCTTGAAGTGACACAATATCCTTGTGGATATTTTGTTTGGAAGACCTGTCCATTTTTGACAGTGGGGTGTTAAAGTCCCCTACTATAATTGTGTTGCTGTCAATATCTTTCTTGAAGTCCTCCAAGATTTTCTTTATGTATTTGGGTGCTCCTATGTTGGGTGCATATGTATTTACAATGTTTATGTCTTCTTGGTGGATTCTTCCTTTGAGTATTATGAAGTGACCTTCTGGGTCTCTCTTTATGACCCTTCTTTGGAAGTCTATTTTGTCTGATATAAGTATTGCTACCCCTACTTTTTTTCCCTGTCCATTTGCTTGGAAAATTTGTTTCCAGGCCTTCACTTTCAGTCTGTGTAAGTCTTTTGTCCTGAGATGGGTCTCTTGTAGGCAGCATATGTGTGGGTCATGTTTTCTTATCCATTCAGCTGTTCTATGTCTTTTGATTGGAGCATTTAATCCATTTACGTTTAAGGTTATTGTCGATAGGTAGTTATTCATTGCCAGTTTTTCCTACCTGTGTTCCTCTCTCTTTCTCTTTTCCTTCCTTTCCTTAAAGCAGTCCCTTTAACATCTCTTGCAGAGCTGGTTTGGTGGAAGTGTATTCTTTTAGACTTCTTTTGTCTGGGAAACTCTTTATTTGACCTTCTATGTTGATTGAGAGCCTTGCTGGGTAAAATAGTCTTGGTTGCAGGCCTCTGGTTCTCATTACTTGGAATATTTTTTGCCATTCTCTTCTGGCTTGGAGCGTTTCCATTGAGAAGTCAGTTGCTAACCTTATTGGGGCTCCCTTGTATGTTACTTCCTGTTTCTCCCTTGGTGCCTTTAAGATCCTCTCTTTGTCTTGGAATTTTGCCATTTTAATTATGATGTGTCTTGCAGTGGGCCTCTTTGGGTTCCTCTTGCTTGGGACTCTCTGTGTTTCCTGGATTTGGGTGACTTTTTGTCTCATCAGATTAGGGAAATTTTCCATCATTACTTTTTCAAACAGGTTTTCTATCCCTTGCTCTTCTTCTTCTTCTCCTTCTGGTATTCCAATTATACGGATATTGTTACGTTTCATGTTGTCCTGCATTTCCCTTATTACCTCTTCATTGTTTCTGAGCCTCTTTTCCTTTTCTTGCTCTTTCTGGGTGTTTTTTTCTAATTTGTCCTCCACCTCACTGATCCGATCCTCTACTTCATGAAGTCTACTTTTCATTCCTTCTACTGCGTTCTTCAATTCAGAAATTGTATTCTTCATTTCCTCTTGGCCCTTGTTGATAGTTTCTATTTCCTTTTTCATGTTGATATAGTTTGCAGTGAATTCACTGTAGTTTCCCTGTAGTTTCTGGTAGTTGTCTTTGAGCTCGGAGAGCTCAGTGAGCTTCCTAATAACCATTGCTTTGAACTCAGTATCTGATAGTTGACTTGCCTCTTTTTCAGTTAGCATTCTTTCTGAGGTTTCCTCCTTTCCTTTCATTTGGGGATTGTTTCTTTGTTTTCCCATTGTTTGTGAGACTCTTCTTGTTAGCCTCTGCTTCTTAAATTGATCTATTCTGACTCGTGGGTTTATGGTATGAACTTCTATGGTAGAAGGACAATGGGATTCAGTGGTGCTGTCTCCTTAATCTCCTGTGCTCACTGGTCTTGAGCTGACATTTATGGGTTTAACACGGTCTAACTCTAGTCTTTTCAGCACTCCAGGTTTTGTTGTCTCACCTGTGGGAAAAAGAGAAAGGGGGAAAAAAAAAAAGAAGGGAAGGAGGGGAAAAGGCAATAGAAAAGGAAGGAAGAAGGAATAAAGAAAGATCGGAGGCAAGATAAGAAGGAATTTTAACAAAAATTAAAACAAAAGAATAAATAAAAGAAGGTAGGAAGAAGGAATAAAAAAGGTAAAGGATGGAAGGAAGAAGGAATAAAAAAATGCAGAAGGACAGAAAGGAAGAAGGAATTCAGGGGGAATGGAGGAAAGAAAAAAAAAAGTATTCTGCTGGCTTTAAACTGGTCAGGTTAGTTTTGCTGGTCTTTCTGTCTGTAGAACGGGATGGGGTGGTTCAAAAGATTGGTTTCACTTTTCTCCCTTCCTGAGCCATACTCTTCGCTGTTGTTTAGCCTCCAGTCCAGTTCCTCAGGGTCCTTCTGCTCCCCACTACGCCTTTAGTTCATCAGTTGTGCTGTCCTTGTGTTGCACCAATTAGTAGCAACTCACATTCCACCTTCTTGCTCTTTCCTGTCTTAGATGCTAGGGGCTCTGGGTGCTGCTATGAGGTAGTTCAGCCCTCTACTGGGTCAAGTCTTTCCAGGGAATGCAGTCTCCCCTAATCCTTCAGCTCCCCTCTGCTGCGTGTTCTGCCTTAGTCCTAGAGAGCCAGTAAGTCCTGCAGGGCTCTGTGTGCAGGGTCTAGGTAGGAGTTGTAGGTGTGGTCCCTTGCAGGCAGCCAGGCAGTTGATCAGCTGATCTGCTGCTTTGGGCCTTGGTCGCACAGGGTTGGCTGGTTTGCAGCTCTGGGACTCAGTCACGAGCTGCTGGCTGGTCCAGCCGCTTTGGTCCAGAGTCATGCAGCCCTCGGGTCCACGGCTTTGGGCCTGTGGGTGGGGCAGCTAGCCTCTGCTCCAGGTGCGCACCCACCCAAGGTTTCAGGTGTGGACGCCCCGGCAGGGTTTCAGCTGTGGGCCCCCAGTAAGCTAATCTGGGAGCGTGCATCTGAGCTTCAGGTGAGCGCCTGGGCTGCTTTTCTGCGTTCACATTCCAGGGGCTGAGGGGGGAGGGGTGCCAGAGGCCGCGGCTGCTGCGGAGACTTCTCTAGCTAGTGGCTGAGTGCCTCTATTTTCTTTTTCTTTTTGAGAAATTCTTCCTATTCAAGCCCCCCTGGTCCAAACAAGCACCTGTCTGCTCACACAGCCCAGCCTGGCTCTCTCCCAAGAATCCTGCAGCAGACCCTGCGCCCAGGCCGGGGGCTTCAGCCGCCCTGGTCCCCCCTCAGGTCCCAGGGACCTTATGGTCCTTAAGCACTCTTCTTACTGTCTGATCTTTTAATGTCCTCTATCTTTGGTCTCTGACCTTCATATATGCTGGAATACCGTTGGCTGTTAGCTCTGCTCCTCAGATCAGCTAGGTGTTTCACTGGTGCTGAGGGGAATTGGAATCTGCTCCCACCTATCTCGCAGCCATCTTGAAACCCCAGGAGCTCCTTTCTTTCTGCTGCACAGTATTCCATCATGTAAATGTACCATAGTTTTTTGATCCATTCATTTACTGATGGGCATTTAGGTTGCTTCCAGCACTTGGCTATTGTAAATTCTGCTGCTATGAACATTGGGGTGCATAGGTTCTTTTGGATTGGTGTTTCAGTGTTCTTAGGGTACAGTCCCAGCAGTGGAATTGCTGGGTCAAAAGGCAGTTCCCTTTTTAGTTTTCTGAGGAAATTCCATACTGTTTTCCATAGTGGCTGTACCAGTCTGCATTCCCACCAACAGTGCACAAGGGTTCCCTTTTCTCCACAACCTCTACAGCGCTTGTTGTTTGCTGATTTGTTTATGATGGCCATTCTCACTGGTTTGAGGTGGTATCTCATTGTGATTTGAGTTTGCATCTCTCTGATGGGTAGTGATGCTAAGCGTCTTTTCATGTCTCTGGGCCCTCTGTATGTTCTCCTTGGAGAAGTGTCTGTTCAAGTCCTTTGCCCATTTTTTAATTGGGTTGTTTGTCTTCCAGTAGTGGAGTTGTGTGAGTTCTTTATATATTTTGGAGATCACAAAATTAAATTCAAGGTGTATAAAAGACTTAAAATATAAGTTGTGACACCATAAAAGTCCTTCAGGAAAACATAGGCAGGAAAATCTCAGATATTCCATGCAGCAATATTTTCACCGATATGTCCCATACAGCAAGGGAAATAAAAGAAAGAATAGACAGATGGTATCTCACCAAAATAAAAACCTTCTGCACTGCTAAAGAAACAGCATTAAAATGAAAAGATAACCAACCAAATCAGAAAACATATTTGTCAATGATACCTCATAGTTGAGTTTTAATACACACTGTGGAAGGAACATTGATATTATAACAGTTTGTCTTTCAAATGCAGACACAAGCCCCAGAAAATTTTGGGAGAAATCCTTGGAGATCTTGCATAAAAAGCATTCAGGTAAATCAGTACAGATGCTAATACTTGTGGCTTTCCTCCTAGAGGCAGCTGAAATATTTCTGTTTTTCTACCTGCCCACCTTTCCTGAATACCCCATTTTCTAATCAATTTGGGGAAGCTGTCCATGAGGCTCTGTATATACAAAATTGTGAATATGGGAGCAGTAGCTCTGCTTGAATTGCAGTGAGTGGTCGTTTTTGGTAGTTGCTACTAGCAATGGCTTACAAAATTTTCAGGTCATGTTATTTCTCCAAAGCTAGGCTGCCTGCATGTTTGAGTACAATTAACATATTATACCACTGTGAATGTACTCAGCCTTCTAGGAAAATGGATTGTCTCCCTAGAAACTACTTTAAGAATTCATATTATTTAAATTCCAAAAAGATATTGAAAATTCTTTAAAAAACCCCTCCAGAATAGTGGAAATTTTACCAATAATCCACAAAAGCATTACCACAGGCACAAGAACAACACTCAAAATAGTAGGAGAAAAATCTAACTGACTAAAACACGTGCTGAAACAAAGTAAAATGAAGGCACAGTCATGGGGATAAAAATAAAATTATTGAAAGAGTTAATTTTTTCATTTTAAAAAGGAGGGGTGATGATAGTGGTCTTTATAGAATGTATGGTATACTTTATTTGGTGTACCCTTCCCCCTTAAACATATACAAAATGATAAGTAGGTCCAAGAGGAGTTAGTAAAAAGAAAAATGTTTCTTTTACTACTGCACAAAAAGCATATGTTTCCAAGGATTCCTCACATCTATTTTTGTAAACTGAAGAATATTACATGCAGCTGGAGACACAACTGAAACCACATAGAAGAGAGTATAATTAAAAAGAGAGAAATCACTGGGGGAGAAGGGGGATTGGGAGTAGGTAGAAGAAAATGTGATGAATGTGTGATGGGAGGAGATTTGACTTGGGGTGGTAAACATGCAATACAATATACCAATGATGTGTTATAGAATTGTACACATGAAACCTATATAATTTTACTAACCAATGTCACCCCAATAAATTCAACAAAAATAAAGAAAATAAAGATATCCAAATGAAGGACATTTTCATTTCTTATTAAGAAAAATATATAAATGGAGAGGATTAAGTAATTAACCATCTCAAAAATGCTTGCAGAAAGTAAAATCCAAAAGTGCAAATCTCTGGTTGTGTTAGGGTGGTAACATCATATATGATTTTACTTTTTTCCTCTTTTTCCAAATGCCCTTTAAAGGGCTTACATTGTTTTTAGGTTTTTCTTTTAAGTTAAGGGTTATGACAGTCAGAGAAAAAAAAATGGTTAACTTAAAAAGGGAACACTAAAAGTGACAACAGAAAAAATAGAAGTCAAAAGACAATACAATACTGTTAAACTGCTGGAAAAATAAAAGGGGAAAAGCAGTCTAGATTTCCACTATAAAGGGGAAAAAAGGGGTAACACCAGAGTGCCTTGTGATATAGAACTTCTGTGTTTTAGATGTGGTGGCCACACAAAAGTATATATAGCTAGACACACTCATACACAAGTACCATTAAAACTGGAGAAATCTCAGTAAGTCAGTGTACTAAATAAATGCCAATTTCCTGGTTGAAATACTGTATTATACTGGGGAGAACTTGGTAAAAGGTATATGGGATCTTTGTTACAACTGCATGTGAATCTAAAGTTATAAGAAAATTGTAGAGAAAGGTGAGCTAAAGATTTATTTCACAAACAAAAACTAAGAAAATCTGTTACCAGCAGAAAGCCACTATAGAAACATTAAATACAAATGACCCAAGATGGCAGCTTAGAGATACAAGGAATGATGAATAATAAATCTGTTGGTAAATCAATGTAAGTGTTGACTGCATGAATCAACAATAATAATGTCACACAAAGTCAACAATACAGAGTTAAATTACAAAAACAACAGCAAATAAGTCATGAGGAGAATAAATGAGGTTAAAGGGTTCATGCAAGAAGCATGGACTAAATAAAACAAGGTTCATTTTGTAATGACAATATATTCAATCCAAGAAGATATATATATTTTAAAATATATTTTATTGATTACACTATTACAGTTCTCCCATGTTTTTCTCTTTATTCCCCTTAGCTGAGTACCCCCCTCCCAGTTCATTCCCCCCCTTAGTTCATGTCCATGGATAATACATATAAGTTCTTGGACTTCTCCATTTCCTATACTATTCTTAACCTCCCCCTGTCTATTTTGTATCCACCAATTTGTACTTTTTAATCCCTGCACCTTTTCCCTTTCTCCCCCATACCCCTCCCAATTGATAACCCTCCAAATTATATTCATATCTATGATTCTGTTCCTGTTCTGCTTCTTTGTTTTTTAGATTCGATTGTTGATAGTTGTGAATTTATTGCCATTTTAATGTTCATTGTTTTTATCTTTTTCTTACATAACTACCTTTAACATTTCATATAATGGCTTGGTGATGATGAACTCCTTTAGTTTTACCTTGTCTGGGAAGCACTATATCTGCCCTTCCTTCTATAATGATAGCTTTGCTGGATAGAGTAATCTAAGTTGTAGGTCCATGCTTTTCATCACTTTGAACACTCCTTCCCAGTCCCCTGTAGCTTGCAAAGTTTATTTTCAGAAATTAGCTAACAGATTTATGGGAACACCTCTGTAGGTAACTCTCTCCTTTTCTCTTGATGCTTTTAAATTCCCTTTATCTATAACTTTTGGAACATTAATTATGATGTGTCTTGGTATGTTCCTCCTAGGGTCTAACTTCTTAGTGACTCTCTGTGCTTCCTGGACATGTATGTCTATGCCAGCAAGCAGCCTTGTTTTGCAGCTTGGCCTCTCCTGGACACCTCCTAGCCAGAATAAGTAGCAGCCAACTGCATATCACTTTGTAGGTCATGCCAGGTGGCCCCAGACAGGGCACAGGAAGCATCTGACCTTGTTCTGCAACTCCTGCGAGGCTCCATAGCCAGTATAATCAGTGGACAGCTTCAGACCGTCAAAGCACCATCTAACCACCTCTACAAGTGAAAAAATCAGCGATTACCAGTGCCCCACTAAAGGGAGTACTGCTCTGTGGGATCAGCCACTGCATAGCAGATCCTCCATGGTGGTCCATGCAGCAAACAGGCCTGGGTGTAAATCCCTCTCATTGATGTGCCAATGGCAATAAAGGCTGGGGGTACATCTGGAACACCCAGATAAGTAGATCAGAGTGTCTATACCACTGGACCCTTTAGGATACCTACTACATAAGGCCATGGTACTAAGACTGGAATATATATGTCAGCTCTGCCTAATAAATAGAAACAAACACAAGGAGGGAACAAAATATAAGAAGACAAAGAACCATGTTCTAAAGGAAAGAACAGAAAAAAAAAAAACCCACAAAAAACTCCGGAAAAGAACTAAACAAAATGGAGACAAGCAATCTACCAGATTCAGAGCTCAAAACACTGGTTATAAGATTATCAATGATCTCAGTTAGAACTTCAACAAAGAGTAGAAAATACAAAAATGGAAGACGAACAGAAAAGTCAGCTTCAACAAAATTATCTGCACCTGCACAACAGCACAGAAGATTTGGTGGGTGGAGTGACCCTCAGCCAACCAGCTGGAGGGAAGGACCCACCAAAGAAAGACCCAACAACAATCAAAATCCAATTACATCCAGAGACCCAACATAAATGGCAAAAAGGGCATCCCAAGAGCACCTAGTTCAGGTGATCAAGGAGACTGCACCACAAATCCCATAAGCCTCCTACCATAGAAGTTCACACCACAAAGTCAGGAAGTCAAAACAGATCAATTTAAGAAACAGAAGCAAACAAGAAGAGTCTCACAAACAATGGGAAGACAAAGAAACAACCCCCAATCGAAAAGAAAGGAGGAATCCTCCGAAAGAGTGCTAAATGAAATAGAGGTAAGTCAACTATCAGATATTGAGTTCAAAACAATGGTTATAGGAATCTCAATGAGTTCAGTGAGGACTACCAAAAACTATAGGGGAACTATGAGGAACTTACTGCAAACTATATCAGCATAAAAAAGGACACAGAGACAATCAACAATAGCCAATAGGAAATGAAACATACAATTCCTGAATTGAAGAACACAGTACAAGGAATCAAAACCAGGCTAGATGAAGCACAGGATTGAATCAGTGAGCTGGAGGACAAGGTAGAAAAAAAACACCCAGAAAGAGCAAGAAAAGGAAAAAAGACTCAGAAAGAATGAAGAGGGTATAAGGGAACTGAAGGGCAACATGAAGTGTAATAATATCCGTATAATAGGGATACCAGAAGGAGAAGAAGAACAGCAAGGGATAGAAAACCTGTTTGAAAAAGTAATGATGGAAAATTTCCCAAACTTGATGAGAGAAAGAGCTATACTTCTCCAGGAAACACAGAGGGTCCCAATCAAGAGGAATGCAAAGGGGCCACTCCAAGACCCATCATAATTAAAAGGGCAATATTTAAAGACAGAGAGAGAATCTTATATGCAGCAAGGGAGAAACAGGAATTAACAAACAAGGGAGTCCCGATAAGGCTAGCAGCTGACTTCTCAATAGAAACACTATAAGCCAGGCAGGAAGGTCAAGAAATATTGCAAGTAATGAAAAACAAAGGCCTGCAAACAAGACTATTCCATCCCGTGAGGCTCTCAATTAATATGGAAGGCAAAATAAGGTGCTTCCTTGAACAAACAAGGCTGAAAGAATGTACCTCCACCAAACCAGCACTGCAAGATATGCTACAAGGGCTGCTTTAAGAAGAGAAAGAAAAACAATGAGAAAGGAACAAAGGTACAAGGGGAATAAAATGGCAAAGAATAAGCACCTATCAATAATAATTTTAAGTGTAAATGGCTTAAAGTTCCCATCAAAAGATATAGGGTAGCTGAATGGATAAGAAAACATGACCTGCACATATGCTGCCTACAACAGACCCACCTCAGAACAAAAGACCTACACAGACTGAAAGTGAAGGGTTGGAAAAAAATATTCCAAGCAAATGGACATGAAAAAAAAAGCTTAGATAGCAATACTTATATCTGACAAAATAGACTGCCATAAAACAAAGGCCATAAAAAGAAGCCCAGAGGGACACTTCATAACACTCAAGGGAAGAATCCATTGCAGATTCAACCAATTGAGACTAAAAGGAATATTTTCAATCTGCATTTGAAAATCCATGTGTGTGCAGGGCTAACTTAAGTTATACACAGATTTTATACTGCAGGGTGGGGGAAGGGTATCAGTGCCCCAATCCCTGCATTGGTCAAGGGTCAACTGTATTCTAAGACTGTAATGAGTGATTTCTTAATCATTTAACTCTAATATAAAGGTTAAAAGACAAAAGTATTAAAAATCACTATAGCTACAAAAAAAGACATAAACATTATAAACATATATGCATCGAACATAGGAGAATCCGAATATATAAGGAAAATCTTGGAGGACTTCAAGAAAAATATAGACAGCAACACACTAATACTAGGGGATTTTAACACCCCTCTGTCAACAATGAATAGATCTTCTAAACAAATATCAACAAGGATGTTGTGGCATTGAACAATGTCCTAGATCCAATGGACTTAACTGATATATATATATAGAACATTTCATCCCAAAGAAGAAAAATGCACATTCTTTTCACATGCACATGGGACATTTTCAAAGATAGACCACATGATAGGACACAAAACAAGCCTGGACAAATTCAAGAAACTTAAATCATATCAAGCATTTTCTCAGATCACAAGGGACTGAAACTAGAAACCAATGTCAAAGAAAAAACTAAAAAACACTCAAACTCATGGAAATTGAATGGCATGCGATTATACAATAAAATGGGATAAGAATGAGATCAAGGAAGAAATCAGAAAGTATCTGGAAACAAATGAAAATGAACACACAACAGTCCAAAACCTATGGGACACAGCAGTCAGTCCTGAAAGGGAAGTTCTTGGGGATACATGCCTAATGAAAAAAGATAGAAATATTTCAAATAAAGAACCTAACCCTACACCTACAAGAACTCGAAGAACAACAAATACAGCCCAGAGCAAGTAGAAGGAAGGAAGTAACCAAGATCAGAGTAGAATTAAACAACATAGAGACTAAAGAAACCATTCTAAGGATCAAGAAATCCAGGAGCTGGTTCTTTGAAAACATAAAATCAACAAGCCTTTAAGCAGACTCATCAAGAAAAAAGAGAGAGGACCTAAATAAACACAATCAGAAATGAAAGAGGAGAGATTAAAATTGACAACAAAGACATACAAAGGATTGTAAGAAATTACTACGAAGAACTATGTGCCAAGAAATTTGAAAATCTAGGTAAAATGGACAAAATTCTAGAAGATATAATCTTCCAAAGCTGGATGAAGAAGAAGCAGAAAGCCTGAAAAAACCAATAACACCTGATGAAATTGAAACAGTAAACAAAAAACTCCCATCACACAAACTGGATGGTTTCACAGAAGAATTTTACAAAATATTTAAGGAAGAGCTAAGCCCTATCCTTCTCAAACCATTCCAAAAAATCCAAGAAGAGGGAAGATTACCAAATTCCTTTTATGTAGCCAGCATCATCCTAATCCCAAAACCAGATAAAGACACAACAAAGAAAGAAAACTACAGGTCAGTATCTCTGATGCACATAGACACTAAAATCCTCAACAAAATACAGGGAAACCACATCCAGCAATACATAATAAAGATCATATACCATGACCAAGTGGGATTCACCCCAGGAATGTAAGGTTGGTACAATATTTGCAAATCAATAAATGTAATACATCACATAAAAAAAGGAAAGACAAAAATCACATAATCTTATCAATAGATGCAGAAAAAGTTTTTGACAAGGTACAGCACCCATTTATGATAAAAACACTCAGCAAAGTGGGAGTAGAGGGTGCATATCTCAACATAACCAAGGCCATATATGAAAAACCTAAAATCTACATCATACTCAATAGGCAAAAACAAAATGATTTCTCACTAAAATCAGGAACAAGACAAAGATGTCCACTTTTACCACTTGTATTCAACATAGTACTAGAAGTTCTAGCTACAGCAGTGAGACAAGAAGAAATAAAAGGCATACAAATTGGAAAGGAGTAAGTAAAACTCTCACTGTTAGAAGATGACATGAGAGTGTACATAGAAAACCCAATAGACTGCACAAAAAACTAGTCGACCTATTTGGCAAAACAGTGAGATACAAAATCAATATTCAGAAATCAAAGGCATTTTTGTACAACAATGAAATATCACACAGAAATCAGGAAAAAAAATCCCATTTAATATAGCAACAAGAAAAATAAAGTACCTAGGAATAAACCTAACCAAGGGGTGAAAGACCTGTACTCAGAAAACTACACAATACTGAAGAAATAAATTAAGGAAGACAAAAATAAATGGAAGCATATAACATGTTCATTGACTAGAATAATTAACATCATAAAAATGTCTGTACTACCCAAAGCAATTTATAGATTCATTGCAATTCCTATTAAAATACCAATGACATATTTCATAGATATACAAAAAACATTTCAAAAATTTATATGGAACAATAAATGAACCTGAAGATCCACAGCAATTTTGAGAAAGAAGAACAAAGCAGGAGGGATCACAGTACCTGACATCAAACTATATTACTAGGCCACAGTAATCAAATCAATCTGGTATTGGCATAAGAACAGATACATAGATCAATGGAACAGAATAGAGAGCCCAGAAATAAACCCAAGTCTCTATGGTCAATTAATATTTGACAAAGGGGACAGAAGCATAAAATGGAGTAAAAATAGCCTTTTCAACAAATGGTGTTGGGACATCTGGACAGCTATGTGCAAGAAAATGAAACTTGACCATCAGCGTACACCATACACAAAAATAAACTCAAGATGGATAAAAGACTTAAATGTAAGTCGTGATACCATAAAAGTCCTAGAGGAGAATAGAGCCAGAAAAATCTCAGATATTCCACACAGAAATTTTCACCAATATGTCCCCTAGAACAAGGGATATAAAGGAAAGAATAAACAAATGGACTTCATCAAAATAAAAAGCTTCCGCGTGGCTAAAACATTAGCAAAATGAAAAGGGAACCAAGAGTATGGGAAAATAAATTTGCCAATAATACCACAGACAAGGGTTTGATATCCAAAATATATAAAGAACTAACACAATTCCACACCAGTAAGACAATCCAATTAAAAAAAAATGAACAAAGGACCTGAACAGACACTTCTCCCAGGAGGACATACAGAGGGCCCAGAGACATATGAAAGGATGCTCAGCATCACTAGCCATCAGAAAGATGCAAATTAAAACCACAATGAGATACCATTCCACACCGGTGAGAATGGCCATCATAAACAAATCTACAAACAATAAATGCTGGCTAGGTTGTGGAGAATAGGGAACCCTAGTACACTGTTGATGGGAGTGCAGACTGGTACTGCCACTGTGGAAAACTGTAGGGAATTTCCTCAAAAAACTAAAAATGGAATTGCCTTTGACCCAGCAATTCCACTGCTGGGATTGTACATTAAGAATCCTGAAACACCCATTCAAAAGAACCTATGCACCCCAATGTTCATAGCAGCAGAATTTACAATAGCCAAGTGCTGGAAGCAGCCTAGGGCAGTAAATGAGTGGGAAAAAACCCTGTGGTACATTTACACATGGAATGCTATGCAGCAGAAAGAAAGAAGGAGCTCCTACCCTTGGAGATAGCATGGATAGATCTGGAGGGCATTATGCTAAGTGAAGTAATGCATGTGGTGAAAGACAAATAGCATATGATATCACCTATAAGTGGAACCTAATTAACAAAACAAAGAAGCAATCAAAATATAACCAAAGACATTGAAAATAAGAACAAATTGACAGTAACCAGAGATGAGGGTGAGGGAAATAACGGGGCAAGGATGGGAAAGTGTTGTCAAAGAACATGTATAAAGGACCCATGTATATTTTATCCTTTATCCATGTATAAAGGATAAAATCAAAAGGGGGTAGGATGGAGGGTGGGAGATGGGAGTGGGTGCGGCGGGGGAAAGTGGTGGCGGGAAAATGGAGACAATTGTATTCAAATGTTAATAAAAAATTATTAAAAAATTATAAATAAAAAATACTAGGAAAAAGATAAATATGAATAATGTAATAGTAAAAATTAATATCAAAAATTACTTTAAATGCAAATGGACTAAATTCTTCAATCTAAAAACACAGTAGCTTAATAAATAACAGATCAAGACCCTTGAATATTCTATCCAAGAGATACACTTGAGCAGGAAAGACACACACAGACTGACAGTAATGGGATGGAAAATGTTATCTCATTGAAATGGAAACAAAGAAACAAACAAAAGCTAGGGTAACAATACTTACATCAGACAAAATAGACTTTAAAAACAAAGCACATAACAAGAGACAAGGAAGGACTCAGCAATTCTATTTTTGGGCATTTATCCAAAGAAACTCAAAACACTAAATTGAAAGGTCATATGCATCCTTATGTTCATTGCAGCATTATTTATAAATGGTCTGATATGGAAACAATTTATTTGTCTATCAACAATGAATGGATAATGAGGAAGTGGTGCTTATATAAAATAGAATATGACTCAACTGTAAAAAAGAATGAAATCTTGACATCTGCAACAATATGGATGGGCCTAGAGAGTACTGCACTGTATGAAATACATCAGAGAAAGGCAAATACTATATAATTTCACTTATATGTGGCATCTAAAGAGCAAAATAAATGAACAAACAAAATTAAAAGATTCCTAGACAAAGAGAACATACTGATGATTGCCAAAGGTTAGGGTAGTTGGGGGACTGGGAGAAAAGGTGAAAACCCTGTGGTTTAAAAGTACAAATTAAAAAGTACAAATTGGTAGCTACAGGGATATAAAGTACAGTATATGAAATATAGTCAATATTATTGTAATAACTACATATGGTGTCAGATGGGTACTAGATTTATTGGGGTAATCACTTCATAAATTATATAAATGTGCAATCACTGGGGTGTACCCCTGAAATGAATATAATATTGTATGCCAACAATAATGGAAAAAATTAAAAACATTTTAAAAATTAAATTAAAATATCACATAAAAAGGGAATCTGCTTTTCCCCTTTGTATTTAACCCTGTTTAGAGAAACAATAACTTGGCCCTGGTCAGTGTTGCTCAGTTGGTTGGAACATCATTCTGTAAACTGGAGATTGCAGGTTTGGTCCTAATTTGGGGTGCATATGAGAGGCAACCTATCGATGTTTCTCTCCTTTTTTCTCCCCTCTCTAAAATAAATGGACATGTCCTTGGGTCAAAATAAAAAAAATAACTTAAATGATATTCTTAGATCATAGTAACTTTTTCAAGGCTGTTTTTTGTTTTTGTTTGTTTGTTTGTTTTTTGTTTTTTTTTTTACTGATTCTGCTTCCTTCTTACTTACAGGCTTGGAAAGTAGAGGAAAAGAGGACAATTGCAATTTGTAAAATATTTAACAAATCGTTTTTGTTAAAAAATTTATATTAAGACCTGTAAGCACATTACTTTCTTCAATTCAACAAACCAATTTTAGCTGACCTGACCTCCAATTATTAGAAGAAAAAGTATTCAAGAACTTGTACAGTAAAAAGAATAGAAAGAAATCCATATGAAAATATTCTTAGGAGAAAGTATACCAAATAGTATGTTTATTTCTGGGTGGTATTTTGTTCTTTGGGTCTTTTCTCAAATTAAATTATATTACTTTTATTAGGAAAAAAAACATACTGGAAGTCCGAAGACTGACCTAATAGTTCTGGATTGTGGTAATGACTCATTGTGAAATCAGTGCCCATAGCTATATAATTAAGGGACTTGACTAGATGATTTGTTAGGTCTCTTCAAATTTAATGTTCAAACACTAACATATAGTAATCATAAACATACATTAATCAGGACTGTAAGACATTCATATTTATGGAAAAGAGGCAAAGAACACAAAAATAAGCTCATAAGCCTTCCAAATTATGTCTTGGATATAGACTCATCCCTGTCTCCTACACCTACAGTGATTTATAATAATAGTCACTGTTTGAATAATAGCTATGACCTTCAATCAATCATCAAAGATTCTATTGTCTTCACTGTATTTTTAACAAGGGATGAAAATGATCTGATACATTTTAGAAACTTCTGCAACATAAGTAGGAACAAACTGCATTTTCTTTCTAATTCTCCAGGAAACAAGAAATTCCATACATCAAAACCCAAAATGCAGTTTAGTCAATCATAATTAGCCCCAATTTTACTAGTGGTAGCTGGATTAAAAATATTTAAGCCAGAAGATCTCTATTGCATGAGTAATCATCAAATATTTAGTTTTGAACAGATATTTACCATGGAGCTGACGGAAATAAAGTAATTCTTCCTTAGAAAGTTCATCTCCCTTTGAAGGGTCCTTGAATTTCACTTCAACATAAGCTGAAAACAGATTACTGAAATCAAATTTACTAACAAAGAGGGAAAAGAAACAGGTCCTTTAACAGCTCAAGTAAATCTGGGGGCAGAGAGTTAAGTAAAGGGTTTCTGTAAAAGAAAGGTATATGAAGAAATGTGGAAGTGGTATTCTTCTATTTTATAGCAAATAACAAAAAATACTTGATCACTTTGACTTCTATTATTTCTCCTACTTGCTTTTTAATAGTTTTCCAAGAGCCATTACAACTGAAAGAAAATCTGGCATTTGGAAATCTCTAAAAATGTGACTTTAGTCATTTAAAAACATCTTCAATAATAAGGAAAACATGAAGTTGAGTGCTCTAACAGATATGTAGTGTTCTTTCTATTTTTGACCATTCTACTGAAACATATTCACTACATGACAATATTAAACATTTTAATGGCAATTTGACTTGACAATGTAAAGTCCTTCATAATTAAATTAGTAGGTGGTTTGTCTTTTGTTTTTAATGCTGTGTTTGTGATCTGAGTGTGTGAGGAGTTAAAGATGACTTTCAGATTTTTGGTCTGGTAAAAGGATGGTTCCTGGTTATCCTGGGAAGACTCTAAAACAGATCCCAAGTGTAGTTTTAGAAAATGCTGGGGGGTTTTTTTGTGAATCACCATATCTAACCTAAAAGGTACTTTTGCAATGTTCCTTTAGTTTAAAGCCTAAGACTGTTTTCTCAAAATACAAATCAGGCTTGGAAAAAGGAAGGCTCTTAAAGTTAGTGGGAAACACTCAAGTAAACTGGAATGCTGTGGTAACCGAGGCAGTATGGTACAATAGAAAAAAACTGAGCTCAGGAGTCAGACCTCCACTTGAATCCCAGCTATGCAATGTATTAGGTGTATGATCTTAGGCAAATAATTTCATCTTTCTGACCCTTAGTTTCCTTATTGTCAAAGTTGGAAGTATTGTATAATACCATCTTACAGGAATATTGTGTGAATTACATATAAGAATGCATGTAAAATAAATGCCTTGACAGAGCAAGTTTTCACTCAGTAAATGATAGCTTTTGTTTCCTGTTCCAAACGTTCACTGTCTGTGGCTTGGTCTCATTTTTCTGAATAATTTGTAGTATTTCACAATTTTAGCAGTTCATCTAAAGTTAAATTTCACTCTCTAAATGACAGCAACAATAAAAATTCAACATTGTACCAATATTCAAATGATAGGTAGTTCTTATATACAAACTATCTTTAAATTGACAGACCACTAATAGAAGGGAAACTGGTAAACCCATTTGTTACACAGACTCTCTTCTATAGGTTTCACTATATCTACGTATCAGCAAAAGTATAAGTAGTATGATCCACGGACCACAATAAAGGAATGACCTTATATATTGAACATTATGTTATTTGTTAAAATGGGATTATATCTGTAATTATATTTGTCAAAATGGAATCAACTCCTATACATCATTAAAGAATGTTAAACTCTTACCTGGAGGAATATGCATCTTAAAAAGTAGTTTAAGCTTCTCAGTAAAACTTCCAATAAAATCGAATTGCAAATAGTCATACATCCAAAGGACATTCAATCAATTCCAGCAGTAGAGATTAATTAAGGTACAGATATTCACCAGGAATTAGAATTCAGAAACCTTCCTTTACTTAAGCTAACAGTTAAATAACGACCCAGTCAGCCAGAATCTCTCTGTCTAGTGTGTAAACAAAATCCCCTTTATCAGAGGGATAAAATGTTCTTCCTGCCAATCTTCCTTTTCCCAACCTCAGATTTCTTCTTTCTTTTGCATGTGACCATATGCCTCACTTGAGAAGAGAACTCTTTAAGGAGGTAACCCGGATGAGAAAGAATGCTTGGGTGTTGGAAAATAAAGGAATGATTAAACTGGTGGCCTATTTCCAGGTACAACATGTTTGTTGGATATTTCTCTACCACTGTCTACCACTATGTGGTTGGATTTTTACTGAGGGAGAAGGTCCTCTTGAAGTATCCATTTGCCTGAGTGTGGAAAAATCAGAACATTCCCTGCCTTCATGTTAACTGTTAAAATATCCATATCTAAAAGCTTGCTTTTTTTGGAAGGGTTGGGGCAAAATGAGACCAATATACTTAGATTTAGCAACAAACACAGAAAAAGGTCCAGTTTTTGCTAAAGCTACAATGTCAGGCTGATAAAAATCTGACTAAATTGGCAATAATAGGCAGTACAAGTATTTTTAGGGGCACCTTTATTTTTTGTTTGAAAAAAGAAAGTTATTCGACATCATCCTACCAATTGCAGAGGAGAATTCTTTGAAGTTTATAAGGCAGTCAGAATTTTTGTCCAATAATCTGAATGTCCATAAAGCTAGTAAGTCTCTGTTTGCAGAAGTAGCCCAGGGACTCAACAAGTAATATAACACTCTGAACTGCTGGCAGTCAATCTGATACTGTTCCAAATATGGCAGACAGGGGTCATGGTGCTTCAATACCGGACAACTCAAACACCAATAATAAGAAAAAAACAGCTCTTTCTATTAAAAACAAATAAAAAAGGAAAGTCATTAAATCAGCAAAAGTAATTTTATAAGATTTTTTCTTTTAAACATGCCTACTAAAATAAATACAAACTAAGAGTAGTTTTGATAAAAATTCTATTGAAAGAGTATTATTTTTCATTTAAAGAAGAACAGAAGGGGGAGGGTGGAGGTGGGGGAGGGAGGGGGGTTCAGCTGGGGTGGGGTGGAGGGATGGGGAGAAAAGGCACACAACTGTAATTGAATAACAGAAAAAAAATTTAAAAAATAAAATAAATAAAAAATAAAGAAGAACAGTACCTTAAAGTTGACATAAAGTTCATCCAATTCAAAAAGGCTCAATTTCACATCTTATGATACGACACACAACTTTAAAAAGATTAAAAACAACTTAGAATTTAACACTTTAGTATAGAAATTCTCTTTCGACTCCATGTAGAGATCTTCCTCTGCCAGAGTGAAACAGTTTTCTTCTAACTTTTAAAAGGAATAACAAATATAAATGAACCTCTTTTGCCCTTCAAAAAGTTGTGCATGGAATACAGGAGAATTCTACTGTGATATGTCCAAAAATTATTACAACTAATGAGAGTCAGTAACATGCCCATTTAATAAAGCAACATAAATAAATCCATGGCTCTTAGATACACAGCAACAAATTAAAAATGTAAGGGAAAAAAGATCTCATTCATATTAGCAACAAAACCATCAAAAGTACAGGAGTAGATAAACCCAACAAGCAATGTATAAGACCTATACAATAAAAACAATATGTTTACTAAAGGACATTTAAAAATCATTAAAATGAATATTAAAATCTTTTTAAAAGCCTTAACTAATTTCAAAATGGACCATAAAGCCATAGTAGGTCAAACAGTGTAGTTTTGCTGCATAAAAACAGAGTCCAGTAATAAACCAATGTATGTATGTAAGTATTTGACACATGGAGAAGGTAGAGCACAGTAAGGATGAACTAGTGAGTAAATGACATTCAAACAATGGGCTGTTTCAGTTGGAAAAAAATACCAATAGAGACCTACCTCACACTATAAATGAAATATATAATTTAGGTGTAGTAAAGATCTAAATGTTTAAAAAAACAAAGCAATATCAGTACTATATGCCAATATGAGAGAGTATGTTTATAAATCATATAATTTTATATAGGAAAGGCTCCTTGCTAAGTTTGACATGAAACTTATACAACATGTAAAAAATAAAAGATGTTAATTACATAAAAATTTGAAACTTATGCATTCTGAAATATACCCTGAAAAATTTAAAAAACCCCCCCCACAAGATTGAAGGGAAATATTAGCCACAAATATAACTGACAATAAATTAAAACTGTCACAGGTGGGCACAGGTAACCAGGTTCTTGGTGATTGCGGACAAAGAATTGATCCAAACATAGAGCTTATAGCATAAAGAGAAAGAGCAGATTTATTAAGTGGTGGTACATTTCACAGAACATGGGAGCAGGCCAACTCTGAGCAGAGACTGACCTCATGGGTTGGAGGGATTCTGTTCTTATAGGGCGTATCCTTCCTGGCTAGTTTTAGTGGGCTTTTATTGAACATGTACAAGTAGTTGTATTGCTTGAAAGCCACTGTGCATGTGGTCTCCCATGATTTTCTTTGATTGGCCACCAGAGAAGGGGTCGCACAATGTTACAAAATGGATGCCCCTTTCTCCCGGGGTCCCTTGCACTAGGTTTGCCTTGCCTGCTGCCAGGAAATTATCACTCTCCATGTCAGAGTTTGGTGAAAAGGAAAGGAATTATTTATTCAAAAGTCATATAGACTTAAGAGTAATGACTTAATGTTTTCCTTAAAATCCCGAAGTCCCTTAAAACACCCACAAACACACACAGTCCTTCCTTCCCTCCTTTGCCCAGTCTGGGGTACTGTATCTCAGGAAAAGAAATAGAAGTCCATGGCTCAGGTAGCCCTGTCTCTTCCCAATAATCTGTGCTCGGCTGGCAGGCCTCCCATGGTTCCCAGCACCATCAGCTGTGTCACCGGGATCTCCAGTTCTTAATCTAAAACCACATGGCACCTTCTCATGGCCCACCAGCAAGAGTCCTTTCACCCCTTTCCTTCCTGCAGTGTCTCTCCTGGATTCTTCTGAGCTGCTAAGAGAGAGCTCTGCATCACTGCTACATCTTGCTTTCCAGCTTCCTAAGCTGTGTGGCAAAGGGAGACTCAAAGCCGCCCGGTTCTTCTCTCCTCATGGCTGCCACACCTGGGTTTAAATCCCAGTGCCAATCTTCCTCTGCAGCCCCATTTCCGACTCTTCCCACAATCCGGCTACACTTGGCAGCATTTTGGTATTTTTCCAGCTTTTCTGGGCTGCCATAGTAAGTCAGGGCAGGCGTGGCTCCATGGCATGGAGCCAATCATCTCCAAGTTCTTATGCAGGCTCTGTAACCAGGGGGAGTTGCCCCCCAACTACATCTTGGGTGGAAGTCACTCCCATCTCCCTGGCTCAAAGCAGGGCCACAGATATTTAACATATCTATGAAACCAGTTAAAGGTTATGGATATGTTAAATGACAGTTCTAGAGGTTATCTGCAAAACTGTTGCTATGCAAAACAACTCTCAGTGGCCCTGCTCCATGTGCCCCCATCCCCCAGTTCAGATTTATGGGGATGAGGATATCCCTTATTTTTAATATTTCCTGGACACCCTCAGTTCTAGACCCCATTACAAATCCTTCCTTTGGGGCCCCCCTGGCTGCATCCTCTTACAATACCACTAAAATATAAACAGCTCCTAAAATCAATAAGAAAAAGACAAACAACCTCATAGAAAAATAAGCAAAAGCTATAAAAGGCAAAAAAGAGAAGAATTTTTTAAAGTATTTTTATTGATTATGCTATTACAGTTTTCCCAATTTTTCCCCCTTTATCCCCACTCCATCCTGACCCTCCATCCCTCCAGCAGTCCCCCCATTAGTTCATGTCCATGGGTTGTACATTTAAGTTCTTTGAGTCCTGTTTCCTATACCATTTTTATCTCTCTCCATCTATTTTATGCCTACTAATTATGCTTCTTCTTCCCTGTAACTTTTCCCCCTTATTCTTCCCTTCCTCCTCTCCACTGAAATCCTTCCATATGATGTCCATTTCTCTGATTCTGTTCCTGTTCTAGTTGTTTGCTTAGTTGTTGTTTTCATTGTTTGTCTTTTAGGTTCATTTGTTCATAGTTGTGAGTTTGTTGTCATTTTACTGTTCATATTTTTCATCTTCCTTTTCTCAGATAAGGCCCTTTAACATTTCATATAATAAGGGCTTGGTGATGATGAACTCCTTTAATTTGACCACATCTGGGAAGAGCTTTATCTGCCCTTCCATTCTAAATGATATCTTTGCTGGATAAAGTAATCTTGGATGTAGGTCCTTGCCTTTCATGACTTGGAATACTTCTTGCCAGTCCCTTCTTGCCCTTAAGGTCTCTTTGGAAAAATCAACTGACAGTGTTATGGGAACTCCTTTGTAGGTAACTGTGTCCTTTTCTCTTGCTGCTTCTAAGATTCTCTCCTTCTCTTTAATCTTGGGGAATGTAATTATGATGTACCTTGGTGTGTTCCTCCTTGGGTCCAGCTTCTTTGGGACTCTCTGAGCTTCCTGGACTCCCTGGAAGTCTATTTCCTTTGCCAGATGAGGGAAGTTCTCCTTCATTATTTGTTCAAATAAGTTTTCAATTTTTTTGCTTTTGTTCTTCTCCTTCTGGCACCCCTATAATTCAGATGTTGGAACATTTCAGGTTGTCCCAGAGGTTCGTAAGTCTCTCTTCACTTTTTTGAATTCTTGTTTCTTCATTCTGTTCCGGTTGGATGTTTATTTTTTCCTTTTGTTCCAAATATTTGCTTTGAGTCCTGGTTTTCTTCCTGTCACTGTTGGTTACCTGAATATTTTGCTTTATTTCATTTTGGGTATCTTTCTTTTGTTTTTTTAAGTTTTTCGACCAAGCTCATTTGGGTGAACATTTTGATTACCAGGGCTTTAAATTCTCCATCAGATAGGTTGGCTATCTCCTCATCGCTTAGCTCTCTTTCTGAAGTTTTGCTCTGTTCTTTCATTTGGGCCATATTTCTTTGTCTCAGAGCACCTGGTAAGTTGTAAGGGGGTGGAGCCTTAGGTATTCACCCAGGCAGGGCAACCCTCTTTGCTGCCTCTGGGGGAGGAGCCAGAGAAGGAACAATCTCTAGAGCAGTTTCCAATAGACTCTGTGAGACTGGGAGTTTCTCCCACCACAGCAACCCCTGCCATAGTCGACAGTCATCTTTGAGGCTCAGTTTCACCTTCAGCCAGTCCCACCCACGCAGTCTGCCATCTCGTCTCAGATTTTCTGAGCCAGCCCAGCCCTTGCGGTCTGCCGCCTGGTCTGGTTGTTCTTGTTGATTTTTCCTTTAATTCCTTGGTTGTCGGAGTTCTATGCAGTTTGACTTTCTGGAGCTTCTGGTTGTTTATTGATTTTAGATTGGTTGTTTTCCTCCTTTTGGTTGTGCGAGGAATCAAAGGGTTTCTACCTACCCCTTCATCTTGTCCAGAACTCTCAAGAAACTCAAGAAATACAGTTTAGTTTATGCTTCTAAAATTCCTATGTAAGAGAAGACTTTTTTAAAAACCTAATAAACATGTGACCAGTGAAATAAAAAAGACAATTTTTTTTATCTATTAAATTGGCACAAAGTAGATTTTTAATATTTGATGTTAATGGGAGAGTGGGAGAAAAGGGAACTCTTACACACTGTTTGTGGGATTGTAATTTGGTACAAATCATTTGGAGGATAATTTGGCAGGACCTGTCAGTTTTCAAATGGGCATACCCTTTGACCTAGAATCTACTTCTAGGAATTCACCTTACAGATATACTCTTACAAATGTATAAAAATAGATATACAAGGATGTTTAAGTAAGGTATTACTTATAAGAGCAAAAAATACTAAAGGTATATCTACAAGGAATAAAGTATAGCATATCCATACTATTCAGTACATTAAGAAAAGTAAGGTAGATCTGTATGTACTAATATACAGTAACCATGATATATTTTTTAATGAAAAGTTGCAGAACAAAGTGACTATTATGCTCTCATTTAAAAAAAAAACAACAAACAACTATATTGCCTGCCCTTACCCTTTCATACACATTTATGTCTATCGATATACAGGAAAATGATATAGAAGGATAGATGCCAATCATTTTAATATTTGTTACTCCTGGGGTAGAAACCTTTATTTTTTACATTTCTGGAATATCTGAATAATTTACAATAAGCATGTATTACTTTAGTATTTTAAGAGTTAATATATGAAAACTAAAACAATTCTATGTCAATTATGTCACAATAACATCACTGATTTAATTGAAATCTAAACCTGGAATCATAAGAAATGTTAATCTTCTCAGACTTGTACCTCTGAGGACTTGGCCTTTAATCAAGTATGTTTACAAATAAACAATACTTGCTAATGACAAAAGCTCAAATAGTACACAAGGATATATACAGCAAAGTAAACCTCTCCCTCTTCTGATTAGTAGTCTATTAATCCTGATCACCAGGGGCAACCGATATTAACAGCTTCTTATGTAGCCATTCAAATATTAAAAAATGAGAGTATTGAAAAAACACTGTTAGACATTCTCTACTTTATCTTAGGTATCCAGGATAATAATACATATTAGCAACATTGACTACTATGTAGGTCAGCTGTTCTTAAAAGTAGTTAGCTGTTCTTAAAGCACATCACAAATGCATTATGCTTAAATGACTACATCATAGTATTCACTATTGAAGGTCAAATAATACAAAACATGTTGGAGAAACCTACATAATGGGCTGGGTGAAAAAGGGGAAGAGATTGAGAAGTACAGATTGGTAGTTACAAAATAGCTATGGGGATGTAAAGTACAGCATAGGAAATACAGTCAATAATATTGTAATAACTATGTATAGCACCAGGTGTGTACTGGAAATATTGGGGGAAACATGTTGTAAAGTATATGATTGTCTAACCACTAACACCTGAAAACAACACAAACTATTGAATGTAAACTGTAGCTGGAAAAAAAAAAAAACAATCCCACCCTCAAAAGAAAATAACTTATTTCTTCCCAAAAAATATATAGTAAGCTAAGCAGTGGCAAGAATCTAGTTCAAATGTTTAGTTATTCTCATTTTCTTCACATAGAATGATAGTGTTTTTTAAAGTTGAAGAAAAAATTGTCACTTCAATTGATTTCCCCCCATTCAGTGGTTACTCACCACATTCTGCTTTATTATTTCCTCCTGGGTCTGTATCACATACAACCTATTTCAACAGCACATGCTGTGTATATCTTCACAATGAATATTACCATATTTCTACAAAAAATATGATTTCAGTGAATACTCATTAATAATAAATACCCACTTCTCTTATAATTCAATTTCATCAGACTCAGTTCTCAGAGGCCTTCATTCTATTTGTAGCTATTTTCTTAATTTGTTCAGTTTTTATACAAATTCTCACCTCCCACATTTCATTTGCCCTATATATTCATTGGAGATAATTCTATTTACTATGTGCCTAGAATAAGTACAATAACATTGATAAAATTCTTAGTTCCTAAAAAGAGAATAATTTTGTCCATTTTATATAGTGATAGATATTTAAAAGTGGTCATTATTTGTGAAAGCAAGTGAATATAGTTTCATTTAATGATAAGCAAATGGAAGCAGAGGAGGCTACATAATCTAGGAACAGTTCATAGAACTCATTTTTAAAGTGAAGTCATATTTTAAAATTATATCTTGTGTTATTATCTTACATTTAATATGCCACTAGAGACATAACTATAAATTGATTATTTTAAATATGGTATGAAATTATTTATATTAAAATCTTACCTCATTTGACTCCCTAATCAAATCTATAATATCCACTCTAATATGACTTCTTTTTTCATCACTCACATTTGAACCTTGCTGAACTCTTGAAGGCAATGGGCTATCCTTATTAGTAATACTATCAAAGAACCTATTCAAAAGTGATACTAACACAAGAATTAGTGGAGTAAATAAAATGCAGAGAAAAACGACAGATAATTTTTCCATAGTTAGTCAGAGGTTAATTTCAACTGATGGAATATAGGGTATGTAGAGGTATGTAAGGAGAAATAAGTTAAGAATAGGTACATCAAGACCTTAACATAGTGAATTCTAAATGTTAGGGTAAGGTATTTAATATATTTTATTCTGTACATAATGGGATTTGATGCACTATTACAATAGTTATGCAATTAAATATTCATTTCACATATACATACATAGTACACCCCCCCCCCCAATGCTTTACTACAAAACAACATTCATAGAAAAGACACTAGGAAAATAAAGCTCAGCCTACCCACCTGGAAACCAGAACAATTTCCCCAATTGGATATTTAACATTATCAACTACTCATTCCCCTTCAAATTACTTTTCACAGTGATACTTTATAGCTCAAAATGGGAGTATGAAAGTCCTGAAATAATGAATCAACAAAATTAGTGTCTTACCTCAAAATGATTTGCTTTTGTTATACTCTATTTGGAAACAGGAGTAGACTTCAGGCCTAGCTTTTTCATTCAACTAGCTTTGTGACCATGGGCCAATTTCTTCAAGTTTCTAGGCTTACTTTCCTCACCTGTCAAATAAGGGAATGAACAACATAATCTCTAAGGGGCTCTTCAGATTTAAATGTTATGGTTATTATAATACCTGTTTAAAGCTGTCACATCTTCAACATCATCTTTACATGCCAGAAGTTTGTCTAAATTATAGTCAAGTATTGCCAGTCCCAGTTGTAAAACTGTCTTTAGTTCATGGTAGAAGAAACAGTCCACCACATTCACTTCACTTTCAACAGGTAGTACACTAATAAAAACTGTGAGGAACTATGAGAGAGAAACTGAGGAAAAGAATGTCATATCAGTCATGTGTTCTGTCAGTTGGGGAAGGTCATCCCTGATAAGTTCTTCAAAGACAGCTTGATCTACCAAGGCACCTGGAGAACATAAAAAGAAGTTTAAAAATGAACAACACCTTTCAAGACAACTTATTTCTGATATTTCCCACTTATACTAGTATGCTCATATATCTCATTTTTCCCCTAAATTGTGTCTTGCATCAAGAAGCACTTGAGAAACTCAATTCAAATTCATTTGAACAATTATTTATTGAATTGTTATTATATGTAGAAACCTGCTATACACAGGATAATGAAATGGTGTCATCTTTAATAAGCTTAATATCTAGTAGAACTTAAATAGACAAATGACTATAAAGAAAGCCCATACAATCAATGACCTAGCCATGATACTAAAGGCTTATGAGGGTACAAAGGAGAGACCATGTATGGTTTTAAGGTAGGAGATCATAGATCTACAAAGATTTGATGACTAAAGACAATACTACACAAGTAACGAACCAAGAACTTTGTTCTTCTTTCAAACTTTTCATATATCTATACAATTCACATAAATGTGGAGATTCTAAACTGATAAAAATCTATCTCTTATCAAGAAACTATCCAGCAGCTCTCGATGCTTCAGATCATCATTATTTTAGCAATACAGAAAGAATAAACTTAAAATTTCTACTTTATTAAGAAACAGAGCAGCCCTGGCCAGTGTGGCTCAGCTGATTGGAATGTTGTCCCATAAACCGGAAGGTCATGAGTTTCAGCTCAGGTTAGGGCACAGGCTTAGTCTGCAGGTTTGATCCTCAGGGTACAAACAGGAGGCAACAAATCAATGTTTCCACATCAATGTTTTTCCCTTTCTCCCTTCCTTCCCCTCTCTGTGAAACCAATAAGCAAGTTCTCGGGTGAGGATAAAAAAAGAAACAAACCAGGTTCACTATTTTTTTTTAAAATAGTGTGGCCAGTGTGACTAACTTGGTTGGAGCATAGTCCCATAAACCAAAAGGTCACACGTTCGATTCCTAGTCAGGGCACTAGGAATGCCTAGGTTACAGGTTCAGTCCCTGCCTGGATGTGTACAAGAGGCAACCGATCGATGTTTCTCTCTCCTCCTCTCATCCTCTTTCTCTAAAATCAATGTGCATGTCCTCAGGCGAGGATTTAAAAAAAGCAACATATTAAACAATCATTATTTAGTTCAAAAAGCTCCTTTCTTGAGTGTGTCAATGAATGTGGCATTTTGATACTGCTTGCATTTGATCAGTTCTTCCGTGTGATAGGTAATTAGATAGACAAGACACATATAAATTATTTAGAAAAGAAATATGTGTTTCTTCATGTGAGTTTGTTTTTACCAATCATTCAATGATTAAAATAATCAGGCAACATTTGTTCACATACAGCAACCAGAAGCCAAAAAGCTTCTTCCTCTTTTGCATACAGAAGCAACTCTGAAGTCCAAATGTTCATTGCCTAAAATTCATAGAAAAATTAAAAATTCTTTTAGATGATCCATTGAATTAAATTACTCTTCAAAAAATTGTCTATTGATAAATTTCAATGAATAAATAGGTTCAGTATGTAATAATATTGGTGCTCAATCTATTATAAATAATCAATGGCAGAGAGAGCTAGCTATCCACCATAATCTATAACCCCTTCTTCAATAGTATCTGGACATATGTGTGCTCAGCCACACATTTTGCAGAATTCTTTTTAAATTGGTGTGGCCATGAGATCAATCCTCTAATAGAATGTAGATGATAAATAAAAATTACAACTAAACAAAGAACAATCATCATGCAGAACTGCCTGAAATCTGGCTGAATGGAAGTCCAACAACTAGGGAATTAAATAAGAAGCCACATGGAGACTGGTAGGAAGGGTAGAGATGCAGAATGGGCTGGCCCCACACTCACAAGTGGCAAATTAAAAATTGGGAGGGATATGTGGGCTTCAGAGGATCCCCCAGAGAAGTGAGGCCCCCCAGCCCAGGGTTCCAGTGCCAAGAAGAGATGTCCCCATAACTTCTGTAAAAACCAGTGGGGAACAGATAGGGAAGCAGTGTCAGGGTCAAAAAACTGAGGAAAACAGAGTGCCACTGGAGTCCCAGGAAGCTGCTCTTAACAGGCTTACTCATAGTCATTCTGTCTTGAGTTCCAGTGCTGGGGCAGCAGCTCAAAAGGCAACCAAGATATATGAGGAGGAACTGAAATGTCCAGCAACAGGGCAACAGATGAGGCTGGGGCTGGGGGAAGCTCTCTCCTAGGTAGAAACACTGGCAGAAGCTGTTGTTCCTTTGATGAACCCTCCTTAAACAGAACCGGCAGGTGGATGCTGTATCTGAGACTCTGTCAACCTGGCTCACACTTTTTGCCCCAACCCAGTGATTCCATGAGGCCCCACCCCACCCAACTTTTGGACCCATCCAAGATGTTTCCAATTGCTTTTCAATATGAATTGCCTGTCCAGGCTCAGGATTCAGATTTCACTAATATCTTTCAAATAAGCAGCATCTGGCCTCAGCATGCCCCATACATCTTGCTAAGTGGCCATAGGCCTGGCACTATCAACAGCCAGCCTTGGTTTGCAGCTTGGCCTCACCTGGGCACCTCCAAGCCCAGCGCAAGTAGCAACCATCTGCAGATCACTTTGTAGCTCATGCCAGGTCACCACAGGCAGAAATTAGGTGGCAGCTGACCTTGGCCTGTACCTCCAGAGAGGCCTCAGACCAGTGCAAATGGTGACATCTTCAGTTCATGTCAAGGCACCACCACTCAACAACCTCTGTGGGGGGTCCGCCACAGATGAGAATAAGTCTACCAAGACATGATTTGCTTGGGGATGAAAGGTGGCTGATCTCTCAAAGGAGAAGGTCCAGGAGCCTCTTCCTCAATGGGCTTTATTGGATTCAATTTGCACAGGAATACAGGTAAAGCTCATCTATCATTGTCAGGCAGTAGTGATATATTGTTTAATAGATAACATACAAAGAACTCTGAGGGCTTATTCTGAGTCAGGGTCAGTTAGCTAAAGGGCTATAAAACTTTGGGGAACAAACTCATTTTATGCTTGGACCCTTATCAGAAAACTGAGGGCACTCTTAGCAAAGCAGGTTTCACAAGATTTTATGTATTCTTTCTTAGGCCTGATCACCCCCGGGTAACCGTTCGTTCCTGCCCAGGGCTGCACTGCCCTCCAGCATTATTTCAGGCTTAAGTCAGGCAGGGGAAGTAAGGCAGCGAAGAGATTAGGAGACTTCTCGCACACAGAATGAGGACTCAGCCTATGTCAAAGCCAAGGGGTGAGGGTCTATCACCCCCTTTTTCTATAGCCCTCCAAGTCCTTCCCTGAGTGCCCCCTCATGACCTTGTTTGTCTTAGGTCATCCCTCCCTTGAGGAATCTTACCTGTCATTGGCTAACCAGTCATCTGCTCGGAGCCAAACAGGGTGAAGTAAAAGGGGACAGAGGCAGTGCCCTTGCCAGGGAGATAAGCTTTGTCTCCCTAGTGGCTTATGGTCCCAAGGTCTCTTTACTGAGCCTTAGCCATGAGGGGTTTACAGCTTCTGAAACCAGGCACGGCGGTTCCCAACAAACCTCCACAAGTGACGCACTCAAGGGACAGAATCAGCGGGTATCAGTGCCCTGCAGAAGTAAGTCCTGATGTGTGGGGTGGGCACCTGCACAGCTAATTCTCCACAGTGGTCAGAGAATCACAGCCAGTTCTTGGAGCTGATCAGCCTGGGAGTAAATCCCTCCCAGTGATGTGCCAAGAGCAATCATGGCTGACCTACAACAGGGGGATGTACACAGCCTGTGGGGCACACTACGAGTGCCCAACTTGGGTGATCAGGGAGGCTGTGCCACTGTACTCTGCAGGACACCTACTATATTAGGCCACACTACCAAGACCAGGAGTCAAAGCACTTCCACCTAACACATAGAAACAAACACAGGGAGGTTGCCAAAATGAAGAAACAAAGAAATATATCCCAAATTAAAAACAGAACAAAACTTCAGAAATTGTAAACAAAATGGAGACAGAAATCTACTAAATGGATAGTTCAAAACACTGGTTATAAGGATCTCAATAAACTTACTGAGAATTTCAACAGCATAAAAAAGGACCAATCAGAAATGAAGGATACACTAACCAAAATGAACAATAATTTATAAGGAACCAACAGTAGAGTAGATGAAGCCAAGAATCAAATTAGCAATTTGGAATAAAAGGAAGCAAAAAGCACCCAATAAGAACAGAAAAAAGTAAAAAAAATCCCCCTCCTCAAAAAAGAGTAAGGAGCCTGTGGGACAACTTCAATTGTATCAACATTCATATCACAGGGGTGCCAGAAGAAGGGGAGAGAGAACAATGAAAACCTATTTGAAAAAAAGTTACAGAAAACTTCCCTAACTTGGTAAAGGAAATAGACATACAAGTCCAGGAAGCACAGAGGGTCCCAACCATTATGCACCCAAAGAGGCCCACACCAATGACACATTGTAATTAAAATGCCAAAGTTACACACAAAGAAAGAATCTTAAAAGCAGCAAAAGAAAAGCAGTTAGTTACCTACAAGGGAGCTCCCATAAGACTGTCAGCTGAGTTCTCAACAGGAGCTCTGCAGGCCAGAAGGGATTGGCAAGAAATATTAAAAGTGACAAAAAGCAAGGACCTACCACCAAGATTACTCTACCTAGAAAAGCTATCATTTTGAACAGGATAGATAAGTTTCCCAGACAAGAAAAAGCTAAAAGAGTTCATGACCACCAAACCAGTATTATATGAAATGTTAAAGTGTCTTTTTTTTTAAGAAGAAGGAGAAAAAAGATAAAAAATATAAACAATAAAACAGTAATGTATACATATAATTGATTTGAGGAGATCCAAGATAGTGGCAGAGTAGCTGGTAGTTCCATCCCCTTGCTCCCAGACCTCGACTGGACTTACAGCCAAAACACAGAGCAGAGAGTGAGTGAGAACATCTGTTAGTGAGTTTGTATGCAGATGATGAGTGCAGGTAGTGTGCGGGAGTGTGCGAGAACCAGTCCACCTGCAGGATGCCCAAATCAGCAGCCTGGACTTTATAAGCTGAGCTGCCATGGTTGCACAGCTCAGCACTTCTGGCTGCAGAGCATCAGGGCAGCTGCGGATCAGCTTAGGAGTCATGAGCTACTGTGGTGGAGAGAGAAGGCCTGGGAGGTGTGGGTGTCAGAAACAGTGTGGTGGGAGCTGGCCTACCCGAGGTTGAAGATCTCTGGAGGGAGTGGGGTCAGCACTCTGCCCCTGCTCTCTTATAGTATAGCTATGGTGCTCTTCCCAGTGCTATCTGGGAAAGATCCAGAGACAAACTTTATCTAAGACTGTCAGAAGGTCTGAAAGGCAGTGGCCAGCCCTGACTGTGAGACACTCTATGAATGTGCAGGAGAGGATGCACATGGAGAACAGGCCCCACAGGAACCAGTGCTACACTGTGGGGCCACACAGAAACTTGGTAGGGAACCAGGGCTCACACACCAGCATGTGTGGGCACAGTGGCTCTGCTAACCAAAAACTCAGAGGGATAGAGTACACTGAAGGAACGGTAGGACCCAACCCAGCATGGCTCACAAGTAGAGGTGTGTTCAGAGTGGAGAATTCAGGCCAAACCTCCTGCAAGGGAGCTGCAGGCTCGGGCCTGTAAAGTAGGGGCTGAATGCCTATGATTTGCTACAGCCAGCCAGATCCCGTCAAAGCCAGGTGAGCCCAACCCCCAGCAAGTCCAGGGTTAGGAGTCTCCTGCCAGGTACATTTCCACAGGGGAAAGAAGAAAAAGCTTTGTAAAGGCACTTCATTAGAAACTATGAACTACACAGTTCCTTGAGCCCTAATCTACTAAACCCAGCAAAAAAGAAAGAATGGAGACAGGGGATAGAAGATAGCCATTATGTATGTGGGAGCTGAGTCCACTTGCTTGAGCACCCAACTGGGACGCTTAGCCAATCTTCCAAAAAAACAAAGTCAACAGCCAAGACAATCTCAGCTGATATGAAGTTTGGAAGCCAAAGTGTGCAGAGGACGCTTCACAACAGGTGGTAGGAGGGTTGATAGGCCGATGGGAAGGTCCGAGGGACTGATGCCAAAGACTATGCCATGGGTACACTGGAGAGCCAGGTCAGTGATAGCTGCTTAGTGGCTCCTTCCCCTCCCAGGGTGGGGAAGTCCCAGACCTGCACCAGAAGAGATCTGGACCCATGAAGTCAGTGGGGGGGGGGGTAGTGTAGCAAGCAACACAGTGGGTGGAGTACCCAGGCTGGGACATTGCCAGAGAATTTGGGGGAACCTGGTGCCACCTGGTGCTGGGAGAGGAGGTGTGCCATGACTGGATGTTACCCAGAAAGACTCTGGACTTGCCAAAGGGTTGGACTATGTGGAAAGCTGGGCAGTGGTTTAGAGTGGCAGCGGTGCACAAAGAGACTTTTTTCAAAAGGGGAACTGAGGGGTCAGTGCAGGGACCTCGTGTGGACAGCAGCCTGGCCAACAAGGAGGGAGGAATGGGGGCACAATTTGCTCCCATTCAGTGCACCTCATGGACTGACCAAAGGGGTACAAAGCAAGGTTGCTTATTGGCGCCGGCCAGTGCAAATGCACAGATAGGACAGTGTGGGCTGCACAGAGCTCTGAGGGCCTGGGCTGGAGACTGGGCACTTGTGATTATGGTAACCCACACTGAACCCCCATCCTTGTGGAACCACAGGAAAGGGAAAAAGGAGCTCAGCACCAGTCTGCCTGAAGGAAATGAGAAGATCTGCAAAACCTGCTGGGCAGGTATTTTTTTTTTTTCTTTTTTCCCTCAAGAGTAAGACAGTAAGAAGTGGAGCTAAGAGAAAACCAGAGACAGATCCAGAAATAAGTAAGAAGGCAAATATCAAGAGCTGAGACAAATTTCACCTCTTCATCAGAACTTGTATTTTTTGGTTTTATTTCTTTCTTTCGTTTAGTTTTCTTTAGTTTGCTTTTTTTTTCTCTTCTCCCTTTTATACTGCATTTTCATTTTGCTTCTTTCACTTCACTCATATCCCAAATAACTCACTATTCTTGGTCTTACACTTTTTATTCAGCTTATATATTTCTTATCATATCATTGTTATGCCAAATCCCACATAGCACCCTTTCCTGGTTTTAATTCATTTCATCATCTTCCTAAGCTTTATTACTGTTGTTGTAAACTTTATTTTCTCTCACTCTACACCAAGCTTCTATCTCTTTTTTTAAAAATTTTTATTGTTATTCAATTACAGTTGTATGCCTTTTCTCCCCATCCCAATGGAATTCTACGCAGCAGAGAGAAAGAAGGAGCTTATACCCTTTGCAATAGCATGGATGGAACTGGAGAGCATTATGCTAAGTGAAATAAGCTAGGCGGTGAGGGACAAATACCAAGCTTCTATCTCTTACTCTTACTATTTCTCTTCCATCTAACCTCGCATAAGCACTCTTCTTGCGTAAGTAAGCTCATTCTTTTTCCCCTCTTATAAGAGTCTTATTGCGAAAAACAAAGTGGAGTGGGAATATGGCAGTGAGATAGGTGAGAGCCGAGTCTACTGCCCCCTGTGCACAGGTGAAACACCTAGCTGATCTTCTCAGAACAGAGTGAACAGCCAATGGTATTCCAGTATATATGAAGGTTGGAGGCTACAACTATAGAGGACATTAAAAAATCAGACAGTAAAGAGATTGCTTTCGGATGATAAGGTCCCTGGGACCAGTGCAGGGACCAGGGCGGCTGCAGCCCAAAGCCTGGCACCTGCTGGGCCTGCCGCAGGATTCTTGAAAGAGAGCCAGGTCAATGGCTGCCTCCCCTGCCAAACAAGGAGGATAGAGCAGCACCAGGATGGACCTGGATGCTTGAAGTTGCTGGGGGAAATAAATACAAAGTGGCAGATGCACAGGGGTGGTGTTCACCCGCTGAGACTTTGGATGATGAATAGGTCATTACCAGAGAAATTGGGGAGCAGAGTGACACCCAGAGAAGGGAGAAGAGCTGGGCGGTAACAGACCCTGATCCATATAGTCTCTGGTCTGGTTGGAAAGTTGTGCTCTGAGAGAAGCTGGGTGCTTCTTAGGAGTGGCAGGCTTGAACCGGAGGAATTTTTTCCAAATAAAGGCTCTCAGTGGCTGTTCAGGGAACTCGGCCACAGCAGCTACCCTGGCCTCCCCCAGCTAAGCACCTGAAGTTGGCTGTGGGCCTGCCCCTGCGGCCATGACTGCAGCTGCACCCTTGCTCTCCCCACCCCTGGCTACAGTGGCTCGCCCATGCCCGCTGCCCCAGCAGCACGCGTCTAGCCATGGTGTTGCCTCCGCCCTGCAGGGCTGGACTCACTCGCTAAGAGAAAGGAGGAGGCGACCACCACAGAGGAGAGCAGCAGGGCTCAGGGAGTTATTAGTCCCCAGAAAGACTTAACTCAGTGGAGGAAATGAACTACCCTGAAGACAATTCGAGAGTGCCCAGCACCTAGCACTACAAAGAGCGAGAAGGTGGTGTATGAGTTGCCTGTAACTGGTGCACCACCAGGACAGCGCAACGGGTGGACTGAAGGTATAGGCCTGGCACAGAAGGGCACTGGAGGCCTGGCAGTGAACTGAGGAACTGGGCTGGAGGCTGGGCAACTGTAAAGATTGAGATGGAGACCTGGCCCCAGAGACCTGGCCACATTCCTCGCAGAACCATAGGAAGGAAGAAAAGAAAAACCCAACCCCCATCACCCTGCTGTAGCCAGGAAGACCAGCATAACTTGCTTGGCTGGTTTAAAGTCAGCAGGAGGCTTTTTTTTTCTTTCCTTTCTTTTTTTTCCCCCACAAGTGAGACAATAAGACCTGGAGCTGTGGAAGGACCAGAGTCAGACCCAAAGAGGATCTTCCCAACAACAGAGAAGGAGACAAATTTCACTTTATTTCAAAGAATTTTCAAGTTATAGGTTATTTGTATTGTTTTTTTCATTATTTTTGCTTTTTACTTTATTAGTATTCTCTATTACTCTTCTATCTATTTAGTTGTCTTCATTGTGTTTGCTTCATTGAATTGTTTGACTGGTTTTCCTTGCTCTCTCTTTAATAGCATATTTTTAATATTCCTTCTTTCACTTCAATTGTGTTCCAATAGCACACTACTATTGGTTGCGTACTTCCTATTCTTGTTCTTCAGATCACGTAGATTCTGTCATATGATTGTTGTTCCAGTATTATTGTAAATAATTCTTGTTCCACACAACTGTAAATACTATACAGCACCCCTCCTGGATCTTAGCCCATTATACTATCTTCTGGAATTTTATCACTGTTGTGGTTAACTCTATTTTCTTGCACACTACACCTATTTTCTAACCTTTACTCTCACTATATCTCATAATCTGACCTTCCACAAGCTCACTGTTTTCTGCAACTCACAATCCTTCCCGCCTCTAACAAGAGTCTTATCTCTTTTTCTATCCTTTCTAAAAAGTGGCTAATTGTGTAAAATATCATGGTTAACCCTACATGTATCCAAAGGATATCCTATCTTTTCTTTATGTGTTGGTACTTTAAATCCCATGCAATACACTCTGGCTGTCTTAATCCATTTGGCCTTCCCCCTCCAACTGACCACATAAAAGCATAGGTGGGAGCTGTGAACACCAGTATACCTACTGGAAAAGAGAACCCACCAACAAAGGAACCACCAACAGATAAAGGAATAGGGTGAAGGAGTGAGTAGAAGCCACACTAACCTCCACGCAGGACTAATCTGGTAATAGAACTAAAAGGTGGAGAAATTACCCAGAACAAACAACTTAACAATAGTGAAAAAGAAGCCTCGAAACCTCAGACAGACAGAAGAATCAGCTTTGACACAACCTGCAAGAACCTGCACAACAAGTGTAAAAGATGTGGAGGATGGAATGACCCAGAGTTAACTGGCTGTAAGGAAAGTCCCACCAAAGAAAGACAAAACAACAATTAAACACAAAAACATCCAGAGAACAAACAAAAATGACAGCCCAAGAGCATCAACTTCAGGATATGAAGGAGACTGCACCACTGAATCTCAGAGTTCCCCTACCACAGAAATTCACACCATAAATCCAGGGAGTCAGAACAGATCAACTTAAGAAGGAGAGGCTAACAAGAAGAGGCTCACAAACAATGGGAAGACATAAGAAACAAACCCCAAATGAAAGGAAAGGAGGAAGCCTCAGAAAGAATGCTAAATGAAATAGAGACAAGTCAACTATCAGATACTGAGTTCAAAGCAATGGTTATATGGAAGCTAAATGACATTACAGAGAATTTCCAAAAACTGCAGGGAAACTATGATGAACTCACTGCAAACCATATCAACATGAAAAAGGAAATAGAAACTATCAACCAGGGCCAAAAGGAAATGAAGAATATAATTTCTGAATTGAAGAACACAGAACAAAGAATCAAAAGCAGGCTACATGAAGCAGAGGATTAAATCAGTGAGATGGAGAACAAGGTAGTAAAAAAATTCCCCAAAATAAAAGGAAAGATGCCAAGAAAAGGAAAAAAAAAAAGACTCAGAAAGAATGAAGGGGTGCTAAGGGAACTGCAGGAAACCATGAAATGTAATAATATCCATATAATAGAGATACCAGAAGGAAAAGAAGAAGAGCAAGGGATACAAAACCTTTTTGAAAAAGTAATGATGGAAAACATCCCTAATTTGATGAGAGAAAAAGTGACACAAATCCAGGAAACACAGAGAGTCCCAAGCAAGAGGAACTCAAACAGACCCACAGCAAGACCCACCACAATTAAAATGGCAAAATTCCAAGACAGAGAGAATCTTAAAGGCAGCAAGGCAGAAACAGGAAGTAACATACAAGGGAGCCCCGATAGACCAGCAGCTGATGTCTCAATAGAAACACTCCAAGCCAGAAGGGATTGGCAATGAATATTCCAAGTAATATAAAACAAAGACCTACAACCAAGGTTACTCTATACAGAAAGGCTGTCAATTAAAATGGAAGGCCAAATAAGGAGTTCCCCAGAAAAAGAAGGCTCAAAGAATATACCTCCTCCAAACCAGCCCTGCAAGAGATGCTAAAGGGTCTGCTTTAAGATAAGGAAATAAAACAGTGACAGAGAGTGGAACACAGCTATGAAGGAAGTAAAATGGCAATGAATAAGTACCTATCAATAATAACCTTAAATGTAAATGGATTAAATGCTCCAATCAAAATACACTGAATAGCTGAATGGATAAGAAAACATGACTCACACATATGTTGCCTACGAGAGACCTACTCAGAAAAAAGACCTACACAGACTGAAAGTGAAGATCTAGACAAAAATATTCCAAGCAAATGGACAGGAAAAATAAGCCACGCTAGCAATACTCAAAATAGACTTCAAAACAAGGGCCATAAAAGAGACCCAGAAGGTCACTTCATAATATTCAAGGGAAGAATCCATCAAGAACACATAAACATTGTAAGTATATATGCATCTGACAAAGGAGCACCCAATACCGAAGGAAAATCTTGGAGGATTTCAAGAAAGATATTTACAGCAACACAATTATAGTAGGGGACTTTAACACCCCACTGTCAAAAATGGACAGGTCTTCCAAACAAAATATCAAGAAGGATATTGTGTCACTTCACAATACCCTAGATGAAATGGACTTAACTGATACATATAGAGCTTTTCATCCAAGAAGCAAAATACACATTATTTTCAAATGCACATAGAACATTTTCAAAGACAGACCACATGATAGGACACAAAACAAGCCTCAACAAATTCAAGAAAATTGAAATCATATCCAGCATTTTCTCTGACAACAAGGGACTGAAACAAGAAACCAACCTCAAGGAAAAAACTCAAAAACACTCAAACTCATGGAGATCGAATAGCATGCTATTAAACAATGAATAGGTTAATGATGAGATGAATGAAAAAATTTTAAAAAGTTTGTGGAAACAAATGAAAATGAACTCACAACAATCCAAAGCTTATGGGAGTCAGTGAAGGCAGTCCTACCAGGGAAGTTCATAGCAATACAAGCCTAACTAAAAAAGATAGAAACATTTCAAATAAATAACCTGTCTCTAAACTTACAAGAACTGGAGGAACAGCAACAAAGAAATCTTGGAGAAATTAGAAGGAAGGAAAAAACCAAAATCAGAGCAGAATTAAACAACACAGAGACTAAAAGCACAATCCTAAGGATCACTAAATCCAGCAGCTGGTGCTTTGAAAAGATAAGAAAAATTGACAAGCCTTCAAGCAGGCTCATCAACCAAAAAAGAGAGAGGACCCAAATAAACACAATCAGAAATGAAAGAAGAGAGATTACTACTGATATCACAGAAATACAAAAGATTGTAAGAAGTTACTATGAAAAACTATATGCCAAGAAATTTGAAAACTTAGGTGAAATGGAAAAATTAAGAAAACAATAAGCTTCCAAACTGTATGAAGAAGCAAAAAGCTGGAACAAACCAATAACGAAATTGAAGCTGATGAAAATGAAGAAGTAATAAAAAAAAAACCTCCCAATACACAAAAGCCCTGGACCAGAGGGATTCACAGGAAAATTTACAAAGCATTTAAGGAAGAACTAACCCCTATCCTTCACAGACTATTCCAAAACTCCAAGAAGATGGGAAAGACTCCCAAACTCTTTTTATGAAGCCAGCATCATCCTAATCCCAAAAGCAGATAAAGACACAAGAAAGGAAAAAAAAAAAACTACAGATCAATATTGCTGATGAACTTAGACGCTAAAATCCTCAAAAAAAAAAAAAAATACTGGCAAACTGCAGCCAGCGAGACAACAAAAAGATCATACACCATGATCAGCAATCAGACAAAAAAAAAAGAAATAAAAGGTTTCGAAATTGGAAAGGAGGAGGCAAAATTCTCATCATTTGCAGATGACGTGAGAGTATACATAGAAAATCCTATAGACTCCACCAAAAAACAACCTGATGTAATAAATGAATTAGACAAAACAGCAGGATACAAAGTCAATATTCAGGAATCAAAGGCTGTTTTGTATACCAATGATGAAATATCAGAAACAGAAATCAGGAAAAAAAATCCCATTTGATACAGCAACAAGAAAAATAAAGTACCTAGTAATAAACCTAATCAAGGAGATAAACAACCTGCACTCCGAAAACTATACAACACCGAAGAAAAAAATTAAGGAAGACACAAAGAAATGGAAGCATGTGATAATAAAAGATGGCGGCAACATAGGTGGGAGCTGAGTCCACCTCCCCTCAACGCCAGGGAAATACCTAGCTGATCTGAGGAGCAGAGCGAACAGCCAACAGTATTCCAGCATATACGAAGATTAGAGACCAAAGATAGAGGACATTGAAAGATCTGACGGTAAGAAGAGTGCTCAAGGACAATAAGGTCCCCGGGACCCGGGTCCGGGTCCACGCAGTACAAGGGCAGCAGAAGCGCCAGCCCAGGCGCACGGGCTGCTGCAGGAGTCTTGGGAGAGGGCCAGGCTGAGCTGTGAGCAGCCAGGTGCTTGATTGGACCAGGGGGGCTTGAATAGGAGGAATTTCTCAAAAAGAAAAAGAAAATAGAGACACTCAGGGGCTAGTTAGAGAACTCTCGGCAGCAGCCGAGGCCCCTGGCGCCCCTCCCCCCTCCGCCCCTGGACTGCGAGCGCCAGATAAGCAGCCCTGGCGCTCACCTGAGGCCCGGTTGCGCGCACGCTATTAGCGAACTGGGGGCACACACACATGAAACCCCGGAGGGGCGCCAACACCTGAAACCTCCCAGAGCATCTCGAGCAGAGGTTAGCTGCTCCACCCACAGGCCCAAAACCTCGGAACCGAGTGCCGCGTGATTCAGTCCCAGGGCAGCCCCACCCACCCAAGAGAATCAAGCCCAAGGCGGCGGGATCGGTAGGCTGCGCGCTCAAAGCACAAAGCCACTTGAGAGCTTCACAAACCCAAAGCAGCTGGATCCCCCTGGTGCGCGCCCACGTGTCCCAAGCCAAAGCGGCTGGAGCAGCCACTTGCGCTTCCCAAGAACAAAGCTGCCGGATTGGCTGATCAACGGCCTGATTGCCTGCCAGGGACCACACCTACAACGCCTACCTAACACCTGCGCACAGAGCCCTGAAGGGCCTACTAGCTCTCTAGGACAAAGGCAGAACACCCAGCAGAGGGGAGCTGCAGGGCTGGGAGAGATGGCAGGCTGAACAACAGCGAAGAGTGTGGCCCAGGAAGGGAGAAAAGTGAAACCAATCCTTCCAACCACCCCCTCCCGTTGCACAGACAGGACGACCAGCAGAACTAACCTGACCGGTTTAAAGCCAGCAGAAGATTTTTTTTTTTTCCTTTCCTCCTTTCCCCCTGAATTCCTTCTTCCTCTCTCTCTATTTTTTTTTCTTCATTCCTTCTTCCTCCCATCCTTTACCATTTTTATGTCTTCTTCCTGCCTTCTTTTATCTATTTCTATGTTTTAATTTTTGTTAATATTCCTTACCTTGCCTCCGATCTTTCTTTATTCCTTCTTCCCTCCTTCCTTCCTTTCCTCCTTTTCTATTTCCTTTTTCCCTCCTTCCCATCTTATTTTTTTTTTCTTTATCCCCCCCATTCTCTTTTTCCCACAGGTGAGACAACAAAACCTGGAGTGCTGAAAAGACTAGAGTTAGACCGTGTTAAACCCATAAACGTCAGCTCAACACCAGTGAGCACAGGAGATTAAGGAGACAGCATCACTGAATCCCATTGGCATTCTACCATAGAAGTTCATACCATAAACCCAGGGAGTCAGAATGGAGCAATTAAAGAAGCAGAGTGCAACAAGAAGACTCTCACAAACAATGGGAAGACAAAGAAACAATTCCCAAATGAAAGGAAAGGAGGAATTCTCAGAAAGAATGCTAACTGAAAAAGAGGCAAGTCAACTATCAGATACTGAGTTCAAAGCAATGGTCATCAGGAAGCTCACTGAGCTCTCTGAGCTCAAAGAGAACTACCACAAACTACAGGGAAACTACAATGAACTCACTGAAAACAATATCAACATGAAAAAGGAAATAGAAACTATCAACAAAAGCCAAGAGGAAATGAAGAATACAATTTCTGAATTGAAGAACACAGTAGAAGGAATAAAAAGCAGACTTGATGAAGCAGAGGATCGGATCAGCGAGCTGGAGGACAAAGTAGAAAAAAACACCCAGAAAGAGCAAGAAAAAGAAAAGAGGCTCAAAAAGAATGAAGAGGCAATAAGGGAAATGCAGGACAATATGAAAAGTAATACTATCTGTATAATAGGAATACCAGAAGGAGAAGAAGAAGAGCAAGGGATAGAAAACCTGTTTGAAAAAGTAATGATGGAAAATTTCCCTAATCTGAGGAGAGAAAAAGTCACCCAAATCCAGGAATCACAGAGAGTCCCAAGCAGGAGGAACCCAAAGAGGCCCACTGCAAGACACATCATAATTAAAATGGCAAATTTCCAAGACAAAGAGAGGATCTTAAAGGCAGCAAGGGAGAAAAAGGAAGTAACATACAAGGGAGCCCCAATAAGGTTAGCAACTGACTTCTCAATGGAAACGCTCCAAGCCAGAAGAGAATGGCAAAAAATATTCCAAGTAATGAGAACCAGAGGCCTGCAACCAAGACTACTTTACCCCGCAAGGCTCTCAATCAACATAGAAGGTCAAATAAAGAGTTTCCCAGACAAAAGAAGTCTAAAAGAATACAGCTCCACCAAACCAGCTCTGCAAGAGATGCTAAAGGGACTGCTTTAAGGAAAGGAAGGAAAAGAGAAAGACAGAGGAACACAGGTAGGAAATAATGGCAATGAATAACTACCCATCGATAATAACCTTTAACGTAAATGGATTAAATGCTCCAATCAAAAGACATAGAGTAAGTGAATGGATAAGAAAACGTGACCCAAACATAGGCTGCCTACAAGAGACCCATCTCAGGACAAAAGACTTACACAGACTGAAAGTGCAGGGCTGGAAACAAATTTTCCAAGCAAACAGACAGGAAAAAAAAGCAGGGGTAGCAATACTCATATCAGACAAAATAGACTTCCAAAGAAGTGCCATAAAGAGAGACCCAGAAGATCACTTCATAATACTCAAAGGAAGAATCCACCAAGAAGACATAAACATTGTAAATATATATGCACCCAACATAGGAGCACCCAAATACATAAGGAAAATCTTGGAGGATTTCAAGAAAGATATTGACAGCAACACAATTATAGTAGGGGATTTTAACACCCCACTATCAAAACTGGACAGGTCTTCCAAACAAAATATCAGCGAAGATATTGTGACACTTAACAATACCCTAGAGGAAATGGATTTAACTGATATATACAGAGCTTTTCATCCCAAAGAAGCAAAATACACATTCTTTTCAAGTGTCCATGGAACTTTTTCAAAGATAGACCACATGATAGGACACAAAGCAAGCCTCAACAAATTCAAGAAAATTGAAATCATATCAAGCATTCTCTGTGATCACAAGGGTCTGAAACTAGAAACCAACCACAAAGGAAAAAACCCAAAACACTCAAAATCATGGAGACTGAATAGCATGCTATTAAACAATGAATGGGTCAAGAACGAGATTAGGGAAGAAATCAAAAACTTCCTGGAAACAAATGAAAATGAACTCACAACAACCCAAAAGCTATGGGACACAGCAAAGGCAGTCCTAAGAGGGAAGTTCATAGCAATACAGGCCTACATTAAGAAGTTAGAAACAGTTCAAACAAACAACCTAACCCTATGCCTACAAGAACTGGAGGAACAACAACTAAGACAGCCCAGAGCAAGCAGAAGGAAGGAAATAACCAAGATCAGAGCAGAACTAAATGACATAGAGACTAAAAGCACAATTGTAAGGATCAATGAATCCAGGAGCTGGTTCTTTGAAAAGATAAAGAAAATCAACAAGCCTTAAAGTAGGCTCATCAAGAAAAAAGGAGAGAGGATCCAAATAAACACAATTAGAAATGAAAGAGGAGAGATTACAACTGACACCAGAGAAATACAAAGGATTGTAAGAAATTACTACAAAGAACTGTATGCCAAGAAATTAGAAAACCTAGGTGAAATGGACACATTTCTAGAAAAATATAATGTTCCAAAACTGAATGAAGAAGAAGCAGAAAACCTGAACAGACCAATAACAGCAAAGGAAATTGAAGCAGTCATCAAAAAACTTCCATCACACAAAAGCCCTGGACCAGATGTTTTCACAGGAGATTTCTACAAAGCATTAAAGAGCTAACCCCCATCCTTCACAGACTATTCGAAAAAATCCAAACTGATGGAAGACTCCCAAACTCTTTTTATGAAGCCAACATCATCCTAATCCCAAAACCAGATAAAGACACAACGAAGAAAGAAAACTTCAGGCCAATATCGCTGATGAACATAGACGCTAAAATTCTCAAAAAAATATTAGCAAACCGCATCCAGCATTATATTAAAAAGATCATCCACCATGACCAAGTGGGATTCATCCCAAGGATGAAAGGTGGTACAATATTCGCAAATCAATAAACATAATACATCACATCAACAACAGCAAAGACAAAAATCACATGATCATCTCAATAGATGCGGAAAAAGCGTTCGATAAGATACAGCACCCATTTCTGATAAAAACACTCAGCAAAGTGGGAATAAAGGGAGCAGTCCTCAACATAATAAAGGCCATATACGAGAGACCTACAGCCAACATCATACTCAATGGACAAAAACTTAGAGCTTTCCCACTAAGATCAGGAACTAGACAAGGATGCCCTCTCTCACCACTCCTATTCAACATAGTATTGGAAGTCCTAGCCACAGCAATCAGACAAGAAAAAGCAATAAAAGTCATCCAAATTGGAAAGGAGGAAATGAAAGTGTCACTGTTTGCAGACGACATGATAGTGTACATGGAAAACCCTATAGACTCCACCAAAAAACTACTCGACCTAATAAATGAATTTGGCAAAACAGCTGGATACAGAGTCAATACCCAGAAATCAAAGGCATTCCAGTACACCAGCAACGAAACTGCAGAAACAGAAATCACGAAAAAAATCCCATTCGATATAGCAACAAGAAAAATAAAGTACCTAGGAATAAACCTAACCAAGGAGGTAAAAGACCTGTACTCAGAAAACTACACAACACTGAAGAAAGAAATTAAGGAAGATACAAACAAATGGAAGCATGTACCATGTTCATGGATTGGAAGAATTAACATCATCAAAATGGCCATACTACCCAAAGCAATTTATAGATTCAATGCAATCCCTATTAGAGTACCCATGACATATTTCACAGATATAGAACAAACATTTCAGAAATTCATATGGAAGCATAAACGACCCCGAATAGCTGCAGTAATTTTGAGAAAGAAGAACAAAGCAGGAGGGATCACAATACCTGATATCAAACTGTATTACAAGGCCACTGTCATCAAAACAGCCTGGTACTGGTATAAAAACAGGCACATAGACCAATGGAACAGAACAGAGAGCCCAGAAATAAACTCAAGTCTATACGGTCAATTAATATTTGACAAAGGAGGCAGGAGCATAAAATGGAGCAAAAACAGCCTCTTCAACAGATGGTGTTGGGAGATCTGGACAGCTACGTGCAAAAAAATGAAACTCGATCACTAACTTACGCCATACACAAAAATAAACTCAAGATGGATAAAAGACTTAAATATAAGTCGTAACACCATAAAAGTCCTTGAGGAAAACATTGGAAGGAAAATCTCAGACATTCGACGCAGCAACATCCTCACAGACACATCCCCTAAAGCAAAGGACATAAAGGAAAGAATAAACAAATGGGACCTCATCAAAATAAAAAGCTTCTGCATGGCTAAAGAAAACAGCACCACATTACAAAGAGAACCAACAGTATAGGAAAACATATTTGCCAATGATACCTCAGACAAGGGCCTGATCTCCAAAATATATAAAGAACTCACACGACTCCACTCCAGGAAGACAAACAACCCAATTAAAAGATGGGCAAAGGACTTGAACAGACACTTCTCCAAGGAAGACATACAGAGGGCCCAGAGACATATGAAAAGATGCTCAGCATCACTAGCCATCAGAGAGATGCAAATCAAAAGCACAATGAGATATTTCACACCAGTCAGAGTGGCCAACATAAACAAATCCACAAACAAATGTTGGAGAGAATGCGGAGAAAAGGGAACCCTCGTGCACTGTTGGTGGGAATTCAGACTGGTGAGGCCACTGTGGAAAACAATATGGAATTTCCTCAGAAAACTAAAAATGAAACTGCCCTTTGACCCAGCAATTCCGCTGCTGGGATTATACCCTAAGAACACTGAAACACCAATCCAAAAGAACCTGTGCACCCCAATGTTCATAGCAGCACAATTTACAATAGCCAAGTGCTTGAAGTAACCGAAGTGCCCATCAGCAAACGAGTGGATCCAAAAACTATGGTATATTTACACAATGGAATTCTATGCAGCAGAGAGAAAGAAGGAGCTCATACACTTTGCAACAGCATGGATGAAACTGGAGAGCATTATGCTAAGTGAAATAAGCCAGGCGGTGAGGACAAATACCATATGATCTCACCTTTAACTGGAACATAATCAATAGAAGAAAAAAGCAAACCAAATATAACCAGAGACATTGAAGTTAAGAACAATCTAACAATAGCCAGGGCAGGGGGTGGGGCGGGGACAGTGGGAAGAGGGGATTACAGGAACTACTATAAAGGACACATGGACAAAACCAAGGGGGAGGGTGGAGGTGGGGGAGGGAGGTGGGTTCACCTGGGGTGGGGTGCAGGGATGGGGAGAAAAGGCATCCAACTATAATTGAGTAACAATAAAAATTAAAAAAAAAAGAAAGAAATGGAAGCATGTACCAAGCTCATGGATTGGAAGAAGTAACATAATCATAATGTCCATACTACCTAAATTAATTTACATATTCAACGCAATCCCTATTAAGTACCAATGACATATTTCAGAGAAATAGAACAAACATTTGAAAAATTTATATAAAAGCATAAATGACCCCAAATAGCTGCAGTAATTTTGAGAAAGAAGAACAGAGTAGGAAGGATCACAATACCTGATATCAAAGTGTATTACAAGGCCACTGTAACCAAAACAGCCTGGTTCTGGCATAAGAACAGATGCATAGAGCAATGGAAGAGAACAAAGGGCTCAGAGACAAACCCAAGTCTCTATGGTCAATTAATATTCAACAAAGGGGGAAAAAGCGTAAAATGGAGTAAAAATAGTCTCTTCAACAAATGGTGTTGGGAGACCTGGACATCTATATGTAAAAAAATGAAAGTCAATCACCAAGTTATTCCATACATGAAAATAAATTCAAGGTGGATAAAAGACTTAAATATAAGTTGCAACAGCATAAAAGTCCTAGAGGGAAACATAGGCAGGAAAATCTCAGATATTCCACACAGCAGTATTTTCATTTATATGTTTCCTAGAGCAAGGGACATAAATTAAAGAATAATCTAATGTGATCTCATGAAAATAAAAAGCTTCTGCATGGATAAACAAAACAGCATTAAAATGAAAGGAGAACGAACCATATGGGACAACATATTTACCAATGATACCTCGGACAACGGTTCGATCTCTAAAATATATAAAGAACTCACACGACTCTACTCCAGGAAGACAAAAAACCCAATTAAAAAACGGGAAAAGTATGTCAACAGACACTTCTCCAAGGAGGACATACAGAGGGCCCAGAGACATATGAAAAGATGCTCAGCATCACTAGCCATCAGAGAGATGCAAATTAAAACCACAATGAAATACCACCTCACACCAGTGAGAATGGCCATCATAAACAAATCAAGAAACAACAAGTTTTGTGGAGGATGTGGAGAAAAGAGAATCCCAGAGCACTATTGGTGGAAATGTAGACTGGTGCGGCCCCTGTGGAAAAAAGTATGGAATTTCCTCAGAAAACTTAAAATGGAACTCCCCTTTGACCCAGCAATTCCACTGCTGGGATTATATCTTAAGAACGCTGAAACACCAATCCAAAAGAACCTATGCACCCCAATGTTCACAGCAGCACAATTTACAATATCAGTGCTGGAAGCAACCTAAGTGCCCATTAGTAAATGAGAGGATCAAAAACGATTGTACATTTACACAATGGAATACTATGCAGGTGAATGAAAGGAGCTCCTACCCTTTGGGATAGCATGGAATGAACTGGAGAGCATAATGCTAAATGAAATAAGGTAGGCGGTAAGGGACATATACCATGTGCTCTTACCTTTAAGTGGAACCCAATCAACAAAACAAACAAGAAAGCAAAATATAACCAGAGACATTGAAATTAAGAATAATCTGACAGCAACCAGAGGAGAGAGCGGAGGCGATAATGGGGGAAAGGGGGAAGGGTTTTCAGGAACTACTATAAACGACACATGGAGAAAGCCAAGGGCAGTTGGAAGCAGGGGAGGGAGGTGGGGATGGCTGCGGTGGGGGATAAATGTGGACAACTGTACTTGAAGAACCATAAAATAATTTTTTTAAAAGCCTTTAAACATAAATAAATAAAACAAAGTAGAGTCACTTATGTCAACTAAAATGGCTGTCAGTCAGCCATGTCACTTTGGTTCATGAGGAAAATTACCCAAGTTTGAGTATACATATCTGGCAAGGAGAAACATTTAAGATGTCTGCACACATGGTCAAAGTAGCTGTGTCTGCAGAGCAGGACCACCCATAGGCTCGTAGGTAAATTCCACACATGGAATCAGGGGTGCCAAGACATTTGTCAAAAAGACCCAGAAAGGTGGAGTACACCACTTTCAAGGTATACCTGAAGCAGGTTCCAGACCACTGTTGAGACAGTCAAGCTCCACACACCAGAGTGCTGCTCCATGGCAGGCTGACTTCCCTTGGCATCAGTCACCAGACGTTCTGCCCTGCTGGATTGAGGACTTCACCTGCCCTGCTGCCCACCTGGTTCTGGAGATCCTTCCTTGAAAGATGCTGACAATTCCCTTGCCCACCATGCTGTCTCCCGGATGCAGACTGAGACTATGGTACTTGGGTTCGTTATCCTTCCCTGATGACTGTGTGCATGTTATATTCCTCTTAGATTGTTAGAGTGTGAGTAGGATATTAATAATGTATGTCGATGTTCTACTTCAATGAACCTGCATTCAATGAAAGCTGAATGAACAGCACAGTTAAAAAAAAAAAAAAGTATTACTGCTTTTCCACCTTTTATAAACAGTGGCTAGTTGGGTAAAATACCACGGTTATTGCTGTACTTCTCTAATGGAACTCCTATTTGTTCACTATTTGTTTGTACTTCAAATCCCATAAAATATTCTCCTGCCATCTTACTCCATTTCACCTTCCCCTGACCTGATCAGTTCAGTGAAGAATTTCATTGTTTTCTTTCTACCCCACACCCAACCTGGGCCTTACTCCTTAATCTTATAAATTTGCTTTCCCAATTCTCTCAAAATCATTTTTCTTTACAGTAGACATCTATTCAATTTTACTGTTGTACAGTGTTCGGATTCCAGTTCCACCTTTATTAAACTTCATTCAACTGTCATTGTTAATGACCCTGCGGTGGTTTTTCTGCACTTTTGCTCCCATTGGTCCACTAATTTTTCAATTTTACTTCAAACCTCATGCCATACTGTACTGTTTTCTTACCCCTTGCTTCCAATTCCCTTTCATGTTTTAATTACATTTTAAATTTTGCTTTCTCTCTTTCTTTGCATCAATTCTATCCCAACTCTTATCAATTCTCCTCCCTCTTACCACACAACATCATTTTCCTTCTTTTGGTCATCTCATATTCCCTTTGTCATCTCTTTTAATATGCACAATCACTCTTCACCTTTATTAAGTTTACCTCAATTGTGGTTGAGATTTCTGATGTTGTAGGGGGGTTCTTTTTGCTGGAGTAGTTTTGGTGGTCTCGTAATACTGCTTTGTTAACCAACACCTGTACAAAAGCATACAAGACAAGGTGGGAGTTGAGAATACCAATAAACCCACTGGATGGGAGAAACCACGAACAGGTAAAGCCAGGCACAATAAGAGAGCCCACACAAATGGAAGAAAGGGCAACCCTAGAGCATCCACACAAGGAGATCAAAGAAAGCATATCACTGAACCCCATAGAACTCCTACCACAGAAGTTCACCATACAAAGACAGCTAACAAAGCAGAGAATCAGGAATTGCGGAAAGAAACAAAAAGGATCACTTAAAAAGGGGAGACACATAAAGAACCTGCAATCAAAAGGAATGGAAGACTCCCCACTAAAAGAGCTAAATGAAATGGAGGCATGCAAACCATCATATACAGAATTCAAAAGAATGGTTATAAGGATCCTCAAGGAATGCATAAACAACTACAAAGAGCTGAGTGAGAATTACAATAGTATGAAAAAGGAAACAGAAACTATAAACAAAAATCAGGAAAAATGGAGAATACAATTTCCGAAACAAAAAAATACACTATAAAGAATTACAATCAGGCTGGATGAAGCAGAGGACTGAATTAGTGAGCTGGAAGACAAGGTAGAAAGAAACACCCAGGTAGAGTAGCTGCACAAAAAAAAAAAAAAAAAAAAAAAAAAGACTCAAAATAATATGAAGATAGCTTGAGGGAACTGCAAGACAACATGAAACTCAACAACAGCTGAATCATAGGAATACCAAAAGGAGAAGAAAAGGATCATGGGATAGAAAACCTGTTTGAAAACATAATAATGGAAAACTTATGGAACTTGAAGAGGGGAAAAACCATGCCAGTTCAGGAAGCACAGATGGTCCCAATAAAGATGAAGCCAAAGAGACCTACTCTAAGACACATCATAACTAAAATACCAGGTTTTGAAGACAAAGACAGACTCTCAAAAGCAACAACAGAGAAAAAAGAAGTAATACACAAACAAGCAAATGCACTACACATGTACTACAAATTAGAAGGGAATGGCAAGAAATATTGCAAGTAATGAAAAGCAAAGGCCTGCAACCAAGACTACTCTAGCCAGAGAGGCTCTCAATTAAAATGGAAGGCAAAATAAGGAGTTTCCCAGACAAAAGAAGCTTGAAAGAATACACCTCTAACAAACCAGCACTGCAAAATATGCTAAAAGGACTCCTATGAGAAGAGGAAGGAAAAGAGAGGGAGAGCAACACAGGTACAATGGGGGAAAATGGCAATGAATAAGTACATATCAATAATAACCTTAAGTGTAAATGGATTGAATGCTCTAATTGAAAGACATAAGGTAGCTGAATGGGCAAGAAAACATGACCTGCACATATGCTGCCTACAAAGAGATCCACCTCAGAACAAAAGATGTACACAGAATGAAAGTGAAGGGTTAGAAAAAAATACTCCAAGCAACTGGACATGAAAAAAAAAGCTGGTGTAACAATACTTATATCATACAAAATATGCTTCAAAAAAAACTCATAAAAAAAGACAATAAAGGACACTTCACAATTCTCAAGGGAAGAATCCATCAAGAATATATAAACATTTTAAACATATATGCACCCAACATAGGAGTACCCAAACATATAAGGAATATCTTAGAGGACTTCAAGAAAGAGATAGATAGCAACACACTTATAGAAAAGGATTTAACACCCCCCTGCCAAAAATGGATAGATCTTCCAGACAAAATATTAGTAAGGATATTGCAGTATTGAACAACACCCTAGATCAAATGGACTTAAGTGATATATACATAAAAATAAAACTTTTCAACCCCAAAAAGCAAAATACAGATTCTTTTCAAATGCACATGGAACATTTTCAAAGATAGACCACATGATAGGACACAAACAAGCCTCAACAAATTCAAGAAAATTGAAATCATATCAAGCATTTTCTCTGACCACAAGGGACTGAAACAAGAAACTAACCTCAAGGAAAAAACTCAAAAACACTCAAAAACATGGAGATTGAATAGCATACTATTAAACAATGAATGGGTTAATAATGAGATTAAGGAAGAAATCAAAAAGTTTCTGGAAATGAATGAAAATGAACTCACAATAGTCCAAAACTTATGGGACACAGTGAAGGCAGTCCTGAGAGGGAAGTTCATAGTGATACAGGCCTAACTAAAAAGGATGGAAAATTTCAAACAACCTAACACTATACCTACAAGAACTGGAGGAACAACAAAAAACAAAGTCCAGAGCAATAGAAGGAAGGAAATAACGAAGAGCAGAATTAAATGACACAGAGACTAAAAGAACAATTCAAAGGATCAATAAATCCAGGAGCTGATTGTTTCAAAAGAGAAATTAAATTGACAAGCCTTTAACCAGACTCATCAAGAAAAAAAGAAAGAAGACCCAAATAAACAAAATTGGAAATGAAAGATGAGAGATTACAATTGATACCATAGAAATACAAAGGATTGTAAAACAGTACTACGGACACCTATATGCCAAGAAATTTGAAAACGTGGGTGAAATGGACAAATTTCTAGAAAAATATAATCTTACAGAACTGAATGAAGAAGCAGTAACACTGAATAGAGTGATTACAGCTGGTGAAATTGAAGTAGTAATCAGAAAACTCCCAGGACACAAAAGCCCGGACTGTACAGTTTCACAGAAGAATTTTACAAAACATTCAAGGAAGAGGGACCCTCTATCCTTCTGTCTATTCCAAAAAGTCCAAGAAGAGGGAAGACTCCCAAACTCTTTTCATGAGGCCAACATTATCCTAATTCCAAAACTGCATAAAGACTCAACAAAGAGAAAACTACTGGCTGATATTGCTGATGAATGTAGACAATAAAATCTCAACACAATATTGGCAAACCACATCCAGCAATACATTAAAAAGATCATACACCATGACCAAGTGGGATTCGTCCCAGGGATGCCAGGATGGTACAACATTTGCAAATCAATAAACATAATACATCACATGAAGATAATGAAATAAAAATCACGTGATCATATAGACATGCTGAAAAAGCATTTGATGAAGTACAGCACCCACTTATGATAAAAACATTCATCAAAGTGGGAGTAGAGGGAGCACTCCTCAACATAATAAAGGCCGTATACGAGAAACCTAGAGCTAACATCATACTCATATGCAAGTATGCTCAACACCACTAGCCACCACAGAGATTCAGATTAAAACCACAATGAAATATCATTTCACACCGGTCAGAGTAGCAATAATTAACAAATCAAAGAAGTGCTGGCGAGGATGTAGAGAAAATGGAACCCTCCTGGTGGGAATGCAGACTGGTGCAGCCACTGTGGTACACAGTATGGAATTTCCTCAAAAATTAAAAAGTGGAACTGCCTTTTGACCCAGTGATTCCACTGCTGGGTTTATACCCTAAGAATCCTGAAGCACCAATTCAAAAGAACCTATGTACCCCAATGTTCATAGCAGTGTTATTTATAATAGCCAAGTGCTAGGAAAAGTCTAAGTGCCCATCAGTAAATGAAGGGATAAAAAACTGTGAAATACTATGCAGCAGAAAGAAAGAAGGAACTCCTACCCTTTGTGACAACATGGATAGAACTGGAGAGTATTATGCTAAGTGAAACAAGCCAGGCAGCAAAAGACAAATGCCATATTATCTCACCTATAAGTGGAAACTAATTAATAAAACAAAGAAAGAAAAAAATAGAACGAGAGACATGGAAATAAGGAACAAACTAACAGTGACCAGAGGGGAGTGGTAGGTGGATAAAGGGGGTGAGAAGGGGAAAGATGTAGTCAAGGAACATGTATAAAGGAACCATGGACATGGACAACAGCATGGGGATGACTGTGGGATCAGGGGGTGAGCAGGGCAGGAGAGAGCAACAGGGGAAAATCGAGAAATTGGGACAAGTGTAACTGAACAATTTTTTTAAAAATAAATAAATAATTTTTTTAAAAAAGTAGCCCTATCTAGTGTGGCTCAGTGGATTGAGCTCCAGCCTGCAAACCAAAGGGTCACTGGTTCTGTTCTCAGTCAGGGCACATGCCTGGGTTACAGGCCAGGAGCATAATAGAGGCAACCATGCATTGATGTTTCTCTCCCTGTCTCTATCCTTCCCTTCCCCATGTCTAAACATAAATAAAATCTTTAAAAAATAAGAGACAATAAAAAATAATTGATTTCTAAAAACAAAATAAATGAAGAAGCAGAACAGTGTCTAACAGTAGATGACTGGATAAAACAGCAGTGGTTACATTTATACATGGAATACTACTTGGCCTTAAAAAACAAAAAAATTACTCTTTGTCACAGCAGGGATGGACCTGAAGAATATTATGCTAAGTGAAAGAATCTAGTCAGAGAAACACTAGTACTATATGATTAAATCTATATATGTAATTTAATGAACAAACTGAACTAACAAGCAAAATAGAGACAGAATCATAGATAAATAACAGGCTGACAGCTCTGGGGTGGAGTGGTTGGGGGGTAGAATGATTGAGCAAAAAGAAAAAGGACTCATGGACATTGACATCAGTGTGGTGATTGCGGAGTCAGGGTGTGTGTAGAGGTAGAAGAGGGGATGTGGGGATAAATAGTGATGGAAAAACTTTTTTTTAATTAATTTATTTTTATTCAGTTACAATTGTCTGCATTTTCTCCCCACCCCTCCACCCCACCCACTGGCTGGGGTGGGATGGAAAACTTTTAAAAAAAGAAACACAGTCATAGATACAAAGAACATACTAAGTAAAAGTTTTATATTTTGAGCTATTACTTGTTTAAAATTATTTGTGTTAGCAGTCTAGCGTACCCTAATAAATATGATGTGCTCCTAAATTTTTTCAATGGTTTTGTAAATGCTTATGAAATAACATTCAAACTCCTGACCTATCTCAGTCTACCTTACTGATTTTTTTCTCCAACTACTTTTCTTCACTCACCACATACTTATACCAAACACAAAAGGGTCATATCTACATTCCACATTTACCTTTATTTGTGTTTGTGTAGACTAATCCCTTCAAATGGAATGTTCTTTCATTTCATCTCCATACATCGAAAATTCATAATTTTCAAAATGGACAGATGCTACCTCTTCCATGAAGCCTTCTCTGATACCTACAGATAAAAATAATTTATCCCTATTTTAAATCATGATGGGACTTTATATTTCTCTAATAATTTGCCTCATTTGTTTTCCATCTATATATTTGAAGCAGAAGATCCTTATGTGATATAGTTTTAGCACTTAGTACAATATCTTTTATAGAGCAGGAATTCAATAAACATTGGTTAAATTTAAAAGAAAAATGAGTTAACAAAATGTCAGTCCTCTTAGTCAGTCCCACTATCATTCTACTTAGATTAAAAATACCCACTATTAATGTAGCCCAACCTCTGTTCTTATCACAATTTTCAAACTAGTAGAGTTGGATTTGATGTGATTTTTATCACTTGGAACATATACACAGTTGGGCTCAAAATAAAGTCATACCTGGCAGTATCCAATGTTGGGATTCCTGTATGTATAAGCAGTGAGTACCTGCCTCAGAGCAGATATGCCAGTGTCACTCTGGAAGGCTGGGTGCTCAGGTAGGGAGTGATGTAAATTGTGTTCAGTTTCTTCAGTAGCTAGGTTGCTAGTCCCTAAGGACTGCTCAACCACTTTAGCATAATAGCCAGGATTAGCAGCCATGTCATTAACAGCACCTGTAAAGACAATTGCATTAACATACAAAAGGAGAGCAATATAATAAAGTTATTACTTGCATATATATCGATACATGAAGAATTGGAATACTTTTTTAAAAATATTTTATTTATTTATTTTTGTAGAGAGGGGAAGGGAGGGAGAAAGAGAGGGACAGAAACATCGATGTGCGGTTGCCTTGTGCACCCCCTCCCACTGGGGACCTGGACTGCAACCCAGGCATGTGCCCTGAGTGGGAATCCAACCAGAAACCCTTTGGTTCACAGGCTGGCACTCAATCCACTGAGCCACATCAGCCAGGGCAAGAATTTTAATACTTGTGACTTTACCTTTATGTTCAGGTAATATCTAAGTAAAAACAAAAGAAAACAAAAAGCTTCACACTAAAATCTATAATATGAGGACACCAATCTTGTCCAACAGAAAAATATTTTCATGAATTGTTTTTCCCCTTAACTTTCCTTTGACACTAGAAATAGAGATCCACCCAACCATAGCTATAACTTGCTAATAAACTAATCTGTTTAGACATTGGACGTATGGATATATAGGTAAATATACATAATTAGTGCGCCCTATTTGATTAGTCTGGCCTCATGAGTAAGACTATGTATGCCCTAGCCACCTCTGCAATTATTTTTATATAGCTTAATGCATAACTCCTAGAAGTGGCACAATTAATTAATGTCTGTTAAATAAAACAAATGAATGTAATACCTGAAAAAAGGATCTAGAGCTCTCCTCTTAAGGCCTCTGGAATCCCTCTTATAACAAGTTCTCGAGTCTTTTTGGTCTGAAAAATGCTAACACTATGCCTACATTCTGCAAACAGGATTTTCCATGTCTCTTCCTTCATCTTTTCTTTCAACTATAATAAAAAAGCAACTAAACATGAGAAATTAACTTCTTTTAAATACTTGATAACTCTCTTCACCATGAAATCAAGAACACAGAAACTCAGAATCAGTATTCAGAGAAGCCAAAACTAGACTAGTCATAAAAGTTTTAAAATCCATGTGAACATAGTAACTTTAATTTACTATTTTAATTCTTACCTAAACTCATGCAAAATGGGAAAAGCATTACATTTAGGAGGTAATGCTTCAACTTTCTTTCCAAAACAACTTGATTTGGATTATTAGAAATCTATGCAGTTAAAACCCAATGTTCAACTTTCATCCTTTATCTTACTTTTTTTCCATTTTCCATGTTGTATTGCTTATGCTATTACAGATGTCCCATTTCCCTCCTTCCTACTCCTGCACGCAGGTGAACCCCCACTTTAACAGTCAATTCCCACACCATTGTCCATGTCTATGGGTCCTTCATGAATTTTCTTTACTAATCCCTTCACCTTCTTTCAATCAGTCCCCACGTTCCCGCTACCCTCTTACATCTGTCAGTCTGTTCCCTGATTCCATGCTTCTGGGCCTATTTTCCTCATTAGATCATTTTATAAGTAAAAGCATTTATTTGTCTGTTACAAACTGACTTATTTTACTTAGCATAATAGTCTCCATTTCTATCCATGTTGTCACAAAAAGTAGGAATTCCTTCTTTCATTCTGCTGCGTAGTAGTCCATTATGTAAATGTACCACAATTTTTTGATCCACTCATTTGCTAATGGGCACTTAGGTTGCTTCCAACACTGGACTATTGTAAATTGTGCTGCTATGAACATTGGGGTGCATAGGTTCTTTTGAAATGGTGTTTCAGGATCCTGAGGGTATAATCCCAGCAGCGGAATTAGCGGGTTAAAAGGCAGTTCCATTTTTAGTCTTTTGAGGAAATTCCGTACTGTTTTCCACAGTGGCTGCACCAGTCTGCATTCCCACCAACAGTGCACTAGGGTTCCCTTTTTCCACATCCTTACCAGCGCTTGTTGTTTGTTGATTTATTAATGATAGCCATTCTGACAGGTGTGAGGTGATATCTCATTGTGGTTTTAATCTGTATCTCTCTGATGGCTAGTGATGCTGAGCATCTTTTCATGTGTCTATTGACCATTAGTTACGTTGTCCTTGGAGAAGTGTCTATTCAGGCTCTTGCCCATTTTTTAAATTGGATTGTCTTCCTTCTGTTAAGTCATATAAGTTCTTCATATATTTTGGACATTAAATCCTTGTCCGATGTATTGTTGGCAAATATGTTCTCCCATATAGTCAGTTTGTTCCCTTATCCTTTTGTTAATAGCTTCTTTAGCTATGTAGAATCTTTTTAATTTGATGTAGTCCTACTTGTTTATTTCTATTTCCCTTGCCCTAGGATATATATCAGCAAAAATATTGCTGTGTGAGATATCTGAAATTTTAGGGCATATGTTTTCCAATAGGATTTTTTATGGAATCTTGACATATTTAAGTCTTTTATCAATTTTCAGCTTATTCTGGTGTATGGTGTGACTTGATGTTCTAGTTTCATTTCTTTGCATGTACCAGTCCATTTCTGACAATACAATTTATTGAAGAGACTATTATTCCATTATATGTTCATACCCCTTTTGCCAAACATTAATTAACCGTAAAGTATGGGTTTATTTCTGGGCTCTCTGTTATGTTGCACTGATCCACATGTCTGTTTTTATGCCATTACCAGACCATTTTGTTTACAGTAGCCTTGTAGTTTAGCTTGATATCAGGCATTGTGTTCCCTCCACCTTTGTTCATCTTTCTCATGTTTGCTGAGGTTATTTGGGTTCCTTTTTGGTTCTGTATAAATTTTTGAAATAATTCTCTAGGTCTGTGAGTGATGCTATTGGTATTTTAATAGGAATTGTGTTGAATCTATAGATTTCTTTGGCTAGTATGGACACTTTAATGATGTTAATTCTTCCAATAAATGAACAGGGTATATATGCTTCTCTTTATTTCTATCTTCCTCAACTTCTTTCTTCAGTATTCTATAATTTTCTGAGCATAGGTCTTTTACCTCCTTGTTTAAATTTACTCCTAAGTACTGTTGTTGTTGCTAGAGTAAATGGGACTTTTTTTCTTAGATTCTTTCTGATAGGTCATTGTTGGTGTACAAAAATGCCATCTATTTCTGAATATGGACTTTGTATCCAGCTATTTTGCTGAATTCACTTGTTAGGTTGAGTAGGTTTTTGGCGGAGCCTATAGGGTTTTCTATGTACACTATCATGCCTGCAAACAATGAGTTTTACTTCCTCCTTTCCATTTGCATGCCTTTTACTCTTTCTCATCTAGTACTTCCAGTACTGAATAGGAGTGGTGAGAGTAGACATACTTGTCTTCTTGCAGATCATAAGGGAAACTTAGTTTTTGCTCACTGAGTGGGATGTTGGCAGTACATTTTTTGTATACTGACTTTAGTATGTTGAGGTATGCTCACTCTATTCCCACTTTGCTGTTTTTATCATAAATGGCTCTTGGATTTTATCAAATGCTTTTTCTGCATCTATTGATATGATCATTTGATTTTTGTCTTTCATTTTATGTGATGTATTATGTTTATTGATTTGATAATATTGTAACATCTTTGCACCTCCAGAATAAATCCTACTTGAACATGGTGTATGATCTTTTTAATGTACTGCTGGATTCAGTTTGCTAGTACTTTGTTGAGGATTTTAACATCTATGTTCATCAGATATATTGGCCTGTAGTTTTCTTTGTTGTGTCTTTACCTGGTTTTGGTTTTAGAATAATACTGGGCTCGTACTAAGAGTTTGGGAGTCTTTCCTCTTCTTGATTTTTTTTTTTTGAATAACTTGAAAGGATAGGTGTTAGTTCTTTGAATGTTTGTTAAAATTCACTTGTGAACCCATCTGGTCCATGGCTTTTCTGTGCTGGGTGGTTTTTTTTTTTGATTACTGCTTCAATTTCGCTAGTTGTTATCAGTCTATTTGTTTTGTGCTTCTTCATTCAGTTTTGGAAGATTGTATGTGTCTAGAAATATATCAGTTCTGCCCAGGTTTTCCAATTTCTTGGTATAAAGTCATAATTTCTTACAATCTGTATTTCTGTGGTATTAGTTGTTAATACTCCTTTTTCACTTATGATTTTATTTATTTGGGACCTCCCTCTTTCTTGTCCTTGATCCTGGTTAAAGGTTTGTTGATTTTGTTTATCTTTTCAAAGAACTAGCCACTGGATTCATTGATCCTTTGAATTGTGTGTGTGTGTATGTATGTATGTGTATACATACATACATACATACATATATGATTTCTATGTCATTTAATTCTGCTCTGATCTTGATTATTTCCTTCCTTCTGCTGACTCTGTTGTTGTTCCTCTATTTGTTTTACATGTAGGGTAAAGGTGTTTATTTGAGATTTCTCAATGTTCTTTGGGTAGGCCTGTATTGCTATGAAATCTCAGGACTGTCTTTGCTGTATCCCATAGGTTTTGGTCTGTTGCGTGTTCATTTTCATTTGTTTCCAGAAACTTTTTAAAATTTCTTCCTTGATGTCATTGTTAACCCATTCATTGTTTAATAACATGTTATTCAGTCTCCATGAATTTGACTGTTTTTGAGGTTTTTCCTTGAGGTTGCTTTCTAGGTTCAAGCCATTGTGATCTAAGAAAATGCTTGACATTATTTCAATTTTCTTGAATTTGTTGAGACTTGTTTTGTGTCCTATCATGTGGTCTATCTTTGAAAATGGTTCATGTGTGTTTGAGATGAATGTATATTTTGCTTCTTTGGAGTGAAATCTGTAAATATCAATTAAGTCCATTTAATCTGATGTGTTGTTTAATGCTTTTATATCCTTATTAAGTGTTGTGCGGAAGACCTGTTCATTGTTGACAGTTGGGTGTTAAAATGCCCTAAAATGACTGTATTGCTATCTATCTCTTTCTTAAAGTCCTCCAAGATTTTCTTTATATATTTAGGTCCTACGCTATTGGGTACATATGTTTACAAGTTACATCATAGTGTTGGACTACTCTCTTAAGTATTTTGTAGTGACCTTCTTTCTCTCTTGTTCAGGCCTTTGTTTTGAAATCTTTTTTGTCTGATATAAGTATTGCTACCCCAGGTTGCTTTTTCTTGTTCATTTACTAGGAATATGTTTTCCATCCCTTCACTTTCAGCCTATATGTATCTTTTGTTCTGAGGTGGGTCTCTTGTAGTCCACATATAGGCAGGTTGTGTTTCCTTATCCATTCAGATACCCTATGTCTTTTGATTGGAACATTTGATCCATTTACACTTAAGGTTATTATTGATAGGTACTTATTGTCTTTTTTTTTTTTTTGCCTTTGTACCTGTGTTCTTCTATTTTTTCATCTTCTTAAAGTAGTCCCTATAGCATCTTTTGCAATGCTGACTTGGTGGAGATGTACTCTTTTTAACCTTCTTTTATCTGGGAAGCTCTTTATTTCGCCTTCCATTTTATTTTTTTAAATATATTTATTGATTATGCTATTACAGTTGTCCCATTTCCCCCCCCTCACTCCACTCCATTCTGCCCACCCCCTCCCTCCCACATTCCCCCCCTATAGTTCATGTCCATGGCTCATACTTATAAGTTCTTTGGCTTCTACATTTCCTACACTATTCTTACCCTCCCCCTGTCTAGTTTCCACCTATCATTTATGCTATTTATTCTCTGTACCTTTCCCCCCCTCACCCCCTCCCAATCCCCTATTGATAACCCTCCATGTGACCTCCATTTCTGTGGTTCTGTTTCTGTTCTAGTTGTTTGCTTAGTTTTCTTTTGTTTTGGTTTTAGGTGTGTTTGTTAATAACTGTGAGTTTGCTGATATTTTTACTGTTCATATTTTTTATCTTCTTTTTCTTAGATAAGTCCCTTTAACATTTCATATAATAATGGCTTGGTGATGATGAACTCCTTTAACTTGACCTTATCTGAGAAGCACTTTATCTTTCCTTCCATTCTAAATGATAGCTTTGCTGGATACAGTAATCTTGGATGTAGGCCCTTACCTTTCATGACTTGGAATACTTCTTGCCAGTCCCTTCTTGCCTGTAAGGTCTCTTTTGAGAAATCAGCTGACAGTCTTATGGGAACCCCTTTTAGGTAACGGCGTCCTTTTCTTTTGCTGCTTCTAAGATTCTCTCCTTATTTTTAATCTTGGGTAATGTAATTATGATGTGCCTGGGTGTGTTCCTCCTTGGGTCCAGCTTCTTTGGGACTCTCTGAGCTTCCTGGACTTCCTGGAAGTCTATTTCCTTTGCCAGACTGGGGAAGTTCTCCTTCATTATTTGTTCAAATAAGTTTTCAATTTTTTTGTTCTTCCCCTTCTCCTTCTGGCACCCCTATAATTCAGATGTTGGAACGTTTCAAGATGTCCTGGAGGTTCCTAAGCCTCTCCTCATTTTTCCAAATTCTTGTTTCTTCATTCTTTTCTGGTTGGATGTTTCTTTCTTCCTTCTGGTCCACACCGTTGATTTGAGTCCCAGTTTCTTTCGCATCACTATTGGTTCCCTGTACATTTTCCTTTGTTTCTCTTAGCATAGGCTTCATTTTTTCATCTAGTTTTTGACCAAATTCAACCAATTCTGTGAGCGTCTTAATAACCAGTGTTTTGAACTGTGCATCCGATAGGTTGGCTATCTCTTCGTCGCTTAGTTGTATTTTTTCTGTAGCTTTGAAGTGTTCTGTCATGTGGGCCATTGTTTTTTTTGTCTTGGCACATCTGTTACTTAAAGGGGCAGAGCCTTAGGTGTTCTTGGGGTGGGGCAGGGTAACGCTGGTGGCTGCACTGTGAAGCTGTACATGGGGGAGGGGCCGAGAGGGAGCAATGGCGCCCGCTCCACAGGATTGCTGTCACTCCCTCCACTACACACAATCAAATTGGGCCCTTCTGGTGCTGGTTCCTGAGTGGGTGGGCTTGTGCATGCTCTAGGCCCCTGTGGGTCTCTCCAACGACCTCTCTTGTGAGGCTGGCAGTCTCTCCCGCTGCCGCCCCTACCCTCACGGGCATTTTCACTCAGAGGTTTGAGGCTTCATTTCCCTGCGCTGGAGCCCTGGGTTGCTTGGTCTGCTTTGCTCCCTGCCATTTGTCCGGTTTATCTGTGCACGAATGTGGGGCCACGGGGTGCTACCCGTCGGTCTGCCTGCCCCGTTCTCCACCACTCTGAGTCCAGCCCTCTTGGTTTATCTGCGCGAATGTGGGGCCACATGGTCTGCTAGTGGTCAGACTGCCTGCCCTGTTGGTCCCACACTCGGCCAGTCTCGGTCCCGCCACGGCCACGCAAGTCCTCTCCGCCCCGGCTGCCCGTCTCCATCCCTCCTACTGGTCTGGATGAATGTTTATTTTCTATTTTCTTGGTGTCAGACTTCCTTGCCATTCAATTTTCTGTCAGTTCTGGTTGTGCGAGGAGGCACAGTGTCGCCTTCCATTTTAAATGAGAGCTTTGCTGGATACTGTAGTCTTGGTTGCAAGTCCTTGCTTTTCATCAGTTGGAACATACCCTCCCCTTCTGGCTTGTAGTGTTTCTTTTAAAATTGGCTGATAGTTACTAGCTGTTCCTCACTTGCTGCCTTTATATTACTCTCTTTGTCTTTAAATTTTTCCAGAACACACAGCTATTGCAATGTGTCCTGACATGGGCTTATTTGGGTTCATCTTGATTGGGACCCTCTGTATTTCCTGAACTTGAATGATTTCTTCTCTCACCAAGTTAGAGAAGTTTTCTCTCATTTTTTTTCAAACAGGTTTTCCAACACTTGCTCCTTATGTTCTTGTTCTGGTATCCCAATGAAGCAAGTATTGTTAGGTTTCACGTTGTACCAAAGCTCTCTTAAATTATCCATGTTCTTTTTTTCTTTTTGCTCTGACTGGGTGTTTTTATCTTCCTTGTCTTCCATCTCACTGATTCAATCCACTGCTTCATCTATCCTGCTTTTATTTCCTTCTAGTGGGCTCTTCATTTCAGTTATTGCATTCTTCTTCACTTTCTACTGATTCTTATTCAAGGTTTATGTGTCCTTTTTCTTGCTGATGTCGTTCCCACTAAGTTCCCTGTAGTTTTCACTGAGTTCCTTAAGCATCCTTATAACCACTAGTTTGAACTCTATATCTGATAAATTGCTTGCCTTGATTTCACTTAGCTCCTTTTCTGGACATTCTTCCTTTTATTTCTTTTGGGGTTTGTTTCTTTGTCTTTCCATTTTAGTTGTCTCTTTGTGTTTGTTTCTATGTATTAGATTGATTTACTTTGACTCTCTGTCTTCTGGAGTGACCTTGTGTGTTAGGAGTCATGTGGAACACAGTGGTACAGACTCCTTGATCTTCTGATTTAGATACTCCAGGAATGTCTTTTGTGTGGGTTATGTGGACGTCCTGTTTTATTTGGGTCCTGATTGTTATTGGCCCATTCAATGGTGGGAACTCCTCTTTGGCTTGCCAAGGGGATCAACTCTCATCACATGTTGTATACTGCTGCATAGGTACTGGTAGAACAAAGCAAAACAACACAAAAGCAACATAAAAAAAGCAACTCCACCAACCACAACAGCAATATCAATGATAAGAGAGCAAAGAATAATAAAACTGGGAAGAGAAGTGGAATGGTAGAGAAAGGAGAAAAGGGAAAATATATGAAAAGACAAAAGGAAGGAACAGTAATTATTAGAGAGAGGAAAAGGGAAGTTAACTAATAAAAGTAATGAATTGAAAGAGGAGAATGAGGAAAAGGAACACAGAAAAAGTAACAAAAATAATAAAAGGAGAGAAGAAGAGAATAATGGAGTAATCAAAGATAACAGAAGACTAGGAGATATGAAAGAAAAATTAGAGCACCAAAAATAAAAGAAAAAACAGATAAAAAGTAATAAAAGGGTTATGATAACAAAAAATAGTGAAAATAATGAAAAAAGTACAAAGAGAATTCTTCTCAGTAGAGTTTAGATCTTGCCTCTGGTTTCTCCCTTTGGATACCACTCTGATGTCTGAGTCTGGTGTAAACCAACATCAGGTGCTGTCCATGTCTCGTCCTTCACAGCCTTTTCAAAGTTGCAAGTGATCTATAGTTTGTGGCTCATTCCTCTGGCCTTGGCTGCTCCCAGGGTGGGCCAACATGCTCTGCAAATCTGGCTTTTATCAGCACTGGACCCCAGGGTGTGTCATTAAACACCCCAAGTAATTGCAGGATCCCCTTCTGTCTGTCTCACTGGTCTCCTGTCAGCTAGTCACAGACCCAACTATTTCTGAGAGGGCTTCTGGTGGAAATAGGGAGCTGCATTTCCTGGATCTCCTGTGGCAGGTGTCTTTCAGACTTCAGGGCAGAAGATGAGTGTGTTTCCCCATCTCTAAGGCACTAATTTGAGTCTGTCCAGGATTATTTCCCTGTACTCAGCAGGATGGGGCCACCAGTAGGCCTCCAAAGCCCACATTTTGGGTCTGCCAGATGCCAAGAGGGTGTTTCTGTGGCTCTCCCATGAGAAGGAAGCACTAGTAGTCTGTTACCCAGTAAAGTGTATGGACTGGCTACGCCTTACAACCTGTCTCTAACAGACCCCTTAGCATATTTAGGTTGCTGTTTCCTCAGGAAGGGTTAAGGTGCAAGATGGGAGAAAATAAAGAAAAAGAAAAAATATAACCCCAAGACAGAGTAAAACTGAAAAAAGAACAAAAAAGGTTAGTGTAGAGCCAACAGGATTTAAGAGGGTGTGGTGAGGGGAATTACAGGTTGGGGGGAGCGGTGTCCCAAAGGGTAAGTTAATTGATTTTCCCCTGGGAGGGGCTAGCTCTTCTTAAGAAAGATGGCTGCTGTGGAGCCCATGTGTATTCCCACCCCAAACACCCCACAGCTGGGTCCAAGTTTCTCCTCAGTGCCTCGCATTCCAGATTCTCCTTATGCAACTCCAGTCTGCACCACCCTCCCTTTTCTGGGGCCAAGGTGAGTAGCTGCAAAAACAAAACTTATGTTTTGCCCCTTTAAGAAAAAGAAAATATGGTGGGCTTGTCTCCAGTGGTTTTCATCTCTCCACAGTAGAGAGAGCCCCCGTAGTGCAGACTCCTTGATCTCCTGATTTGGATACTCTAGGAATGTCCTTTGTGTGGGTTAAGTGGACTTTCGTGTTATATTTGGGTCCTGATTGTCACTGGCCTGTTCATTGGTGGCTAAGGGACTCAATCCCTTCCAGTTGGCTAAGGGGCTCAATCCCTACCATGTGTGCCTCTGGCTTAAGAGGGCTTCTAAGTGTGGTTTAGAACCATAGTCAGGGCACGCACAAGATAACCTATCGAAGTTTCTTTCTCACACTGACACCTCCCTCTTCCTCTCCCAAAGCAACAGAATATATCCTGTATGCATCATCTTTGTTCAAGCCTTGTATCATCCTAATGTGGTGAAGGAAGGGAGGGAAGAGTCCAGCAGCAAAACTATAACATGGGGCAATGGCAGGGGTGCTCGCACCACTCCCTCCAGTGGTTCTCAGCCCTGAGATCCCATTGCTGCACTCCGGCCAGGGCCTCCACAGCCATCACTGCCCTGCCCACCTCTCTCTGTTCCCCCGGAGCTCTGCACTACATGAACTACATGGCTGATGTGAAGCCTCCTCATTCAGACAGGCAATTTTTTCATCTTTTATCTTAACTAATGATAATAGTCCTTTCGTGTAATGGAATCAAACAAGTCACACAGCACTACTTTCTTGAAAACTGTTCAAGCCTCAAAAGAGTATTCAGCTGTAGTGCTTCTAGTCTGCTCTATGATTTTTTATTTTTGATCAACTCTTTCAGTCCATAGATTTAAATATTTTGTGTCCTTGCCATTTTGGAATTAAGAGTCTCCATATTCTGAGAGTGATATACCATCATTAAGGCTTTGGTGTTCATGGTTTCACCGCATTCTCTCTGACATGTCAAAGATTGTGCCTCAATATTACCAGATGGGTCTATAGAATCAGAACTACAGGAAACTGAAAAAGAATGTAACTGCCCCAAATGTATGCTCAAAAGTTTCTGAAAAAAGAATAAGTGATAATATTTTATCTCTTATAAACTACAATTATATGTATAACAAATATTATTAAAAGCAATGTCTCAAGTAGACAGGGGGACATTGTTTTTCTATCAAAATGAGAGATAACAACAAATCAATGTTTGTAATAGAAAACTCAGGACCTAAGTGATCCTGTACTCCTACAAAAGCAATAAAATATTGGCAAAACATTGGGAAAAAAAGAAAACATAGGAAATTAACCAAAAGCACAGAACAAACTGAAAAACATCTGTTCAAGTAAAACTAATGAATCTCAACAAGAACACCACAATCTGTGAAGTTTTAACTTAAGTCTATTCCCATCTGCCACTCTCCCAAGCTCAGAGGTGTGGTAGCCATGAAAGCCAGTATTATCATAGCCAAGGATCCTTCGGAACTTCACTAAAATCCCCATTCCTAACATACAGTCAATATTTTGACCAGACTAGTAGTTACCTGGAAAATCTCTATTACCAGGGTGTTATCATTTGATTTATCCAAGGCTCAGCACTCTGAAAAAAATCCCTTCCCCACTGCATTAGAGAAAAACCACAGCAATCTGCTAATAGCATCACAGCTTCCTAAGGCAAATTATGTATGGAAGAAACAAGAGCCTGGCTAAAAACATAAAAGAAGTCCTGGAGAAGTAGATGGCCATAGGGAACCTGGAAAGGTTCCTACATATTCTTGGGCACCTAAATGTATGCATGCATCTGCAGGGCTATGAACCTGCCCAGGAAAAAAAAAAGAGACAGGAAAAAGAACCAGTCACTCAATTCTGACTTTGGTAATAAGACCTAAAAGCTAAGGCTGATTTATAAACTGCCAGAAGTTTGAGGGTATACCTCACACAAAGATCCCCTTGGCAAAAGGTGGAAAATTTATTGGTTTAAGGCATTTAAGAAAATCTTCTAACCTATCACTGGCTGACCACTAATTTATACTGACCCAGTGCCTGTTTCAAGCAAGCCAAGCTGAAAAATAAAAACAAGAAATATCAACATAGCAACCAACTAAAATGTCCCTGAAGTAGCCCAGTTCTTGGATTTTATAAACTAAAAATGTAAAGTAGCTATTACAAATATATTCAAAGAACTAAAGGAAACTTAAAAAATAAAGGACTTGGTTAAAAATGGCAAAAAAAATCTAAACAGAGACTTCAACAAAAAAGATATAAAGGTGGCAAATAATCACATGAAAAGATGCTCAACATCATATGTCATTAGGGGATTGCAAATTAAAACAATAATGAGATATCATTGCACACCTATTAAAATGGCTAAGATTAAAAACACTGACAACAACAAGTGCTACTAAGGATGTGGAACAACGGGAACTCACATTCACTGCTGGGTGTAGTACAAAACGATATAGCCACTTTGAAAGATGGTTTGGCAGTTTCTTACAAAGCTAAATACAGTCTTACTATATGATTTAGCAATTGCGCTCCTAGGCATGTACCTAAATGAGTTAAAAACTTATGTTCACACAAAAACCTATACAAAAATGTTTATTGCCACTTTGTTCATAACTGCCAAACATTGGAAGCGACCAAGGCATCCTTCAATAGGTGAATGAATAAACATTGTGGCATATCCAGAAAATGGAATACTTTTAAGCAATAAAATAATTGAACTACCAACAAAACTAACAGTTTCTTTGAAAGAGAAACAAAATTGACAAAACTTTAACTAGATTCACCAAGAAAGAAGAGAGAGTACTCAAACAAATAAAATTAGACATGAAAGAGGAGACATTACGATAGAAATACAAAGAACCTATGAGACTACTATGGTCTTGTTTGTATGATAAAAGTATTTAATTTTGATGTATACCAATTCACCTATGTTTTCTCTTATCATGCATTTTTGGTATCACAGCTAAAAAACAATTGCCTAGTATAAGGTCGTGAAGATTTACTCCTATGTTTTCTGTAAGAGTTTTATAGTTCCACCTCTTCCATTTGGGTATTTGATACATTTTTTAGTTAATTCCTGTGTATGATGCAACTTTATTTTTTTTTGGCCATCCATTGTCTAAAAATGAATAAGAGAAACTAGAACACCTTAGAACTCTGGCATACATCTGAAAAAATGGTAGACTTAATTAGAAATGAAATCCTTTTTAGGAGCCTACCCAACTCCCAGAGGTACCTGAGAATTTTCAGGGGAAAAAATCCAGTTCTCCAGGCATAAAAGACACAGGTACATTCTAGGAGAAGGAAAGATAAGCAGAGCATTAAATCTAGCACAGAGACTGAAACTGAAATGCAACGGGACAGGAAAAAAGTGATATAAGCAAGAATAAAGGAGCATTAGGAGAGAAACTAGCAAGATTTATCAGATTTCACTTCTGTTTCCACAAAACTAAGGACTATCCTGGGTAGATATGTGAAGAGAATGAAGGATTAAAAAATTGTGGCAATAAAACTCTTGATGGCCAACATGAAGGTTCTGTGTCTGGAAATGAAATAATTTTTATTTACATATTTTAATTGTGCTTTTCTATAATCAAAGGTAAAGTTAGTATTATCAATACTTGATTATAATTAACTTAGCTAATATTTGCAGTCTCTATACTGGAGGTGTAAAAGCATCTATAATTCAATCAAAATAAATTAATATAGCTAATAAAGCCAATGTTGATTTTTTTATTTGAATGTTAATTAAATATAAAGTTATAATGTGATCATTTTTATCAATCTATCAAAACATGGGGACCCTAGGCACTGAAAAACAAAATTAATATGAAACTACCTATGAAAGACATACTAAACATCAAAATCAGGCTTTTAACACCCTTTTACAAAAATATTTGCCTTCCCTAGTACCATACTAGTAAATAGATATTGCTTTGGGCTAGATTATATAAATAAGGCTGACCTATTAGATATTACATAAAAAACGTTCAGATTGGTTTAATGTGCTGTGTCTCTACAGCAGTGATTTACAACCTTTCTCATCTCATGGCACACATAATTACTGGAATTCTGCAGTATACCAAAAACTATATTATACTTTTTGCTGACCTGACAAGAAAATAGTTATAATTTTGCTTTATCTACATTGGACAGCTATTGTAGTGCTGGATGCTGTCATTTTTCTATTTGACAATCTAAGAAAAAAGAGGCCAGTGCCCCTGACTAAATAGTCAGGTATTGCATGTTTCAAAAATTCTTGTGGCACACCGGTTGAAAATCACTGCGCTATAGCAATAACAGTCCTTTTCCTAGGCCTTATTGAAACCTCAAACATAGTTTATGTTGTTAAAAAACACATTATGTGAAAGTACAGGGGGGTATAAAGTGGAACCTCAGTTCTTGAACTTAATTCATTCTGGAAAACTGTTTGAGAAGCAATTTGTTCAAAAACCAAGTCACTTTTGTTTGTCACCTGAGAGATATGTGACTGACCATACAGGTATCAGCATGAAAGGGTTGTTGGGAAGAGTATTGAGAACTTGAAGTTTTGTTAGACAACAGAGACATTTTTCTGTGAACAACCTGGTGGAGAACTGAAATGTTCAAGAATCAAGATGTTCAAAAACTGAGGTTTGACTACATTTTGATAAACAATGAATATAGTCAAGAGAGAGCAAATGGTAATAGTTTTTTAAAGTATGAGTTTCTGAGAAGTAAAATGGTCCTTATTTGCAGATGACATGATACCATATATAAAGAGCCCTAAAGATTCCAGAAGAAAACTACTATAACTGATAAATGAATTCAGTAAAATAGTGGGACACAAAATAAATATTCACAGATTAGTTGCATTTTTATACATGTATAATGAACTATCAGAAAGGGAAACTAAGAAGACAATCCCATTTACCACTGCAACAAAAATAAAAAGCCCTAGGAATAAATTTAACCAATTAAGTCAAAGACCTATACTTGGAAAATTATAATGCATCGAAGAAGGAAATTGAAAAACATGCAGAAAAGTGGAAGTATATACAATACTCATGGATAGGAAGAATTAACATTGTTAAAATGTCAATACTTTCCAAAGCAATTTATATATTCAACACAATTCCTTTCAAAATACCACTGGTGCTTTTCACAGAAATAGAACAAATAATCCAAAAACTTTTATGGTACCCCAAGAGACTGTGAACAGACACAACAATATTGAAAAACAGCAAAATTGGAGGTATCACACTACCTCATAACAAACTATACTATAACACCATAGTAATCAACAGAGCATAAACTGTAATCAAAATAGTCTGGTAATGGCATAAAAACACACATAGATCCATGGAACAGAATAGAGAGTCCAGAAATATGCCCACATCTATATGGCCAATTAATATATAACAAAGGAGGCAAGAATATACAATGGGGTAAAGATAGTCTATTCAATAAATGGTGTTGGGAAAATTGGACAATAAAAAAATGAAACTAAACCATCTGCTAATACACCATACAGAAATAAACTCAAAATGGATTAAAGACTTAAATGTAAGACTCAAAGCCATAAAACTCGTAAATGGAAACATAGACAGTAAAATCACAGACATTTCTCTTAACAATATTTTTTGACATACCTCTTTGGAAAAGGGACACAGTAGAAAAATATAAACAAATAGGAGTACATCAAACTAAAAAAATTGCACAGCAAAGGAAATCATCGACAAAATAAAAAGACAACCTACTAAATGGGAGAAGGTATTCATCCATGATATGTTCAAGAAATGGTTAATATCCAAAATTTATAAAGAACTCATACAACTTAACAACAAAAAACACCAACAATCCTATTAAAAATGGGCAGAGAAGCTGAATAGACACTTCTTCAAAGAAAACATACAGACGGCCAATAGACATATCAAAAATGCTCAAAGTTCTGCCGTGGCTGGTGTGGCTCAGTGGATTGAGTGCCAGCCTGGGAACCAAAAGCTCATCTGTTTGATTCCTGGTCAGGGCATATGCCTGAGTTGCAGGCCAGGTCCTCAGGTCCCCAGCTGGGGGCATGTGAGAGGCAACTGATCGATGTATCTCTTGCATGTTGATGTTTCTCTCCCTCTCTTTCTCCCTCCCTTCTCCTCTTATCTAAAAATAAATAAAATCTTACAAAAAAACGCTCAGTCACTAATCATCAAAGAAATACAAACTAAAACCACAATGAGATATCACCTCACATTGGTCAGAATGGCTATTATCAAAAAACCAACAAACAACAAGTGTTGAAGATTTGAAGAAAAGGGAGCTCCTGTGCACTTTCTGTAGGAATGCAGATTGAAGCAGCCACTAGGGAAAACAGTGTAGACTTCCTTAAAAAAATTAAACATGGAAATATCTGATGACTTAGCAATTCAATTTTTGGGTATATATCCAAAGAAATCTAAAACACAAATTTGAAAGTATATATGTATCCCAATGGTCATTGCAGAATTATTTCAATAGCCAAGAAGTGGAAGCAACCTAAGTGTCCATCAATAGATGAGTGGATAATAAAGTTGTGGTACATATATACAATGGAATATTACTTGGTCATAGAAAAGAATGCAATCTTGCCATTTGCAACAGTATGTATAGATAGACTTGGTATTATACTAAATGAAATAAGTCAGTCAGAGAACAACAAATAACATAAGATTTCACTTATATGTGGAATCTAAAGAACAGGATAAACAAACAAAATTGAAACAGGTGACGGAATTAAGAAGTAAATATTGGTAGTTATAAAATAATTATGGGGATGTAAAATACAGAATAAGGAATACATTCAATAACAGTATAATAACTATGTATGGTGGCAGGTGTACACTTGAAATATCAGGGGGAACACTTTGTAAAGTATGTGATTGTACAACCAATATCCTATACGCCTGAAACTAATAGAAAATAATATTAAACATAAATTGTAAATAAAAATAAAATTAAAAAAATAAAGTTGAGTTCCTAAAAAAGGATAAAGTCCTTAGTTCTCAATTCTGCTTTTCAGTGGGACTTAGAGAATGTAATTTCTTTTGTATTAGTCTTTCTAAAAGGTAAACCTAGGAATGAATAGGAAAGGCACTATGAATTCCAATTGAAATAATGAACCAAACAAACCACCTCTTTCAAAATGATTTGATTGCTATATAATTACCTCTGTGCTAATATTGCAATAACTATTTGAAGCTGCCCCACACTTGAACCTGAATTTTGCCACCAGTTGTTCAAAGTCTGTAACTTCACTGAAGCAAAAAGCTGTTTTTCCTTTGATGCTGATGATGACAGATTTGCTGGAATCATTCGTCTCATCTATACCTAAGACTTGGGGGGTAAGAACATATTATAAATGAATCATATTCTCCCTTGATGCTGATACCTTCAGGCAAAATACATTTAGCTTCCTCTTTTATGGTCACAAGTTTAGGTCCCTCGTATGACTTAATAAGTGACAGACTTTGGAAACCCACAATGAAATTTCGCCTCACGTCTGTTAGAATGGATATCATCAAAATATCAACAAACAAGTGTTAACGAGGATGCAGAGAAAAGGCAACCCTTGTGAACTGTTGTTGGTATTGAATATTGGTACAGCCACTATGAAAAACAGTATGCAGGTTGTTCAAAAAATTAAAAACAGAACTATGATGAGACCCAGCATTCCCACTTCTTGTTATTTATCTGAAGAAATCCAAAACACTAATTTGAAAAAAAAAAATGTATCCCTTTGTTCATTGTGGCATTATTTACAATGGCCAGGATATGGAAGCAACCTAAGTGTGATGGTACTTATATATAATGGAATATTACTCAGCCATAAAAAAGAATAAAGTCTTACCATTCATGGTAACATGGATGGACCTAGTGAGTATTATGCTAAGTGAAATAAATCATATAGAAAAAGAAAAACACCATATGATTTCATTTATACGTGGAATCAAAAAAATAAAATCAATGAACAAACAAAACAGAAAGAAACTCATAGATGCAGAAAACAAAGTCAAGCCGACAGAAATGGGTTTGGGGAGTGGAACAGTTAAGAAGTACAAATTGGCAGTTACAAAATAGTGACAGGGATGTAAAGTACAGCATAGGGAATATAGTCACTAATACTGTAATAACTGCATGGTGTCAAGGGTTACTAGACTTATTGGAGTGATCCTTTTGTAAGTTATATAAATGTGTATCTACTATGAACTGTACACCTAAAACTAATATAATATTGAATGTCAATTTTAATTTAAAAAATTTAAAGGAAATAATGACAAAATATCTTATTGTACTAAAAAATTACACTTTAAGTACTAGTTGTACCACTGATACAAGTAACCTCAGTGCAAATTATTTCACTTCTCAAAGAAAAGTCTTAACTAATATGTACTCTTAAAAAACTGATGATATAAATGTAAAAATTGAACACTGCAATGCTGACTATTTCTGACTTACACAAAAACTATCACTTCTTTTTTCTTTTAAAGATTTTATTTATTTTTAGATAGAGGAGAAGGAAAGGGAGAAATAAAGGGAGAGAAACATCAATGTGTGGTTGCCTCTCATGTGCCCCACACTGGGGACCTGGCCCACAATCCAGGCTTGTGCCTTGACTGGGAATCAAACCAGTGACCCTTTGGTTTGCAGTCTGGCACTGAATCCACTGAGCCACACCAGCTAGGGCTATCATTTCTTTTTGATTGTGTATGTCAAATGTCTAAGTTTTGGTATTCATGTCATAAATGTCTAAGTAATCATATTCCATTGAGTCATAGTAAACCCTTATCTTGTTTTTATTTTTTCTTTATTCACTTTCAACAAGAGATATAAGTCTCTTATCCAATTACTCTTATCGTGAAGAATGATGCTGGACTTAAAAAATGATTACCTAAAAATTACTGCCCTGATGACCATGGCTCAGTTGGTTGGGCATTGCCCGGCAAAGCAAAAAGTAACTGGTTCCATTCCCACTCACAACACATGCCCAGGTGGCAGGTAAAGCCCCAGTAGTCCCAGGTTTGGGGAATGTACAAGAGGCAACCAATCAATGTTTTTCTCTCACACTGATATTTCTCTCTCTCTCTTTTTCTCCCCCGCTTCCCCTCTCTCTTAAAAATAATAAATAAGTAAACAAATTTAAAAATAACAATAATTAAAATAATTATTGATTGGCATATTGAGTTTTAAACAATTTAGAGTATTAAAGGACATTTTACTCTCTGGACAATACATCTTTAAATAAAAACTTGTATGTAAACAAATTTATATTACCTCTTGAGATGGAATAATTATACTACATAGATAGCCAACCTGGCTAGCAAAGCAGATATAGTTTTCTGAGATGTACATTTTTCCATGATCATTGAAGTGGCTGAATGGTACCCACAAAAAACATTCATACACCTCTTTCTTTTTTTAAAAATACAAATGTATTTATTGAATCATATTACTTACAACAGTGTGAATGCCAAACAAATGGTAACAGTTGAATGAAGGATGACAAGTCTATTCCATATACAGGTTAGCAGCCTTTAAAAATTATACCTCTACCAAATGACTTGATGGTATTTTCTTTTTTGTGTGTGATTTAAAATTTTTTAAAATTTTCATTGTTCTTCAATTACAGTAGTATGCCTTTTCTCCCCATCCTTCCACACCACCCCAGATGAACCTACCTCCCTCCCCCACCTCCACACTCCCCCTTGATTTTGTCTAAGTGTTCTTTATAGGAGTTCCTGTAATCCCGTCTCCTCACTGTCCCCTGCCCACTCCCCACTGGCTATTGTTAGATTGTTCTTAACCTCAATGTCTCTGGTTATGTTTTGTGTGCTTTTTTCTTCTGTTGATTATGTTCCAGTTAAAAGTGAAATCATAGGGTATTTGTCCTTCACCGTCTGGCTTATTTCACTTAGCAAAACGCTCTCCAGTTCCATCCATGCTGTTGCAAAGGGTATAAGCTCCTTCTTTCTCTCTGCTGCATAGAATTCCATTGGGTAAATATACCATACATTTTTGATCCACTCATTTGCTGATGGGCACTTAGGTTACTTCCAGTACTTGGCTATTGTAAATTGTGCTGCTATGAACATTGGGGTGCACAGGTTCATTTGCATTGGTGTTTCAGGGTTCTTAGGGTAAAATCCCAGCAGCAGAATTGCTGGGTCAAAGGGAAGTTCCATTTTTAGTTTTCTGAGGAAAATCCATAATATTTTCCACAGTGGCCCCACCAGTCTGCACTCCCACCAACAGTGCACTAGGGTTCCCTTTTCTCCACATCCTCTCCAACATTTGTTTGTGGATTTGTTTATGTTGGCCACTCTGACTGGTGTGACATGGTACCTCATTGTGGTTTTAATTTGCATCTCTCTGATGTCTAGTGATGCTGAGCATCTTTTCATATGTCTCTGGGCCCTCTGTATTTCTTCCTTAGAGAAGTGTCTCTTCAAGGCCTTTGCCAAATTTTTTAATTGGGTTGCTTGTCTTTCTTGGAGTGGAGTCCTGTGAGTTCATTATATATTTTGGAGATCAGGCCTTTGTCTGAGGCATCATTGGCAAATATGTTTTCCCATACTGTTGGTTATCTTTGTATTTTAATGCTGTTTTCTTTAGCCATGCAGAAGCTTCTTATTTTGATGAGGTCCCATTTGTTTATTCTTTCCTTTATGTCCCTTGCTTTAGGGGACATGTCTGTGAGGATGTTGCTGCGTGGAATATCTGAGATCTTCCTGCCAATGTTTTCCTCAAGGACTTTTATGGTGTTATGACTTATATTTAAGTCTTTTATCCATCTTGATTTTATTTTTGTGTATGGTGTAAGTTGGTGATCGAGTTTCATTCTTTTGCATGTAGCTGTCCAGATCTCCGAACACCATCTGTTGAAGAGGCTGTTTTTGCTCCATTTAATGCTCCTGCCTCCTTTGTCAAATATTAATTGACCATAAAGACTTGGGTTTATTTCTGGGCTGTCTGTTCTGTTCCATTGGTCTATATGCCTGTTTTTATGCCAGTACCAGGCTGTTTTGATTACAGTGGCCTTGTAATACAGTTTGATATGATCATGGTGTATGATCTTTTTAATGTATTGCTCATGCGGTTTGCCAATATTTTTTAAAGGATTTTAGTTTCTATGTTCATGAGTGATATTCACCTGAAGTTTTCTTTCTTTGTTATGTCTTTATCTGTTGTTGGGATTAGGGTGATGTTGGCTTCGTAAAACGAGTTTTGGAGTCTTCCATCTTCTTGAATTTTTTGAAATATTCTATGGAGAATGGGGGATAGCTCTCCATTAAATGCTCTGTAGAATTCTCCTGTGAAACTGTCTGGTCCAGGGCTTTTGTGTGTCGGAAGCTTGTTGATTACTGTTTCACTTTCATCAAGCGTTACTGGTCTGTTCAGGCTTTGTGCTTCTTCCTCATTGAGTTTTGGAAGGTTATATTTTTCTAGAAATATGTCCATTTCATCTAGGTTTTCAAATTTTCTGGCATACAGTTCTTCGTAGTAATTTCTTACAATCCTTTTTATCTCCGTGGTATCCGTTGTAGTCTCTCCTCTTTCATTTCTGATTGTGTTTATTTGGGTCCCCTCTCTTTTTTTCTTGATGAGCCTGCTTAAGGGCTTGTCGATTTTGTTTATATTTTGAAAGAACCAGCTCCTGAATTCGTTGATCCTTACAATTGTGCTTTAAGTCTCTATGTCATTTAATTCTGCTCTGATCTTGGTTATTTCCTTCCTTCTGCTTGCTCTGGGCTGTCTTTGTTGTTGTTCCTCGAGTTCTTGTAGGTGTATGGTTAGGTTGTTTATTTGAGATGTTTCTATTCTTTTTAGGTAGGCCTGTATCGCTATAAACTTCCCTCTCAGGACTGCCTTTGCTGTGTCCCATAGGTTTTGGATTGTTGTGAGTTCATTTTCGTTTGTGTCCAGAAACTTTTTGATTTCTTCTCTGATCTCATTTTTCACCCATTTATTGTTTAATAGCATGCTATTCAATCTCTATGTTTTTGAGTGTTTTGGGGTTTTTTCCTTGAGAATTGTTTCTAGTTTCAGTCTCTTATGGTCTGAGAGAATGCTTGATATGACTTCAATTTTCTTGAATTTGTTGAGGCTTGTTTTGTGTCCTATCATGTGGTCTATCTTTGAAAATGTTCCATGTGCATTTGAAAAGAATGTGTATTTTGCTTCTTTGGGATCAAAGGCTCAATATATATATCAGTTAGGTCCATTTCATCCAAGGCCTTGTTCAATGCCACAATATCTTTGTTGATATTTTGTTTACAAGATCTGCCCATCTTTGACAATGGGGTATTAAAATCCCCTACTATAATAATGTTGCTGTCAATATCTTTCTTGAAGTCCTCCAAGATTTTCTTTATCTATTTGGGTGCTCCTATGTTGGGTGCATATATATTTACAATGTTTATGTCTTCTTGCTGGATTCTTCCTTTTAGTATTATGAAGTGACCATCTGGGTCTCTCTTTATGGCCCTTCTTTGGAAGTCTATTTTGACTGATATGAGTATTGCTACCCCTGCTTTTTTTTCCTGTCTGTTTACTTGGAAAATTTGTTTCCAGCCCTTCACTTTCAATCTGTGTAGGTCTTCTGTCCTGAGGTGGGACTCTTGTAGGCAGCATATGTGTGGGTCATGCTTTTTTATCCATTCTGCTGTTCTATGTCTTTTGATTGGAGCATTTAATCCATTTACATTTAAGGTTATTATTGATAGGTATTTATTCATTACTGATTCTTTGTACCTGTGTTCTTCCCTCTTTCTCTCTTTTCCTTCCTTTCCTTACAGCAGTCCCTTTAGCATCTCTTGCAGAGCTGGTTTGGTGGAAGTGTATTCTTTTAGACTTCTTTTGTCTGAGGAACTCCTTATTTGTCCTTCTATCTTGATTGAGAGCCTTGCTGGGTAAAGTAGTCTTGGTTGCAGTCCTCTGGTTCTTATTACTTGGAATATTTTTTGCCATTCTCTTCTGGTTTGGAGCGTTTCCATTGAGAAGTCAGTTGCTAACCTTATTGGGGCTCCCTTGTATGTTACTTCCTGTTTCTCCCTTGCTGCCTTTAAGATCCTCTCTTTGTCTTGGAGATTTGCCATTTTAATTATGATGTGTCTTGCAGTGGGCCTCTTTGGGTTCCTCTTGCTTGGGACTCTCTGTGTTTCCTGGATTTGGGTGACTTTTTCTCTCCTCAGATTAGGCACATTTTCCATCATTACTTTTTCAAACAGGTTTTCTATCCCTTGCTCTTCTTCTTCTCCTTCTGGTATTCCTATTATACGGATATTGTTACATTTCATGTTGTCCTGCATTTCCCTTATTGCCTCTTCATTCTTTCTGAGCCTCTTTTCCTTTTCTTGCTCTTTCTGGGTGTTTTTTTCTACTTTGTCCTCCAGCTCGCTGATCCGATCCTCTGCTTCATCAAGTCTGCTTTTCATTCCTTCTACTCTCTTCTTCAATTCAGAAATTGTATTCTTCATTTCCTCTTGGCCTTTGTTGATACTTTCTATTTCCTTTTTCATGTTGATATAGTTTGTAGTGAGCTCATTGTAGTTTCCCTGTCATTTTTGGTAATTGTGTGTGAGCTCATTAAGCTTCCTCATAACAAATTCCTTGAACTCAGAATCTGATAGTTGACTTCCCTCTTTTTCATTTAGCATTGTTCCTGAGACTTCCCCCTTTCCTTTCATTTGGGGATTGTTTCTTTGTCTTCCCATTGTTTGTGAGATTCTTCCTGTTAGCCTCTGCTTCTTAAGTTGCTCTGGTTTGACCCCCTGAGTTTTTGTTGTGAACTTCTGTGGCAGAATACCTGTGAGATTTTGTGTACAGTTTCCTTGATCTCCTGATCTTACTGATCTTGGGGTGTGGTTTCTGTTGGCTCTGTGCATGTCTTTCATTTTTGGTTCTTGTTGGGTCTTTCTTTGGTGGGTCTTTCCCACCAGCTGGTTATCTGAGGGTCAGTCTGTCCCCCGCCTCTTGTCTTCTGTTGTGCGGGTGTGGGCAAGTTGTGTTGGAGCTGGTTTTTCCATGTTTACAAGGTTTTGAGGCTGTTCTCTTGCTCTTGTTCAGTTGTTTGTTCTCACTATTTAGTTGTATCTCCAGATAGGTCCTGGGTTGAGTTAGTGTGACTTCCACTCCCTCTTTCACCTTTTCTGTTGTTATCTGTTGGTGATTCCTTTGTTGGTGGGTTTCCTCTTCCAGGAGGAATCCTGGTGTTCCCAGCTTCTACCCACTCTTTTTTTATGGCAGGCCTTCTCTGGGCTATGGGTGTGCATGCAGAGCCTTCCTTGATTTGCACTCTCCCTGGTTCCTGTGGTCTCAGTTCACTCCGAGATGAGGTGCAGACACTTCAAATTCGCTGGGCACCCTCCCCCAGGTGGTTCCTGTAGTTTCAGCTCCCTTCAAGATGAGGTGCGAGCACTCCCCGGTGGATAGGCACACTCCCGGTTGCTGGGCACCCTGCCCCGGGTGCTGCCTGAAGTCTCAGCTCCCTCCAAGATGAGGTGCGAGCACTCCCCGGTGGATAGGCACACTCCCAGTTGCTGGGCACCCTTCCCTGGGTGGTGCCTGTAGTCTCAGCACCCTCTGAGATGAGGTGCGCACAGTCCCCTGATGGGTGGTGGGGTGGAGAGGGGAATGGAGGTGTTGCTGCAGGGGAATTCCCCAAAATACCCCAGAGGGTCTTTTTCTTTTTGGGAAACAGATGGCTGATTTAATTCCAAAAACAATCCAAGCTTGTTTTTGGCAAGTTGCACCACAGACGTCACACTGGAATTCTGCCAACAGAATACCACCTGTTGTTATTAACTAGTTTTTAGGAAATCTTTGTATCATTTGCAGGGGTGTCCAATCTTTTGGTGACTCTGGGCCACACTGGAAGAAGAGGTGTCCTGGGCTACACATTACATACACAAACATTAATGAAAACTGATGAGCAAAAAGGGTTTTAAGTAAATTTATGATTTTGTGTTAAGCCACATTCATAGTCCTCCTGGGCCACATGTGGCCCATGGGCCACGGGTTGGACACCCCTGATGGGACATGTTATCAGCATACTTTACACCATAGCTGGTCTTGGAAAATTACTTTAGGGGTTTCCAGTACCCCTTATTAGTGACTATTTAGAAGCCACCAAAACCAGGCTGATGTTATTGACCCTAGTAATTATATATTTGTTTGCTTACTTGTTTATTATCTGTCTGTTCCACCAGATTATATTCTGTGAGGGTAAGAACTATTTTTGTTTTACTCACCACTGTATACCCAACATCCAGCACATTAGAAAGTTACCAAACCATTCTAGCTTCCCTTCACAGCAAAATTCCTAGAAAGAAATATGTATGTTCATTCTGCCCCCAAATATCTTCTTGGCTCATATAACTCTGGTCCCTCTGGCATCTGCTCATAGGTCACCTTAAAAAGGTCTTCTCAGAACAAATTTAGCTTATATACCAAGCTCCTCCCCTCTATATCCTTATACCTTTATTTTTTTTCATATTGCTCATCATCACCAGCCATACAATACATTGTCAGTTTATTTGCCTTCCTCAACTAAAATGTTAGCCCCACAAGAACAGGGATTTTGTTTTGCTCTTGGCTGTTATCGTTAGCACCTAAAACAGTGTTTGGTTTTTAGAAGGCACCTGTAATTATCTGTTGACTGAATATATCTTGTACCATCACATTTCCTTTTGTGCTTATAAAGCAAGCAGCAAAAGGTGGGAAACTGGACAAATTTTCTAACATAAAGGTAATATAAAATCCATGTCAGCTGTACACAACATGGTAAACACTATAGTCCCCTCTATTTTGTTATTAACTTTAGCTTACTTTTCATCCATAGTTCTTCTACAACTGTCCAACAGAAGCAAGGGCTTTTACCACCTGAATCATTATTTATTCAAGTGCTATGTTTTAAAAAATATACTATTATAACTAAAGTTATATGTAGTCCTAATACCACTCAGTAAGACAAGTAATACTTATATCTGTAGAAGCTCTGAGAACTTTTAGGTTTTGTGCAACTGTAGATCAAAAAGTAATGCTGTTGTGATATTTTATTCTAATTGTTGTACATTATTCTGATTATAAACCACAAATGCACAATCATCATCCAACCAAAATTCTTAAATGAACTACCAGTGTTTTTGTTTTTACAGTGATATCATTGCATATTGTATATACTCAGTGTTGCTACTCCAAATCAATTTCTATATACAACATAGGAAAAGTAATTACTGGGGGAAATGGTACTCAACATCTTACTCCTTTATTAAAGATTTTATTTACGTATTTATTTGTAGGGAGGGGAAGGGAGGGAGACAGAGAGGGAGAGAAACATCAATGTGTGGTTGCCTCTCATGCGCCCCTTACTGGGGATCTGGCTGGCAACCCAGGCATATGCTCTAGGCTGGGAATCAAACCAGCAACCCTTTGGTTCACAGGCCAGCACTCAATCCACTGAGCCACACCAGTCAGGGAATCTTACTCCTTCTTTAATAGATAAATGAGCATCAGATATTTATATAGTTGCTCACAGGTTTCAAAACTCACTTGACTCACTTAATGCAGTGACTTAGGGAAGGTAAGTTTCTTCCCATTTTACAGATGAGAAAAAAACCTTTATAAAACAATTACAACTGAATAGAAGCATAAACCATATTAAAGGATCCGGAAAGACAAAGGAAGCAGGGTTAATGCTGTAAGTGGAATTGCCGGACTCAGTGATGTATTCATATATTCGTGGATGTTGGCTTATAGTTAACTTATTAAAAAGAAAATCCCATAGGGTAACCCCTGGGGAGGGCAAAGCACACTATGTTTCTGATGGTCAGATCTTCCTAAATCCCATACATTGAAGTGCTTTGTAGAATATAGCACCATAATTCCACTCATGTAGTAGCTTCCACCTGCCAAGTAGAGCAAATTGATTTGTGCTTAATAAGCCAAATATGCATAAATTATTTTTAATTACATAAAATCAGGTGCCAAATTTAGATGCCACAGAAGAGACATTACCCTTAATCAGGCAGGAGGAACAAGGGATAATGTAAGGTAACAGCAAAAATCCAGAATGGTGAATTACTTCTCTAAATGAAAGAAAATAACTTGCCCTGGCTGGTGTGGGTCAGTGGATTGAGCGCGGGCCTGCAAACCAAGGGGTTGCTGGTTCGATTCCCAGTCAGGGCACATGCCTGAGTTGCGGGCCAGGTCCCCAGTTGGGGGCATGTGAGGGGCAACCACATATTGATGTTTCTCTCCTTCTCTTTCTCCTTCCCTTCCTCTCTCTCTAAAAATTAAATAAATAAAATCTTTAAAAAAAGAAAGAAAGAAAATAACTTAATCTGTAAAATAATGCTATGCATAACAACAGTTTCTACAAGATATTCCACTCTGCTGTGAACCAGGGCAATTAAGTAAGATAATGTTAGGCAAATGGTAAATAATCTACCAGATATCCACCAAAAGTGTTTCAGAATTTAAAAAAGGACCTCAGAAATCTAACTTCCAAACTAGTATCCTACTGTAACCATACTAAGGTTCTCTATTGCTCCAATTTCATTATTAGAAAAAATAGAGTCACCATCTCCACAGCAAAAGTCATTACATTACTGGTGGTTATTGCCAATTATTAGAAGCCAAAGAAGTGAAATCTTAAATAAAATACAACTATTAACATTTTTAGATGGTCATTATCTTTTCTTCATTAAACAAATATTTTAAAGGAATAGCACATAACACTGAATTTTAGCAAACAAAATGGACAAAAGCAAGCTTATGCTGGGACACAGTAAAACTCCTATGGAAGCTAATCCACATGGATTTGTGGTAAACAACAGTAAAGCTCGTGGCTTCGCAATTTTAAGTAAAATTTGGTAATTGGGCAGCCATGAAAATAAGCACACACTTTAGCTCTAGACCAAATGAACAAAAATCTCTTTGCTCCTTTCTTACCCATTGTTTAATTTACATGGAACATAGTGTCAACTCTCAAGTGGTAATTTCAAACATCTTTACAATACCACAGGTAAAATAATCATGCAGATATAAATTGACAACAAAAATGGGGCTATGGCTATCCTCAACAAACATGTGGTAGAAATCTTGGTTCATTTCTTCAGACAAATCTGTTATTCTAGAAATATGGGGAAGATTAAGTGGGAGTGGGTGGGATAGAAGTAAGAAACTGGTGTAATTGGCCCATGCCAAATGAAAAGTAAAACACAGAAAACAAGGAGTGATTATTTAAAGGAAATGTGCAACAAGTAAAAAACCATTTAATACATTACAGTGATTTGATTTTCAAGAATGCCTTGCCTATTATTTCTTGGGAACATGGTTGTACAAAGCAAAATACACTTCTTAATGTAGGCAAAAGTGGGTAAATGTGGGCAAGAACACTAGAAAATTCTGGACCAATAAAATTATGGGGAATGAAAATATTATGCTGTGACACAGAGCTATAAGGATCTATTTAAATATATTCTGACCTGTTCTCAATGGACTAAGAGGATAAATTATATCACTAGGTAATTATGAACACTGGATTCTCAAATCTTAACCTGGAATATATATGCACCTACTAGATGAAAAGATTCCTCTAAGAAATGGAATAACACAACTCTGTAAAATCCAGAAAATGAAAAAAATGTCAATTTTAATGAGACAATTGTCTTGCCATATTTGCAAGAGAGTCCAAAGCTGAATAAGATAGGTCTTGAAACATTTTTTAAAATTTCCTGTAGAACGTCATATTCTCACATTCTCTCTACTCTAAGAGTGGCTTTGAAAAAAGGAAATAACATCACAGATCTTAACAATACACAATAATTTGGCATCTATTATCTTTGACTTTGTCCTCTCAACTCTATGAAATAAACTCCATTCTACAGAATAAGAAAGACAATGTCATCTACTTCACGAATCTATCCAATTCTTCACTTATTTGGTTCTAAATATAATTTAGCTGGTTTACTAGTTACTGGTTATAATTATAATTTCCCTGGTTTACTGGTTACTTCCCTCTAACCTGACCCTCTCCCACTTATCAGGATTATGAGCACTTCAAGGCAGGGAACCGAATCTTCATTGTTTTTGTACCCTAGCATTCCGTGTAGCACATAGCAGGCACTTAAGATCGAATAAATGAAAGAATCTGTCAAATGCCATTTAACAAGAGATGAAAACGGGCCTAAAATGCAGGGTTTCCGACTCTTCCCTCTTTCTGCTATATCATGGTGTCTTGAAAGATAAGACACCATTGTTTGGCAGCGCCAAACACTCAAGCAGACATGAATTGAGACACTCACTTTGAGAGAGGAGCCCTAGGATTTAAACTGTGGAGACAAAGTAAAAAATGCTAAATTCCGAGAGGCCAGCAATTTGAGAGACCTTTCCCTTGGCATCCACCCACTTCCTTATTTATTTATTTCCTTACTTCCTTTACTTCCTTATTTATCCCACTTTCTTATTTTAAGTCAGTCCTTCAGGATGTGACGGGACTTCTTTCTTTCTCACTATCCTCCCAGATCCCACACACACACACTCAAGGTGGTGATAATCAATAGAGGGTTTTGTGAAAAAAGTTAGGTCCACAAATGCGAAGAGGCCCCAGTAATCAGCTTAAATGCGACCTGTGGAGGTCAGATACTCGTTATCAGTCCCCTCCCACATGGTAAGCAACGGGGGAGGTACTTTACCTCTGAAAGAAAGGCTCCTTCCTCTCCCAGTCCAACCTAAAGAGCAACTGCTGATCCAGGGATGCATTCTCAGGACAAGGGGAGGGCAACGCAAAAGTGGTAGGTAAAGAACCACCCCAAACTCTTCACCCAGGATTTTGTATCTGGGCAGGGGGAGTTAACTGTTGTCCTCGCCACCTTTTAAATATCAGCGACCATGTCCCCGAGACGAGTGGTGTTGGCCACAACTTACCTGTGAGGCCCCCTCCGCTTTCCTGCACATAGCCCCAATGCCGTTGCAGCACGAAGTAGTGGTTGGACCTTTCCATTAGCCACAGCTCTAGCGCATTTTTCAGGAGCACCTCCTCAGGCTTTAGCCACATCGCCAAGAACTTTGTGTCGCCTGTGGGCAGCGACCTAGATCATCTCTTAGCCTCACCCTCCACCCGTCTTTTCCCTTCTACTTTTCCTCCCACCAATTCTTCCTCAGGAGGCAGCGGCTCAGGTACAGGTTTCCCACATTTCCACCCAACCCTCCCTTCTCTCCCACTTAGGCAGTGAGATTGCCAATTCCCGCCCACTGCGCTACCGCCAGACTGGGAAATAGTCTGCTTCTTTATTTCTGGGAATTGTAGTTTCTTACACGCTTTTCTGTACTCATGCCTCTGGAGCACGGAACTACACTTCCCACCACCCACCGGAGTGAAAACCGGGTGGGAGTGCTTTCCAAGTAGGTCTCGCTACCAGTTTAAGTGTATTTCGACTATGTAAAGTTTAAAGCAGTTTTTTATTTTATGTTAAAATAAGTGACCCTCAGGTATAAAGTGGTTTCTTCTCATCCTTTTACAGCCGAGGATATTAGACTGCAGAAAAAAGTTTTTGGAATTTTGGAGTAAGGAATGGCCCATTCTGGGAAGTCACAGTAGCATAAATTAACGTAATGAGCTCTTATTATGTACTAAAGAGATTTCGCGTATTCACGTAATCTTTATAAACGTCTTGCGAAGATTTTATTCCCCATTTTGCACATAACTAAAGAAATGCGCAGGTGGATGAGTTGACTTATCCAAGGTCACACAGGAAGTGGAGTCACACGATTTCTTGTCTAATGCAAAACCTTCCTTAGATTAAGCTCTTTGTGCCTCTACAGGAAGATTATAAAATCTCCAGAAGTCACCCAGTTTTCTTCACGGCGCGTGCCCTTCTCTTCCCCCACTGCCACCTCAATCTTGTTATTTACTGTAATTAGCCACAAAATGTAGTCAGACTTTCCTCGTCAGGATCCAAACAATTTATGAGTAGTATATATTTTTCTTTCTTAACCTCTTTAAGAAAAAAAAAAATCCCTTTTAGGGCAGCCTTCACCTCTTTGTACCTTGACAATAATGCACAGCTGCTTAAACACAAAGGCGAATGAGTTCAGTGATTTGCATGACATTGCAGGGAGGAATTATTTGAGGGCCCTTTTTATTTATTGTGATAACTAAGCCCACCCAAATTAAAGAGTGCACTAAAAGTGAGGAGAGGCTTATAGGAAGGAAGGAGTTGGGAGACAACACACAAAAAACACGGGGTTCTAGGGAAACTATATTGAGAATAAAGCCTCAAGGCCCTTTGGCTAAGAAACTGGGGTGGGGCATATTCAAAGCCAAGTCGTGGGGCCAAAGAATTTTGCCTTGGAGCAGCGTGTCTGGCTTAAAGTTTGCAAGATGTGGGCCAGCTCAAGGGAGGCAGACTTGTGCTACAAGCAGAAATTTTTCTTGGGGGTGAGTAAAGGGTCAATTTACAATTCTGTTCTGTTAAATTCAGTGAATAGTCTGGTGGCAGCTTTCTGGAGAGGATGGAAAGGGGCAGTCTTCCTAAACTGCAATGTATCCCTGGGAAAAAAGCCTTCCTAATTTGGATGTGTACTAAGGAAGATAATTACTTTTCCTGGTGAAAGATGAGTGAATGCAGCCAATGTAAAGAGATGTGAGGTGTCCTTTTTTCTCCCCTTTCATTCCCCTTTTTATATCCTTATTTATCAAACCATATTCTTTTCCAATACCCTTAAAGGTTAAAACTGTGGCAAGTGCTGTCCAGAACCAGACAGCCTCTTTATTCTTCAACTCCATCCAAATATACTCACAGGCTCCCCACTTTTAGCTCAGCAGGGGCATGTAGCTTAGCAGGAGCAGCAGCAGCTAACAGCTCCTGCTATAGTAAACATTTCACTGATTATGTAAAAAGGTTTTTTGAAATTAAACTATTCTTATGATATAAATTTTGGCTTGATAATAAACTATATTTCAAGCTTTTGCAAATAAAATATTTTTCTGAAGGTGCCTTAAAAAACAGAGCATGTCACTATTCAATATTCAATTGTGTACATTAATGTAATTTGTTTTTAGGAAAGAAGGACAGGAATTACAAACTGCTGTAGATATTAATGCTGGTACCACACTACAAATATATATATATATATATACAGAGAGAGAGAGAGAGAGAGAGAGAGAGAGAGAGAGAGGGAGAGGGAGAGGGGGGAGAGAGAGGGTGAGAGAGATATTTAGTCTTCATTAATAAATACACATTTGTACATCCTTACTTTACTAATGAAGAACAGGAAGCTCAGGGAACTTGAGTCACTTTCCTAGATCACATAGCTAAATAAATAACAGAGGCCTGGCTGGTGTGGCTCAGTGGATTGAGCACCATACTGCAAACCAAAGGGTCGCTGGTTCAATTCCCATTCTGGTCACTTGCCTGGGTTGTGGGCCAAGTCCCCAGTGGAGGGCAATTTAGAGACAACCATATATGGATGTTTCTCTCCCTCTCTTTCTCCCTCCCTTCCCCTCTCTAAAAATAAATAAATTGAAAAAATAAATAGCAGATCTGGGATTAGAACCTACATGTGTTGATGCAAATCATGACACTGGACTACCTATCCAAATGGCTTATAAATACTTCATGTCCAAAGAAAAGCTTAATTTCCCAGTATCCCCCTCGCCCAAGGTTGTTTCTCCTACTTGGTTCTCATAGTTCAGAACACCACTGTTTACCAAGATGCTCAAGCTGAGGACATTGGAATAATCTTAAACTTCTTACTCTCGCCACCCCCACTGCCACACACACATGCACACCATGTATAGCTTTGCTACTCAAAATGGGAATCCCAGAGCAGCAACAGCTTCATCACCCAGGAGCTTGGTAGAAATTCAGAATCTCAGACTCCATTCCAGACTTGTTAAATCAGAGTGTGCATTTTAACAAGATCCCCATATAATATGTGGGTATATTAAAGATTTACATGCACTAATTTAAAGCGAGTTAGATATTTGAAAATAAAACTCTACAACAAACTAGAAGTGATTAATTATGTTTCCATTAAGACATACATAGGCATCTGTTAAATAATAAGCTATGTTAATGAATTTTAGCTGACTAAATTGCTTTTTTTTAAAAAAAAAGTTTCTATCAGGACATGCCCATTACAATTTTCTAAGGCAGTGGTTGAGAACTGAGATATCAGTTGGAGGAGAACTTTTCACTATTTATGTTAATCCCTATTTATATTTTCTACTTTAACCACTAAAATCTAGGTGTGTCCAAAAGTGTCTCACACTCATAAGATCATATGTTTCTGTAGAAAAAAGATGAAAACTAGTGGGTATGGTTTTTCAATTTTTTTTTACTGAATTAGCTCTAAGGTAGAGACAGTGAACATCTCTGGAGGTCAAAGTACCCGTAACAATCATGAATTTCTTTTTTTAAGTATATTTTATTGATTATGCTATTAGTTTTCCCAATTTTTCCCTCTTTATCCCCACTCCACCCTGCACTCCCAACCCTCCAGCATTTCCCTCCCTAGTTCATGTCCATGGGTTGTACATGTAAGTTCTTTGACTTTCTGTTTCCTGTACCATTCTTGATCTCCCCCCATCTATTTTATGCCTACCAGTTATGGTTCTTATTCCCTGTACCTTTCCCCCCCTATTCTTCCCCTCCTCCTCCCCACTGAAAACCCTCCATGTGATGTGCATTTCTCTGATGCTGTTCCTGTTCCAGTTGTTTGCTTATTTTATTTTATTTTTTTGTTTTTAGTTTTGGTTGTTGATAGTTGTGAGTTTGTTGTCATTTTACTGTTCACAGTTTTTGATCTTCTTCAATTTCTTAGGTAAGTCCCTTTAACATTTCATATAACAAGGACTTGGTGATGATGAACTCCTTTAACTTCACCTTATCTGGGAAGAACTTTATCTGCCCTTCCATTCTAAATGATAGCTTTGCTGGATAGAGTAATCTTGGATATAGGTCCTTGCCTTTCATGACTTGGAATACTTCTTTCCAGCCCCTTCTTGCCTGTAAGGTTTCTTTGGAGAAATCAGCTGATGGTTTTATGGGAACTCCTTTGTAGGTAACTCCTTTCCTCTTGCTGCTTCTAAGATTCTCTCTTTATCTTTAATCTTGGGTAACTTAATGCTGATGTGCCTTGGTGTGTTCTTCTTTGGGTCCAACTTCTTTGGGACTCTCTGGGCTTCCTGGACTTCCTGGAAGTCTATTTCCTTTGCCAGATTGGGTAAGTTTTCCTTTATTATTTGTTGAAATAAGTTTTCAATTTCTTGCTCTTCCTCTTCTTCTTCTGGCATTCCTATAATTTGGATATTGGAACATTGAAAGTTGTCCCAGAAGTTCCTAAGCTTCTCTTCATTTTTCCGAATTCTTGTTTCTTCATTCTTTTCTGGTTGGATGATTATTTCTTCCTTTTGTTCCAAATCGTTGATTTGAATCCTGGTTTCCTTCCTGTCACTATTGGTTCCCTGAATATTTTGCTTTATTTCACTTTGGGTAGTCTTCATTTGTTGTTTCATTTTTCAACCAAGCTCAATCACTTCTGTGAGCATCTTGATTAACAATGTTTTGAATTCCACATCAGATAGGTTGGCTATCTCCTCATTGCTTAGCTGTTTCTCTGGAGTTTTTCTCTCTTCTTTCATTTGGGCCATATTTCTTTGTCTTGGCACACCTGTTATGTTGTAAGGGGGCAGGACAACCCTCTTTGCTGGTTGTAGCACTGTGGGGTAGTGGTCAGAGAGGGAACAATGAAATTTGCTTGCTGGGCTCTAGCCCCACTTTCCAATGAACTCTTGTGTGAGGCTGGGTATTTCTGCTACCATGGCAACCCCCACCATAGTCCACAGTCAGCTCTGAGTCTCAGCTTCCTGTTCAGCCAGCCCAGCCTGCATGGTCTGCTGCCTTGTCTCGGCTTCTCTCTGTCCACCCATCTTACCGGTCTGGTTGGCCTGGTTGTGTGGGGAACCATTCCAAGTGTGGGAAATGTGGCGCAGCCCCCACTCAGAAAAGCCAGTGGGGAGCGAGGTTGGCAGGCAGGACCCACATCCATGGATAAGTTCTCCAGTGGGAAATCAGGCCTGCATTGTACTTAGACTGCTATGAGACTTGCTCTTGCTAAAAGAACTCCCTCACCCTGAGGCAAGCAAATGTTTACTGAGTATCTTTATCTTCCTAAAATCTGGGCTAGACCTTCCAGATATGGAACCTAGCTGTTTGGACCACGTCTCCCTTTATATTGCAAATATCCTCCTTTGATGTATTCAGGGACACCCTCTCCTGTGTCTGCAAAGATAACCACCCAAAACAAAAGTTTGCATAGTAAAAGAGGACCTTCTTTGATGTAAGGGGCCAGGAAAACCAATAAAAGCTTGGTCAAGGCAGTAGTCAGCATGCTCCCCCCTTGAGGAAGTGGCCGAGGCACTCAGAGGCATTCTCCTCTTGAGAGAGTGGTCACGTGGTCCCTTTTCCCCCACAGGACCTCTGTAGTCCATGTGTATGTGTATTGGAATACCGAAACCTCAACAGCAGATCTTGCGGGCCAAGATCTGCATCATGGTTGACTGTTTCTTTAATTCCTTGGTTGTCAGAGTTCCATGTAGTTTCATTTTCTGGCAGTTCTGGTTGTTTATTGATTTTAGATTGGTTGTTATCCTCCTTTTGGTTGTGTGAGGAAGCGAAGGATTTCTACCTATGCCTCCATCTTGGCCGGAGCTAATTATGAATTTCTTTTAATTTTCACATAATATGTAAATCTAAATTTTATATATGTATGTTTTAAAATATTACAAAAATCCACTCCAAACAGAATAGGGGATGAGCGAGGTAAATAACTAAAATTTATTATAGCCTAAGGTAATAAAACTTTATCTGGATGTTATAGAACTGAATTAAAATAATTAGTAAATGATCCAAAACTAGATATAGGGAAGAAGAGGAATATTTCCAATGCTGCAATTATATCTTTTTAAAAGATTTTACTTATTTGTTTTTAGAGAGGAAAGGGGAGGTAGAAAGAAAGGGAGAGAAACATCCATGTGAGAAAGAAACACTGATCAGTTGCCTCCTACATGCTCCCGACTGTGGACCCAGCCTGCAACCCAGGCATGTGCCCTGACTGGGAATAGAACTGATGACCTTTCAGTTTGGCACTCAATCCACTGAGCCACACCAGCCAGGCCCAACTGTATCTTTAACAATATTTTTACTTATTTACATGGGGTACTATGTATATTCTTATTTACAGGATAATACAGCCTGACTTCTGCTAAATGAATTCTCAGAAAACCCCTCTTTCTTAAGTTAGAGACTTCCGATGTGGACAAATATATATACTGCCAGTTAAAGGAATCACCTTACATTTTGATTAATACGTGAGAGTAATAAAGTCTGTTGCTCAAACTGTATTTTTTATCAAAAGATAATAGGTAGAAACAAAATGTAAAAGTAACATGGAACTCCTGTCATTTGTATATTCCCAAGAAAATCAAAAACATACAAAAAGACTTGTGCATGAATGTTCATAGGACCATCATCCATAATGGCCAAAATGTGGGAACAACTCAAGTATTCATTAACTGATGGATGGATAACCAATGAGGAATGTCAATACAATGGGATATATGACTTAGCAGTGAATAGGAATGAAGTACTGATGCAGACTTCAACATGGGTGAAATTTGAAAGTATTATGCCCAGTGGAAGAAGTCAGTCACAAATACCACATATTATATGATTCCATGTATATGAAATGTCCAGTATAACCAAATGTATAGAGACAGAAAGCAGATTAGTGGTTGCCTGGGACTGGGAATGGGAGCAGAAGTTGATTACAAGTGGATATGAGGAAACTTTGGGGAGTGAAAAAAATAAAATGTTTAAAAATGCATTGTGGTTAAAATTACACACCTATATAAATTTGCTAAAAATCACAGAACTGTACATTTAAAATGGGTGAATTTTGAGTATGTAAATTATATAGCTGTTGAAATTCAAAAAATTATAATCACCTTCCCCTTAACTTTTAAGGATATAAGCCAAGTTTATTGTATAGCATTATACACACGTACATCTGGAACATTGCCATATAAGATATATGTGTACACTTGTTTGAAAATCACGGTTCTATAAATTGCTTTGGGTAGTATGGGCATTTTGATAATGGTAATTCTTCCAATCCATGAACATGGTATATGTTTGTGTCTTCCTTAATTTCTTTCGTCACTGTTGGGTAGTTTTCTGAGTACAGGTCTTTTACCTACTTGGTTAGGTTTATTCCTAGGTACTTTATTTTGTTGCTATAGCAAATGGGATTTTTTTCCTGATTTCTGTTTCTGATATTTTGTTGTTGGTATATAAAAATGTCTTTGATATCTGAATATTGACTTTGAATCCTGCTGTTTTGCCAAATTTAGTTATTAGGTCAAATATCTTTTTGGTGGAGTCTATAGGATTTTCTATGTATACTATCATGTCATCTGAAATTCAAAGCAATCCCTATCAAAATACCAACATATTTCACAGATATAGAACAAACATTTCAAAAGTTTATATGGAACCATAAATGACTCTAAATAGCCACAGCAATTTTGAGAAAGAAGAACAAAGCAGGAGGGATTACAATACCTGATATCAAACCATATTATAAGGCCACTGTAATCAAATGAGCCTGGTACTGGCATAAGAACAGACACATGGACCAATGGAAAAGAACAGAGAGCCCATAAATAAACCCAAGTCTCTGGCCAATTAATATTTGATAAAGGGGGAAGAAACATTAGATGGAGTAAAAATAGCCTCTTCAAGAAATGATGTTGGGAGATCTGGACAGCTACATGCAAAAAAATGAAACTTGATCACCAACTTACAACATACACAACAATAAACTCAAGATGGATAAAAGACTTAAATATAAAGTCGTAACACCGTAAAAGTCCTACGGTATAACACAGGCAGAAAAATCTCAGATATTCCATGCATCAATATTTTCACTGATATGTCCCCTAGAGCAAGGGACATAAAGGAACGAATAAACAAATGGGACTTCATCAAATTAAAAAAGCCTCTGCACAGCTAAAGAAAACAGCATTAAAATGAAAAGGGAACCAACTGTAAGGGAAAATATATTTGCCAATGATACCTCAGACAAGGGCTTGATCTGCAAAATATATAAAGAACTCACACAACTCCACTCCAGGAAGACAAACAACCCAATTAAGAAATGGGCAAAGGACCTGAACAAACACTTCTCCAAGGAGGACATACAGAGGGCCCAGAGACATATGAAGGATGCTCAACATCTCTAGCCATCAGAGAGATGCAAATTAAAACTACAATGAGATACCACTCCACACTCCACACCAGTCAGAATGGCCATCAAAAACAAATCAGCAAACAAGTGCTGGGGAGGTTGTGGAGAAAAGGGAACCCTATTACACTCTTGGTGGGAATGCAGACTGGTGCAGCCACTTTGGAAAACAGTTTGGAATGTCCTCAGAAAACTAGAAATGGAACTGCCTCTTGGCCTAGCAATTTCACTACTGGGATTATACCCTAAGAATCCTGAAACACCAATTCAAAAGAACCTATGCACCCCAATTTTCATAGCAGCAGAATTTACAATAGCCAAGTGCTGGAAACAACCCAAATGCCCATCAGTAAATGAGTGGATCAAGAAACTGTGGTACGTTTACAGAATGGAATACTACCCAGCAGAAAGAAAGAAGGAGCTCCTACCCTTTGGGACAGCATGGATGGATCAGGAGAGCATTATGCTGAATGAAATAAGCTAGGCAGTGAAAGACAAATACCATATGATCTCACCTACAAGTGGAATCTAATCAACAACAACAAAAACAAGCATGCAAAGTACAATCAGAAACATTGAATTGAAGAACAAACTGACAGTAGCAAGACTGGTTGGGGGTTAGGGAATAATGGGGGAAAATAAGGGAAGGTCCATGAAGGAACATGTATAAAGGACACATGGTCAAAGCCAAAGGGGGTAAGTTCGAGGGTGTGAGGCGGGGGACTAAGGTGTGGTGAAAATGGAGACAGCTGTTCATGAACATGAATAAAATAAATATAAAAATGAGAAAATCTTGGTTCTGAGGTGTTCCAAGCATCTATTTATTCTTAACATGTTTCACAAAAGAAAGGGATGCACTTGACTCATTAACAGCATCCTAACTGTCATATCGCCAAAGACAAGGCTGAAGAAAAATAAAACTTTAAAGTATTAAAATGGCCTTAAGTCTTAGGTGGTATAAAGATGGACTGGCATCAAGGTCTTTCTCTAACCCTATATTATTATAAGGTTAATATAACCGTATTTTTTTAGATTAACTTAATTTTTTTTTGTTCAGTTACAGTGGTCCCCATTTTCTCCCATTTCTCCCCTGCCCTACTCACTCCCCCACCTTTCAATTTCAATTCCCCCCATGTCTTTGTCCCTGGGCCCTTTATATATGTTCCCTGACTTGACCCTTCTCCTTCTTTCTCCTGTTTTCACCCTCCCCCCACCCCTCTGGTTACTGTCAGTTTGTTCTTCATTTCCATGTCTCTGGTTCTATTTTCCTCGCCTGTTTGTTTTGATTAGGTTCCACTTACAGGTTAGATCATGTGCTATTTGTCTTTCACCAGCCTGGCTTATTTCACTTAGCATGATACCCTTCAGTTCCATACCATGCTGACATTTTAGAATAATTCATCGTAGAGTCAGTTATATTACAATGACACCAGATTCTATGTAATGAAATACGTAAATTTATATTATACTAAAATTTTAGTTTTTATTCATCAAACATAACATTTACAATCCTTCATCCCAAATTCAAGCATATGAGGTCTGTCCAGAAGGTAACTAGCCATGTAATATGAAAAATAGAGACATTTATTGAAGGAGATACAGGATACAAGAAACATTGTACATAGGAAAATGACACCTCAGTCCACCTTCAAAGTAGCCACCTGGGACCTCACACAGTTCTCCAATTCTCCATCAGCTGCCCTCTCATATTTCCCTGAATCTCATTGGTAGTATGAAATCTCTTCCCTTTCAAAGGTGATTTTAGTTTTGGGAAAAGCCAGAAGTCATAGGGCACCAGATCTGGGCTGTAGGAGGTCTGAGTCACCTTCATAATTTGATGTTTCACCAAAAAAATCTACATGAGACATGATGCATAGTGGGCACATTGTCATGACAAAGTGGACAATCAACAGTTGCCCTTAGCTAAAGCCTTCTGAATCATCAAATAGTTTCCAAGGAGGAATGTTGAAGCTTAACGCAAAATTTGGTGCAGATTTGTTGCTCTACTAGCTCAGTCATTTTGAATGCCACACAGTACACATGCCTACTCAATGTCTACTGCCCCCACTGACTAGGACAGTGAAACTGTCATTGTTCACACATGCACATTCCAGTCCACTTTCTTTGGCTGCCAGGTAATGCTGATGTCATGCACACTGTTCTCATTATATTAACAATGGCTGGAGTTTTTCTGGACAGACCTTGTATATCAAAAGTTAGTTTAGGATTATTTAACTAAACAGATACAAAATTTTATTATAATGTTTATTTACATTTTATATTTAAAGAGAATCAATACAAATCAGGACATATTTACAGCATTTCAAATCAGTGTACAAGAATGCAATGGTTTCATCCATTCTACATTTAGGAAACAAAAATACATGTCTGTTCTGCTTTTGCCTAAATTCTGCTGGAATTTGCACTGGAAACAGAACTCTAAAATAAAAGAGAAGCCATACAGAATACAAATAAAGTGCATTTTTAAATAACTTTATTTAACTTTGGTGGATGGAGCTTCTAACTTTATATTAAGGCACCTGGAATTCTCCCCCCTCCCCCAATTCTTTTTCAAACACCAAGAAAATGCATTCACAAAATTTATAGCTACATGGACAGAATTTTAGTTTAGCTAATGTAATTTTAGCCCATTCAGATAAAATGTAAACTCAACTTATCCTTTTCAAATGGTATGATAACTGATATACTCTACTTCTGAAATTGTTATAGTTTTGTAAGGAAACTTTTTGTCTGTAATTTTGTGTCACATTAGTGCACTAATATACCAACCAATCTAGTCCAGTCCATATTCTCTGATAAACTACACTCAGCACTTACATGAAGTACATTTAACCTAATATAAAAACAAGAAATAGTTAAAATGATTATTTTGCTTTTATCTTGTTCTATCAATTTAATGTAGCTTAAATAGACATTTCATGAAGTCCTAGCTTAAGTTTGCATTGTTTTTTATAATACAATTCCAGATCAACATAAGCACCTGGAGAAAAACCTGACACATACAGCCCAAGCTAAAGTAGTAGTATTTTTTAATTAAGATACTATCATAAAACAAAATGATCACAGCTATTTCACATTTTAAAAACATGTTTTTATAAGAAAATTGTTACAAATGAAAAACATGACTATTTGAAGAGAGTTTTGAATGTTTAAAAATCTTGCTAGTACTATTGAGAGGAAACTACTCTATGAAAAAACATTATATTGAGTTTGTGAAAAAAGTTAATAGGTTAAATATTTTAAGCCATTAAAGTATAGCATATTAGTCATCTCAGTACTTTCCATATCATTCTTACTTTATTAAATCTATCAAGTTCATTAATAAGAAACTAGGCCCTGATTGGCAATTCTGTTACTACTAAAGGATCAAGTTTTCCATTGACACACACTTCATGATTTAATTTCTTGAACAGCTGTCTCTTGATCAGGAGTTTCATCTTCTTCAAAGGTTGGGTTGTCAACATGAGGAACAACATCCACTGCCATGGAACATGCTTCATGGTTTACCAACTGTAGATTTTCATCTTTAGAAAGAAATAACAATTTTAGAATGACTTTACTCTTCTCTTCTTTCAGACCAAACTCAACAGTCATGTGTAAGAAGTCTTTCTTGTCTAATTCCATAATACTCTGATTATTATACTTATTCCCTGTTCCTTTAATAATTATATGATTTATACCATGTCTTACATAAAAGGACCTATGGCATTATTATAATATTTACAATTACTCATTTTTTAAAATGATTTTCTTTTTTTAAAGATTTTATTCCTTTTTAGAGAAAAGGTGGGAGAAAGAAAGGCAGAGAAACATCCATGTGCAGTTTCCTCTTGCACGACCCCAGCTGGGGGCCCAGCCCAAAACTCAGGCATGTGCCCTGACTGGGAATTGAACCGGTAACCCCTTGGTTTTCAGGCTGGCGCTCAATCCACTGAGCCACACCAGCCAGGGCTACAATTACTGTTTTTTGATTCACATGTGTGCTTACTTTTTAAAAAATATATATTTATTGATTATGCTATTACAGTTGTCCCATTTCCCCCCCACTCCAGTCCATCCTGCCCACCCCCTCCCTCCCACAATCCCCCCTATAGTTCATGTCCATGGGTCATACTTATAAGTTCTTTGGCTTCTACATTTCCTACACTATTTTTACCCTCCCCCTGTCTATTTTCCACCTATCATCTATGCTACTTATTCTCTGTACCTTTCCCCCCCTCTCCCCCTCCCACTCCCATATGGACAACCCTCCATGTGATCTCCATCTCTATGGTTCTGTTCCTGTTCTAGTTGTTTGCCTAGTTTGCTCTTGTTTTTGTTTTAGGTGTGGTCATTAATAACTGTGAGTTTGCTGTCATTTTTACTGTTCATATTTTTTATCTTCTTTTCCTTAGGTAACTCCCTTTAACATTTCATATAATAAGGGCTTGGTGATGATGAACTTCTTTAACTTGACCTTATCTGAGAAGCACTTTATCTTCCCTTCCATTCTAAATGATAGCTTTGCTGGATACAGTAATTTTGGAGGTAGGTCCTTGTGTTTAATCTTGGGTAATGTAACTATGATGTGCCTTGGTGTGTTCCTCCTTGGCTCCAGCTTCTTTGGGACTCTATGAGCTTCCTGCAAAGCTCCAGAAACAATACAACTAAGCGAGGAAGAGATAGCCAACCTATTGGATGCACAGTTCAAAACACTGGTTATCAAGATGCTCACAGAATTGGTTGAATCTGTTCGAAAACCAGATGAAAAAATGAAGGCTATGCTAAGAGAAACAAAGGAAAATGTACAGGGAACCAATAGTGATGCGAAGGAAACTGGGACTCAAATCAATGGTGTAGACCAGAAGGAAGAAAGAAACATCCAACCAGAAAAGCATGAAGAAACAAGAACTCGGAAAAATGAGGAGAGGCTTAGGAACCTCCAGGACATCTTGAAACGTTCCAACATCCGAATTATAGGGGTGCCAGAAGGAGAAGAGGAAGAACAAAAAATTGAAAACTTATTTGAACAAATAATGAAGGAGAACTTCCCCAGTCTGGCAAAGGAAATAGACTTCCAGGAAGTCCAGGAAGTGTGATTACTTTTATTAGATTATAACCCCAATAAGAGCAAAAGTTACATCTTCTGCTTCTTTTCTATCCTAAATATAACAGTTCTTAAACCTAGGTTCACATTTCAAAAACCTGGGTACTTGAAAAAAATTACCTATGCTTTCTCAAATGCATAGATAGACAAAACAAAACAAAACAACCCAACAACCATGATGTTGGGGAGACTACCAAAATGGAATGCAAATGGTAACAAATGAACATAATTATGTTAATGATGAAAAAAATAACCATCCTGAAGGTAGTGGAAAAGAACAGAACTAACTTAGCAACACTGGAAAACAGTATTTTGACTCTGTCTTATAAGGCTAAAAACAAAAAGAACTGTCAGTGAAATTGTTTTCCACAGGGTTGTGAGTTAGCAATATTGAAAGTATTTTTGTGTGTTCTGGGACTGAACAAGTAAGTAAATACATTGTAGATAATGAAAGACAGGTTTCTCACTGTCAGAAAAAGAAATTACAAATAGAGAAAGGGGAAGGCTAAAATAAACTGTGGTGTTCCATTGGAAATGGATGTATCAGTATGAGCTCATTGTTTTCCAGATGGGTGGATGGATAGATAGATGAATAGATGGGTGCAGATATGTGTATATATTTGCATGAGCACATATTTCCCGGCCTTGTTATTAAAAGGGGTTGATAGCAATGACACCTCAATAGCAATGAGCATACCTAGTGTCCTGATCTTGGTTTCAAAATACTGTTCTCCAAAAAAGGCTTCTTGGGGAAATGGCTGATTCTAGGGATAGGGCAAGGAGGGTACAAGATTAACCTAGATTCTAGCCTAGGTTTAGCAAACTATAGCCTGTGGCCCAAATCCATAGCTAAGAGTGGTTTCACATTTTTAAAAGGTTGTAAGACAAAGAAACAAAAAATGCAAGAGACCTTTGACCTTCAAAACCTAAAATATTTACTATCTAGCCCTTTACAAAAAAGTTTGCTAATCCCTGGCACCAAACATCTTGTGGTGTGAGAATGTAAGGAAGTGCTCAAAAATTGATGGGACATACTGAAAGAAAACAGAAAGCAACTTGAGGAAGTTCTCAATGACCAAATCTAGAACAATCTAAGTAATGAATAAATCATGAGAATAATATTACAGAATAAAAGAAATATCTATGAATCCATGCTATTATAAATAATTGAATAAATAAATGGAAAAAGGATAGCTGTTCCTGAAAATAGAAGCTTATTTAATGTAGAAAGAAGGATGTAAAAAAAAATCACCATTCGCACATACTTCAGTAATAATTATTACAAGTGAGAAGCACCAATAATTGCTAAAATTATTGGGTAAAAGTATGATGACAATAATTTTCATCGTCTCCAAGTGTTTCTCTATATGATAATTAATAATTACAAAGAGAAAATAGTAACTTTAAGAGGAGAAGTTTGGCAGATACCACCTTAACCAACTGAGTAAAGTTCAAACCATCAGTAATAAGGCATGGGAATCATATAAAGGACTCATATGACATGAGGGAGAAAAGGGAACATCATTTCTCTGGTATTATTGACTAAAATAGAAAAGGGCAATAAATTTAATCACTAGGAAACAATAGACAAGTTCAGACTGAGATATTCTACAAAATACCTGACCAGTAATCTTCAAAAGTGCCAAGGTAATGAAAGACAAAGACTAAGGAATAATCACGTCTTGGAAATTAAGAAGACATTACAATTAAATGCAATGTGGACCTTTCAACAAGTTAAGTATAAAAGGAACATACCCAAATACAATAAAAACCATATATGACAAACCCACAGATAATATCTTATGCAAAGATGAAAAGCTGCAAGATTTTCTTCTAAAACCAGGAATAAGACTCTAGTAGGCAGTTAGACAGACATAAGCAGAGCAAAGATGATGGGCCAGCTATAGAAGATCACCAGGGCAGAAAGCCCCAGTGCCTAGCAAGGGGCAAACCTGGGAAAATAAGAACCTCACCCCCTGCATAACTTTTCCACCTTTAGCATATTGCTGGCCATGTGGTTTATACCTCCTGATCTTTCATAGCTCTAGCCATGTGGTTTGGACCCTCCCCTGACCTTTCCTCCCCTGGTATGTTGCTAGTCATGCGGTTAGACCCCTTTAGAGGATGAACTACCAAGGTGGCTGGAGAATAGCTCTTAAGCATTAAGCTCCGAGGACAATGAGTTTCTGATCTGCATCAAATACATCTAGGCCTCAGTTGTGTTTCAGCTCCAGGCCCAGAAAAGCAGCAAAATCAGATGGAGAGATGCCATGGATGACACCAGGACCAGCTGTATTGACTAATGAACCCCTGCCCCTGGCACCAACCAATCATTAGAGACCACATCCCTGAAAGGACACACCTAGAAAGCTGATGAATTTCTATTGAGATCCTCTCCTGGGACCTCCCCTAAAATCCACATGCTTAAAAGCCCTTATGAGGAAGACCCAATGTGGCTTTCCCTCCCTCTCCCTCTTGTGAGCATGCTCACCACCTGCCCCAACCACCCACCCCCACCACTGTGCCTTTCCTCTCCCCCTCTACTTCCCCCAAGGCATGTTATCTTTATCTTTTTCTCTCCTAAGCTCCAAGGGCCCTTCTTTTGCCTCTGTAACTTGTTTCCTGAGCCTCTTTCTTCTACAGCTCTCTTCTATCTCTGTAACTTACTAAATAAACTTTCTCTTATAGTTTGAGTCTTGGCTCTGAAATTTTTCTTAGCTAGAACTCAAGTACCCAGGTTGCTGAAATGAGGTCCACTCTCTGGTAACATTCTGGTGCTGGTCCACCGACAACAAAGACAGGGGTGCCCACTCTCACCACTCCTATATAACATAGTATTGTAAATCCCAGCTAGAGCAATTTGTCAAGAAAATGAAACAAGCCCTCAAAATCAAAAAGGAATAAGTAAAAGTATCTGTTTCCAGATGACATGACCTTATATAGAGAAAACACTAAAGATTCTACTAAAGGACAGTTAGAGCTAATGAGTTCAGTAAAGTTGCAGGATAAAAAATCAAAATACAAAAATCATTAGTGCATTTCTATACACAATTTCTATTTCAGATGTTTCCGAAACATCTGAAATAGAAACATCTGAAATAGAAATAATGAAAATTACTTTTGCAATAACATCAAAAACAACAAAATACTTATGAATAATTTTAACCAAAGAAGTAAAAAATAAACAAAAACCCTGTACAATGAAAATTATAAAACACTGGTGACCAACTTGAAGAAGGCACAGATAAATAAAAAGATCCAATGTTCATGGAGCATAACAATTAATATTGTTAAGATTTTCATACTACTCAAAGCCATCTATAGATTCAGTGGAATCCCTATCAAAATTCCAATGGCATTTTCACAGATATATTACCAAATCTTAAAATTAATATGTAACCATAGAAGAGCCTGTATAACAAAAGCAATCCTGAGAAAGAAGAACAAAATGGGAGGCTTCACACTTCCTGATTTCAAACTATACTACAAAGCTATAATAATTAAAATTGTATGGTACTGGCATAAAACAGACCCATAGATCAATGGAACAGAAGTGAGAGCCCAGAAATAAACCCATGAATATTCAGTCAACTTATTTTTGACAAGGGAGCCAAGAACACTCAATGTGGAAAAGAGAGTCTTATCAATAACTGTAAAATGTAAATGTAAACTGTATATTCACATGTAGTAGAATGAAACTGGACCCCTACTCACAAAAATGAACTAAAAATGGATTAAGGACTTAAACACAAGAGCTGAAGCCATAAAACTCCTAGAAGAAAATAGAGAAAAATCTCCTAGCCATTGGTCTCGAAAAAATTTTTTGGCCATGACACCAAAACACAAGGAACAAAAGCAAAAATCAACAAGTGAGACTACAGCAAAATAAAAAGCTTCTACACAGCAAAATAAACAATCAACAAAATGAAGAGGCAACTTACAGAATGGGAGAAAATGTTCGCAAACCACATATTACATAAGATGTTAATATCCCAAATATATAAGGAACTCATACAACTCAATAGCAAAATACCAAATAATCCAATTAAAACATGAACAGAGGAACTGAATACATATTTTTCCAAAGAATACATATAAATGGCCAACAATTACATGAAGAGATGTTCAAAACCAAACCAAAATGATATATTGTCATTTGAGTAAGATATTAGAATAGCTATTATCAAAAGGACAGAAGATAAGTATTGGCGAGGATGTGTTGGTGAGAATGTAAATTGGTACACTATGGAAAATGGTATGGAGGTTCCTCAAAATATTAAAAATAGAACTACCATATTATCCAGCAATCCCACTTCTGGATATTTATCCAAAGGAAATCATATCACTATCTTGAAGAGATATCTGTATCTTCATGTTCACTGCAGCATTATTCACAATAGCCAAGACATGAAAACAATCTAAGTGTTCATTGACAGATGAAGAGATAAAGAAAATTATATACAAGGTATTGTTTAGAAATGAGAAATAAGAAAACCCTGCCATTTGCAGTGGCATAGATAGACCTAGACGACATTGTGCTAAGTGAAACAAGTCAGACAAAGAAAGACAAATACTACATGATCTCACTTATATATGGAGTCTATTTTAAAAAAGCCAAATTTATAGAAACAGACAGTATGATGTTGGTTGCCAGGGACAGGGGATTAAGGGAAATGGGGAAATGTTGGTCAAAGAGTACAAACTTCCAGTTATAAGATTAATAAGTTCTGGGGATCTATTTTACTAAATGGTGACTATAGTTAACAATACTGTATTATATACTTCAAAGTTGCTAAAAGAGTAGATCTTAAGTGTTTTCACCACATGTAAAAATTTTATGATTATTCTGCAATATATATGGGTATCACATCAGCATGTTGTACACCTGAAACTATGTTATTTATCAAGTATGTATATCTCAATAAATCTGGGAGAAAAAAAGGAAAAAAAAAGGACATGTAATATGGGATCCTGGGACATAGAAAGAACATTAGTGGGTCAACTGATGAAATTTGAGTAACATTTGTAGTTTAATTAGTATCTTATCAGTTAATTTCCTGGATTTGATCATTACATATGGTTATATAAAATGTTAACATTTGGAAAAGTTATATGATGGGTATACAGTCATTTTTGTACTATTTTTGAAGCTTTTCTGTCATCTGAAATTATTTCAAATTAAAATTAATAAAATTTTGTGAATCTGTTCTAGGGCCCTACCCTTCATGGATTCTGATCTAACCATACTGGGGTAGAGCCCAAGCATCAGTAATGTTTAAAGTTTCTTTGGGTGATTATAATCTACAGCCAAGTTTAAGAACTAAGACCTTTATTTAGTGGTCCTCAAAGTGTTGTCCCTGGACCAGCAGCATCAGTATTACCTGAGAACTCATTAGAAATGAAAATTCTCAGGCCCCAACCCAGATCTACTGAGTCAGAAACTGGTGGTAGCACCTCTGTTTTAGCAAGCCCTCCAGATGATCTGATGCATGCTTAAGTTTGAAAACCAGTGCTATTAACAGAACTTAGCACAATGATAGGACATGTCACATGAACAAATCAATTATGTGTTTACGAAGTTATTTAAATCAACTGTTGTCATAATCAATGGTTAATCGGCAAGGTACCTGAAGTAGTGATACATAATCACATATAAAATTAAATCTATTCTAGGTGGTCATTTATTCAACACTTATTTGAGTATCTATTATATGGCAGACTATGCTAGGTGCAGATATAAAACAGTGAATAATAAGATGCAGTCCCTACCCAAAGGAACTTTAAAAAGTTTTAATACAATTCAGTGGAATAAGTGCAATGATAGAACTTCTACAGAAGCAGACAGGAGGGTCACATATGCAAGTCAAGGAAGCCTTCTCAAAGAGGGGCAAGTTTTAAAGGAGGAACAGGAGTCAGACTAGTCTTCCCCAGTTCTTGGAGGAGGAAGGCTGGAAGGAATGGACAGAGAGAAGATAGTGGCTCAAACTATGACTGCAGAATGAAGGTTGGAAATTAGGAAATGAATTAGAGAAAAAGGATATTGAATCAATAGAAAAAAGAAGAGAGAAGAATCGAGGACAGAGATAGTGTCTCCCTTGTTTCAGACAAAAGTTTGAGACACTTGGGTAGGTGTTACTATCATTCATTCTTACGAAGAATACAGGAGGTGAAACATGGATCATCATTTCATTTATTTCTCAGATTCTCTGTAAAAACTGTTCTGCTTACCACCTGCCCCCACAGGAAGAACAGATCACCAAAAGAAGTAGGTTGGAACTTTTTAAAACAAGCCTAGCAGTAAACTGAATTATCTTGTACACTCTCCTTTATCTTCACTGAATTCTATTACCACGCAGTTAGGGGTACAAAATCTCATCTGGGGCAAATAGACAATGATTTCCTATTATAGGCAGAATAATCCTGAGATTATTAAGATTCTTATGATGATTTTATACTCTAGGATATGTCTGAAGAATAGATTACATACAATCAAAGGTTTGTATTTGTATATTATTCTTAAGGACATCTTCAGAAATGGTATCTATTGCACTGATAAGCCTACAGTGGACAAAGGATTATGTCATAAGAAGCTGACATTTGACATATCACAAGTCAACTTGACATTTAGTTTTTCTTCAACTTTATGCCGAAATTTATCTCAAAATGAGGATTAAGAAAAAAATTCAAACCATAAGAAAGGTGGAAGACAAGAAAAAATTTGTATAGAGGTTTTCTAAGAAAAAAATAACAGAATTCCCTAAAATTTCTTTACTGCTATGATATTACTAAGTTGCAATACTGATTCCCATGAATTTAAAAATAATGTACAGTAGTCCCCTGTAATCTGCAGGGGATATGTTCCAAGCCCCCCCAGTAGATGCCTGAAACTGCAGACAGCCCTGAATTCTATATAAACTAAGTTTTTTCCTGTGTACATACATATGATAAAATTTAATTTATAAATTAGGCACAAGTAAAAGATTAACAACAATTAATAAAATAGAACAATTATAACTACACTGTAATAAAAATCATGTGAATATGTTCTCACCAGTCTTATTGTACTGTACTCACCCTTCTTCTTGCAATGATGTGAGATGATGCAATGCCTATATGATCAGATTGAGTGGGGTGAACGACATAGGTATTATGACATAGCATTAGGTTACTATAAGGGTTACTTGAACACATGCACTGCATTATGACAGTCGATCTTATAACCGATGTGGGTACTAAGTGACTAATGAGCAAGGAGCTTATACAGTGTGAGATTTCATCACAGTACTGAGAATGGTGCACAGTTTAAAAATTATGAACTGTTTATTTCTGGAATTGTCCATTTAATGTTTTCAGACTGTGATTGATTGTGGGCAACTGAAACCATGGAAAGCAAAACCATGGATGAGGGGGCATTACTGTATTCAGTTTTAGTTTACAAGGTTTATTATTTCATGATAAATAATCAACAGGTGGCAGCACATACTATTCTTAAAGTTTCAATCTGTGCAAAAGATGGGCTCCTGAGAAGTTATGTATAAATTAAGCTTTTGGAAATTGAATTCTATTTTAACATTTCAGAACTCCTTTCCTAATTTCTGATTGGTGTGCAATAAACAATGGCTTCTGAAGTTTAAAGTTTCTCCTTATCCTCTGTAAATTAACAAGACAACACTTAAATGAATCAGAGAAACATTCCAATAAAACCTTTGCTTCTGTGAATAATCTCATTCCTAACGTATTCAGTATTTCATGTTTCAGGTACATTTGAATATGCATATTGAGTTAAGGTAGGGGTACATACTGCATTCCATTGTTCATAGAAAAAAATCTGAAGTGTATTGATGGATGAGTGTAACAAATGATAAGATCCACAATGGATTATTTGTGGAGTACTTTGGTTCTCAGCATGGTGCTTACTTGCTGACTGCACATGTTCCTCCAAAGGTGGTTCATCTGCTCCCTGAACTGAAGCATATCCAGATGATGCAGTCTCACTGCGATTATCAACTTCATGAGGAGAGGCACTATTGGATATTCCATTGGATACAGGGACTTGTAAAGACACTGATCCATCTTCAACATCCCCCTTTGAAAAGCATTTGAACAAATTAAAAGACTTTCAGACTATATGCTTTTCTTTAACATACCATATAATGTTTATTCATAAGTGACTTATTATAGCAATGCTTTTAACCTTTTAAACCTATAATCTCTTTTAATAATCACAAAAATGTCTTGCTGGTCCCAGCCAGAGAAGTTGGAGTAACTGGGTCCACCAATGGGGAAAAAGGTGTTACAAACAGATTTTCGTCACCCCTGACATATTCATCTGGGTGATGCTAGCACTTCATAATACAATGACTGGTACAAGGTAGTCAATCAAAAAGAAAACCTCATGCTATTCTGTAGGGGAATTGAGAATCATGTTATTCTCTATACCTCCTACAATCAGGAAGAGTTTGTTGAGTTTGATCCTCTGTTGGGTGTACTGTGGGAGAAGTAGTTTTTATTTTTAATTTACCAAATATAATTTAATATTTATTATACTTTCTGGAACTATACAAGCTCATTAAGCTACAAGTTTCATTGCTATGGAATAGTAACATGGTAAAAAAATGAAAAAGGGGTATCAGAAGCCAGGTGGTAGTTTAGAAGGTTATTACTTCAAATTCTAACCAAAAACCAGGTACATTTGAGGAAAGGGGTGGGGAATGAAAATGGAGGTGATATAAGCAGGTACAGCTCCTGATATAAACTGTAAGTATATCACATTACAAAGCTAAAATAAGCATGTTATTCTCCTGAAGGCTCAGGTACATAAATAATGCATTGCTTAAGTTTCCTCATATAAATAGTTTAGTAATGTTTACCTCAATTCCCAAAGCTTTGAGTATGTCACATTTGCACATAGGACAAGTCCTGTGTTCTAACAGCCATGGGTCAACACATGTCTTATGGAAAATATGGCTAATGAAGAAAAAAAAACACATAACTTATTTATCAGTTGTGAAATAGCAACAACACTTTGCCTAATATACTACAGGTTACCCTATAATTTTACTTCATATTTTAACAGATGATTTTTTTCTTTTAAACACTATTATAGTAGCAATTTTCAACCTTTTTCATCTCATGGCACGTATAAACTAATTACTAAAATTCTGCAGCACACTAAAACATATTTTTTGCCTGACAAAAATCATTATAATTTTGATTCATTCACACGGGATGGCTATGATTGTGTTGGCTATTGTCATTTCTTTTTATTTGACAATCTATGGGAAGAGGTCAATGCCCTTGACTAAATAGTCAGGTATTGCATGTTTTAAGAATTCTTGCAGCACACTGGTTCAAAATCACTACATTATAGCATAAATACTAAGAGCCACAGAAGCAAAATTTGGAAATTGCATAATATAGTATTTTTTAAATATAAAAAGCCTTATTGCTCTAGTTAAAAAGAAATAGTTTCAGTAGTCATTACTTGAAAAATGGCTCAGATGCTGCTGACCTAAGACTTTGTTCAGTATTTCATATCTTAATTATCTTGTCATTCCCTAACTGTAACATGGTATGTTTGGTCATTCCCAATAATATAGTACAATATTGTATTGAGTACAACACACTGTTGATACTTTAGGCAATGTGATACATTCCAAGAACCACTATTTAATAGCTAAAAGAGTGTTAAGAAAACTTTCAGGACGGGGATAAAACAAAAGAATAAATACTTCCAAGTAGGTGATAATAAGTTGATTTTAAGTTTTTTTTCCTTAGTAGGATTTTTAGAATGAATTTAAACAATCCAGTATGTGTGTGTGTGTCTATACAAATAAATTATGGTGCTGACTAGGTTCTCAATTTATATGGAACTATGTTCCTAATTGCACCAGATTAAAGAAACTTTATATAATTAGCCTTACAGTAATTTCAATGATATTTAAAAATAAAGCATTCTCCTATATTTAAATAAAAATAATTTAAATTAAATACATCAATTTGGAAATATTCAAAATAGTTTCCCCCATTACAATCAATTTTGTAAATCAGCTACTCTTATTGATAATATAAATGGAAATCAAACTTACTTGCAGGTTAAGATGCGAACTAAATCATTTGGTTTATACAGTTCAATACACACAGCACAACTATCTCCATCAGGGCCAATTTCCTATGAGCAAATAGTTATTATTACTCTGATAGATAAGAAACAATACATTAAACTACAGAGCAACATCATAAATGTATGTATTTAAATTGTATAAAGTCCTATAGAAGGAGGAACATCATATCACTAATGACTATTTTAAATAAGCAATTTAAAATTATTTTGTCTTAATTGAAGAAAAGTGTAACTTTAGAAACAGGGTAGAAAAGTGGTTGCTAGGTGCTGGTAGTGGAAGAAATACAGAGAAGTTTGTATAAGGGTACAAACTTTCAGTTATAAGGTCTGAGGATCTAATGTAAAACATGGTGACTATAGTTGGTAACACATTATATAATTGAAATTTAAAATAAAAAGTATTTAGACTTAAAATGTAAGAATGAAACAAAGAGAACTGATGGATGTGGGCAACGGTGTGGTGACTACAAGGGGGAGTATGGAGACAGGTGGAGGAGGGTATAGGGAGAATAAATGATGATGAAAGGAGACTTGACTTGGGGTGGTGAACCACACAGTACAATGTAAAAATGATGTGTTATAGAATTGTGCACCTGAAACCTGTATAATTTTGTTAACCAGTGTTACCTCAATAAATTCAATAAAAAGGAAAAAAAAGTAAAATAATAATGTCGACCAAAAGGGGAATAGCCCAAAGAGAAATGTGTAGCTCTAATTTAAACATTTTTCTAGTTTTAGAAGTTATAAAATGCAATTTGTACAATTTTTTAGCTATCTTGTACCATTTAAAGAAAATTAAGACTTCTGGTCAAGTTGGTGGCCTAGGTAAACACTTCTTGCCTCCTCATAAAACCACATCAAAATTACAACTAAATTATAGAACAACCATCACTCAGAACCATAAGAAATTGAGTTGAATAGAAGTCTGACAATGATGGAATTAAAGAAACCACATCCATCTAGACTGGTAGGAGGAGGGGAGAGATGTGGAATGGGCTGGTCCCATATCCATGTGTGGTGGATAAAAATTTGGGAAGGGTATCTTGTGAGCAGAGTCCCAGCCTCACACCAGGGTTCCCAGCCCAGAATTCCACTGCCAGGAAGATAAGTGCTCATAACTTCTAGCTGCAAAAACTAGCAGGGATTGAATCAGGGGAAGAAACTTCTCGAGTCCCAAGTAGTTCCTCTTAAAGAACCCACACACAAACTTACTCAGACTCACTCCCTTTGAGCTCCAGCACCAGGGTAGCACCTTGAAAGGCCCCAGTGGCATACATGGATGAACTGAAATGTCTGGCATCAGACTGAGAGCTGGGGGATAGCTTTATCCCAGACAGAAAAGTAGGCAGAAGCCATTGTCCGTTTTCTGAACCCTCCTCCCACAGATCCACAGAACTGCCAGGTGGGTGCCGTATCTGAGACTCCACCAACCTGTCTAACACTGTTTGGTCCACCCTGGAGATCCTGTGAGGCTCCATTCCAACCAACTTACAGCTGCTAACAGTGGCTTTTCCATAGGAATTGGTGGTCTTGGTTCACGCTTCACAAGTTCCTAAATCCTTTCAAACAAGCAACAGCCAGCTTCAGGGAGTCACCAGCCCCCATACATCTTACTAAGTGGCCCAGGCATGGCACTAGCAGCAGTCATCTCAGATTGCTTTATAGCTTAAGCAGGGTGGCCCATAGCAAAACACAGGTGGGGACTGACCTTGCCCTACACTACCTGGGAAACTCCATGGCCTGTGCACCCAGTGACAGCTACAGATCCTGTCAGAGCACCACCACCCTGCCCCTGCACGGCTGATCCACAAAGGGCAGAGGTTGGTGGTCAGTGGACACAGCCTATGCTTGCAGCTGACCAGACTGGGTAAATCCCTTCCACAGACCTGCCAACAGGATCCAAGGATCAACTACAAGAGGAGGGTGTACTCAGCCCACATGAAGGTCATATCTCAAGTACCCAGCTTGGGTGATAGGGGAGGCTGTGCCACTGGACCCTACAGGACACCTACTATATTAGGCCACGCTACCAAGACAGAGAATCGAAGCAGCTCTACCTAATACATAGAAATAAACACAGGGACACTGCCAAAATGAGGAGACAAAGAAACATGACCCAAATAAAAAAAAAAACATATCAAAACTCCAGAAAAATAACTAAATAAAATGGAGATGAGCAATCTATCAGATGCAGAGTTCACTAGTTATAAGGATGGTCAAGGAACTTATTGAGGGACTCAGCAGCATAAAAAAGACCCAGTCAGAAACAAAGGATACACTAACAAAAAATGTATAGGGAAACAACACTAGAGTGGATGAAGCCAAGAATCAAATCAATAATTTGGAACATAAGCAAAACACAACCAATCAGAACAAGAAGAAAAACTAATTTAAAAAACTGAGGATACTATAATCAGACTCTGGGACAACTTCAAGGATTCCAATATTTGCATCATAGGGGTGCCAGAAGGAGAAGAGAAAGAGCAAGAAATTGGAATTCTATTTGAAAAAAACAATGAAGGAAATCTTCCCTAATTTGGTGAAGGAAATAGACTTGCAAGTCTAGGTAGCACAGAGTGTCCCAAACAAGGTGGATGCAAAGAGGCCCACTCCAAGACACATCATAATTAAAATGACAAAGGTTAAAGATAAAGAGAGACTCTTAAAGGCAGCAAGAGAAAAGCCATTAGTTACATATAGGGGGCTTCCCATAAGCCTGTGAGCTGATTTCTCAAAAGAAACTTTGCAGGCTAGATGGGATTGGCAAGAAATATTCAAAGTCATCAAAAGTAGGAACCTACAACCCAGATTGCTTTACCCAGCAAAGATATAATTGAGAATCTAAGGGCAGATAAAGAGTTTCCCAGACAAGAAAAAACTAAAGGAGTTCATCATCACCAAACCATTATTATATGAAATGTTAAAGGGGCTTATTTAAGAAAGAGAAGAAGACCAAAACTATGAGCAATAAAATGGCAATAAATACACATCTATCAACAATTGAATCTAAAAAACAAATTAAGCAAACAAGAACAGGGACAGAATCATAGATATGGAGAATGGTTTGATGGTTGTTGGATAGGAGTGGGTATGGTGGAATGTGTGAAAATGTGAGAGGATTAAGAAGTACAAATAGGTGGTTACAGAATAGCCATGGGGATGTAAAGTACAGTATAGGAAATGGAGTAGCCAAAACACTTATATGCATGACCCATGGACATGAACAATGGTGTGGGGATACATGAGGGACTGGAGGGTGCTGGATGCATGGGGGCAAATAGGAAAAAATTGGGGCAACTGTAATAGCATAATCAATAAAATCTGATTAAAATAAAATCAAATCACTGCTGAAAAATGTAAAGAAAATTAAAATATAATTCACATACAGTAAAATTCACTTTTTAGTATTCAGTTTTGCAAATTCATACCAGTATACAGTCACTTAATTGCCACCACAATCAAGATATAAGAAAGTTTTATTACCTCAACAAATCCCTCTGTATCCATTCGTAGTTATCCTCTCCTTTCACCCCCACCCTCTGGCAACCACTGATCTGTTTTCAGTTCCTATACTTTTGGCTTTTCCAGAATATTATATAAATGGACTTCTGCATTTGATTCTGGCTTCTTTCACTTAATGCATTTGAGATTCATCCATATTGTTGTGTGTATTGGTGGGGTCGCTTCCCTTTAAATTGCTAAATAGTATTCCAGAATATGGATGTACCACCGTTGTTTTTACATTCACTATTTGAAGGACATTTGTGTTCTTTCCCATTTTTTGGTAATTATTAATAAAGCTGAACAATTGTGTATAAGTTTTTATGTGAACATATTTTTTCCTCTAGGGTAAATATTATTAGTGAGATTTCTGGGTTGTTTGGAAAGTGTATATTTGGTTTCATAAAAATTTGCCAAACTGTTTTCCAAACTGGCTATACCTTGCAATCTCACCAGGAAATTTATGACAGTGATAATTTTCCACATCTTGGCCAGCTTTTGGTGTTGTCAGTTGTATTGGTTTTAGGCATTCTAATGAATGTGCTGTGGTATCTAACTGTGGCTTTATTTGTATTTCTCTAATGACTAATGATATGGACATCTTTTTATGTGCTTTTTTTTTTTTTTGCCATCCATATATATCCTTTGGTACAATGTCTGTTTTGCCCACTTTTCGCTACATTTCTTTTTATGTTGAGTATTGAGAGTCCTTTATATATTCTGGATACAGCTTTTATCAGGTATGGAGTTTTCAAATATTTTCTTCTAGTCCATTGCTTGTCTTTTCATTCTCTTAACACTGCCTTTCAAAGAGCAAAAAGTCTTAATTTTGACAGTGTTAAATTTTGCATTTAAAAAAAAAATATTTATTTATTTTTAGACAGAGGGGAAGGGAGGGGGAAAGGGAGAGAAACATCACTGTGTGGTTATCTACTCAGTGGTCACATGCCCCCTACTGAGGGCCTAGCCCACAACCCAGGGACAAATATACTGAGCCACACCAGCAGGGGCCAAATTTCTCATTTTTTTAATGGACACGTTTTTGGTATCACATGAAAGTAATCTTTGTCTAACCCAAGTAATGAAGGTATTTTTCTTTGAAGTTTTCTTCTGAAAATTCATAGTTCTATATTTTATATTTAGGCCTGTGATCAATTTTGAATTATTTTTTACAAAGTGCATAAAGTATGGATTGAGGTTCACTTTTTCACATGTGGATATTCAATCATTGCATATGGAGTGCCAACAATTGGCTATTCCTTTTTTTATCAAATTACATTGGTACTTTTGTCAAAATCAATTAATCATATATGTGTAGGTCTATTTCTGGACTCTCTCTTCTGTACCATCGATTTAAATAAAGATCTCTCTTTTCTCCAATACCACAATATCTTTAAAAAAATTTTTATTGTTGTTCAATTACAGCTGTCCCCATTTTCCCCCATTACTCTCCCCTGCCCTACCCATCCGCCTCCCACACTCAATCCTCTCCACCCCCGTTGTCTTTGTCCATGGGTCCTTTATACATGTTCCCTGACTTAACCCTTTCCCTTCTTTCCCCCGTTGTCCCCCTCACCCAACCCTTCTGGTCATTGTCAGTTTGTTCTTTATTTCCATGTCTCTGGCTCTATTTTCCTTGCTTGTTTTATTGATTAGGTTCCAATTATAGGTGAGATTATATCCATACAACAATATCGTGACTACTGTAGCTTTAAAATAATCCTGCAAATCAGGTAATGTTAGTCATCCAATTTGTTCTTCTTTATAAAAATTGCAAACAGCCGAAGTATCCATCAGTAGATGAGTGGATTAAAAAGTTGTGGTACATTTACACAATGGAATACTACATGGCTGTAAAAAGAAGAAAATCTTACCTTTTGTGAGAATGGATGGACCTGCAGATTATTATGCTAAGTGAAATAAGCCAATCAGAGAAAGACAAAGACCAGTTGATCTCACTTATGTGTGGAATCTAATAAAATATGAGGTGGGACCCAAGAAAAAGTTTGAATTATCTTCTGGAGGGCAGACCCCTTTTAGTCAAAGATTCCCCCACTTGGTGAGTGTTCTAGAAATCCATCTGTATCAGTGTACCAGTTGGCATTGTTGTGAGAGGCTGCATTTGGTTTCAGTGAAAAATTTTTTAAGACTCTCAACATATTTGCCCATTTCATGATGGGTGATTTAGGAGCACACCTGCCCACTGCCCACTCAGCAGCGCTGAGTGTTCATCAGTTTTTGACCAAAGCCAGCATAGCCCCTGTGCCTCACCCCCCTATTCAACAGATCTTGTCCCGAGCAATTTTTTGTTGTTGTTTTCCCAGATAAAAAAAGTCCTCAAAGGGAAATGTTTGCCAGTGTGGAAGGGTGGAACAAAAAATGGCAGAAACACTAAAAGGCATAAAAATTGACAAGTTCAAAACTGTTTTAAGCTGTGGGAAAAAAGTCTCTATTGCTGTATTGAATGGAATGGAGAGTACTATGAAGGTGACTGAAGTTTAAACATGTAAGAATGAATACACAATTTTTTATAAATAAATTCCAGGTTTTTGGGTTCCCTCTTGTAAACTGATGAACAAAATAGAAACAGAGGTATGGTTACATGGAACAGACTGAAAGCTGTCAGAGGTGAAGGAATTAGCCAAAGAACATATATGCATGACATATAGACACAGACAACAGTGAGGGGATGGCCAGTGGGAAGGGGGAACAAGGGCTGGGTGGAGGTGGGTAAAGGGAAGGTATGGAGACATCTGTAACGGTGTCAGCAATAAAAATAAAGTTAAAAATTGTTTTGGTTATTGTAGTTGTTTTGTTTTCCTCATAAGCCTAGAATCAACTTGTCAATTTCTACAAAAGATCCACTAGGATTTTGATTGAAACTGCATTGAATCTATAGATTAGTTTGACAGGGGGATTGACATTTTGTCAACAGTGAGTCTTTGGAGTCATGCACATGTATGTATCTCCATTAATTTAGGTCTTCCTTGATTTTTTCCCATGTTTTGCAGTTTTCAGTATATAGATCTTGTACCTATTTTATAAGATTTATAACTATTTAATGGTTTTGATGCTATTATAAATGGTATTCTTTATTTCAGTAAGTTCTATAGATAGCTTTGATATACATTTTACACAATGATGGTATTTTTCAACTGTCCTAAATCTGAACCTAACTGTTCAAGTAAAGTTATACTGAAGCACTGTATTAGCTTCCTGTTGTTGCTAAAGCAAATTACTATTACTTAGTAGTTTAAAATAACACATATTTATTCTCTCATTGTCATGGAAATCATAATTTTAAAAATCAAAGTGTTGACAGTGCTGTGCTGCCTCTGAAGGATTCAAGGGAGAATTCCTTTTTTTTTCCTTTTCCATATTCTAGATGTTGTGTGCATTCCTTGGCCCATGGCACCTTTCTTGTATCACCCAAAACTTTTGCTTCCATTGTCATGCCTGCTACTGTACTGTAGTCAAATCTCCCCCTTCCTCACTCTAACAAGATATTGATTATATTTAGGACCCACCTAGATAATCCAGAATAATCTCCCCATCTCAAGATCCTTAATTTAGTCACGTCTTCAAAGTCCTTTTTGTCATATAAAGTAACATTCACAGGTTCGAGAGATTAGGAACTAGATAACTTTGGGGGACATTTTTAGCATACCTCCAACATTAAATACATTTTTAAAAGTCAGTAAGATTTATAAATTCCAATGAAAAAACTACTTTGGAAGAAGACTTAGCTTTCTCAATGGCCAGCTAAGTGTTGCTTTAAAACACAAAGCATTTTCAAGTCATAAATATACCTTGTCTCCTTGTTTCAGTGTGCGTAGTTGAAGTCTTCCAATAGCTTTTTTAGCATCTGCCTTTAATTGTCTCTGTAATGAAAAATAATAGATATTACAAAAACTATTTTTTAAAAAAATGCAATGATAGAGATTAATAAATATTTATTCAGTTAAATAAATTTTTAAAAGATAAGATTTTAATTAACCATAATAAATGTTCTATTTATCAGGCAGGATTTTTCAAATTACTGAAACTTTTCACTTTTTCCCTGCCTTCTTAAACAGCATCTTTGGGCTACAATGGTAAAGCTACATAGCCCCATTCCAAATGGATTCAGATGCTATGAAGTTTCAAGACAATTTTCCTATTTTCAAGCTCAGAGAACCTTAAAAGTGTATCTTTTCCAGTTTTAAAAATCATTTCTCACTTGGAAGAAAGTACACACAATTAAAATTCAATTGGACCTAGATTCAAAATCTGATTTTATTACTTATTAAATAAATAATCCTGGAGAAGTCATTTAATTCTTTGAGCTTGTTTACATATCTATAAAATGAGGATGATACCAATCCTTACAGTGTTATTTGGTATTATGGAAAAATTAGTGTTTATAATCACTACTGCCTTATAAGGAGGGTGGCTTCTGAGAGTGGTAGACCTGTTTTGTTCCCACTGAGCATATACCTACAAGAGTCTGGGCACGCAAAGGTGAGCTCCAGACTCACATAGGGAATAAGGACTAAAATGTTTTACATAATTAAGTCAGAACTGAAGTTGGGGTATAGGGGAAATCTGAGAGATGAGGGAAAGATAAGAGAGTAAACAATGAACTGGCCAAAAGAAAAAAAAAATCCCAGATGGTATGAAACATTCAGTGCTAATCTGAAGTTATTTGTGATGCTGCAAAAATATCTTCTGTCTCTTTCACTAAAATCTACTTTATACACAAATATCTCAAGTAAATATATGTGTAAATTGAAGAAGAGGCCAGGTATCACAGCTGGATAGATGCTGTATGGAATAGAGAGATAGGGTGTGCAGCATGTCAAGATAATAAGCAATCTTCCTATTTTTGAACTGCAAAATGAACAAACTTGGTAGAAATTCAGCAAAAAGTAGGCACTTAAACCAGAGGTTATTGTGAGAAGGTAAACAGCTTCCTCATCCCCATATATACACCTCCATCCCCAGCAGGAAAGCCCACATCTGACATCCAGGTTATGTGAAAATTAGAAATAATTTAAATAGTCTGAAGCATAATATCTGGCATACAATACACACTCAATAAAAAGTGTTTTTAAAGATTTTATTTATTTGTTTTTAAAGAGGGGAAAGGAAGGAGAAAGAGAGGGAGAGAAATGTCAATGAGTGGTTGACTCTCAGGCACCCCCTAAGTGAGGACCTGGCCCACATCCCAGGCATGTGCCCTGACTGGGAATTGAACTGGTGACCCTTTGGTTTGCAGACCAGCACTCAATCCACTGAGCCACAACAGCCATGGCAATGAAATGTTTATTAAATGAAAATAAATACTACTACTCAAAAATATGGGTAACATTCTTGTAACACATTTTTATATATCTGTAGCAAATATATTTTAAAATGGAATAATCCATGCATGTAGGTATGTGAGGAAATTCCTTAATGCCCAAACCTACCTTCTATATCAGATATCATTTTGTGAAAGGTATTTGTCTTGATTCCAAAAAGATTACTAGTCAAACTATTTCTTTGCTGTCACAGGAACAGCAGAAAATTCTGAGATTGTTACTTAATAGAAACAGTTAACAGGAAGGCCTAGTCCTCAGAGGAAAGAAGTACTAATTGAGGCTCCCTTATTCTCACTTTTGGACCTAATTGTGAGTTAACTCATGTAATGCAGGAACTCCAAACCAGGGAATTGCATTTGTGTTCATGATATTCTGAAAACAAATCACCTGGAAGACCAGCAGATATGGACATACTGTGGACATGCTGCTTGTTACTCACTCTACATGGAGTGCACCAATGGTGGTCAATCGGTGCAAGAAGGACCGCACCCTGCCTCCAGCATTGGTGCTATTTATAGGGTGAGGGAGGAGGGAGCATCAGTTGCATGTGAAAATTCTACACTTTGTGATAAACACAGGAGCCTTGAGAGGGCTGTGACATCCAGATACAGACTGTTTTCCTTGTCCTTATGGCTGCTGGCCATGCAGCCGCCTGTTCTCTGAGGTTGTGTGGGGGCCATATCCTGAGTTATCCCACAACTCACAAGGAGAATTCTATGATGGCACTTTATCTTAAGCACAAATATTTTCCCTTCTATTTTATTACTTGAATCATAAGTAAATAATAGAGTGACAGTAAAAGGAACTACATTTAGGATCTTGAGAACAAGAAGAATGCTTAGAGGTCACCTAGCCTGATATCTAATCTGAAATAACAAAACTAAAGACCAAAGATGAAGAATGCCATACTCAAAATCTCTGAGTTGTTAGTGTCAGTCCCACTGAAGACCAGAGTTAAGTCTTCCTTCCCAACATTAAGGAAGCCATCTTTTTTCACTGTGGCTTGGAGCAGGGAGCTAGTATCATTTCCTTATATTTATATAGACATTATAATTTAAAAATATTTTTTATATCTATTACCTCATTTAATCTTCAAAGCAACCTCCTGAAATAGATAATATCCTCATTTTAAAGATGAGAAAACGGTGGCTTGGAAAAAATAAAAAACAAAAACAAAACAAACAAAAAATTTGTCCAAAAGGGCATGCAGTCTCTAAATGATAAAGCTGTTCCAGTAAGAAGAGTTTCAGTAAGGAACTCTTTATATTCCGAGATCTTATTACAAGAACTCAAATAACTTTTGAAGTTTTTCCAACTCCTGGATTCTATGGTTTGTCAAATTGTTTCAAGTCCTTAAAGTGAAAAACCAGTATGCCCACAGGACCCTGGCCTAGAATTCCGAACATCATATTTTCTTTTTATATAGCTCATGAACTATTTAGATACCAAAACTAGAAAAATGTAGATGATAAATACACCAAGAAGAGAAAATGGGAAAAGAAAAACATGTAGTTGATGAGCCTTTGACAATAATCTTAAACTTTGTCTTTACAGCACTTCTGATTTAAGCTTAAGCAAGAAGCTCTACAACATAATTGGAGAAATGCACTGGCAAGGAAATGATACAACTTTAATGTATTTACTTGGTTAAGTCTATATAGTATGATTTCTTATTCCAAAATATGCAGTGAAACACAATAGAAATGCCTGAATCTTGAGTGTTAGTGCTTATCAATTTATTAAGAATGAATGTAAAATATATATTATATCCAAGACTAATTGAAATTAATTTGAAGGATGGAATTGAAAGCAAGCTTTCAATGTAATGTCCAAGTCTATGCGAATGAGAAGAGAACTTACATTAATATGAATGCTAATATAAAGTGGGGGATACAAAAATACAAGGCAGGGACTTAAGATGGTGGTGAGATCGGTGGGAGCAGAGTCCACTTCCCCCTGCACATGGGTGAAACACGTAGCCGATCTACTGAGGAACAAAGCGAACAGCCAACAGCACCCCAGCGTTTATGAAGATAGGAGACCAGAAAGTATAGAGGACACTGAGAAAACAGACAGTAAGGGGATTGCTTCAGGACAAAAAGGTCCCTGGGACAAGCGTGGGGGAACAGGGTAACTGCAGCCCCAGGCCCTCACCCACCCAGCAGGCCTGCCGCAGGACTCCTGGGAGAGAGCCAGGTTAATGGCTCCTTCCCCTGCCCAACAAGGCTTGAGCAGCACCAAGAGAGACCTGGTTGCTTGAGGTCTCAGGGAAGGGAATAAGGACCAAGTGGTAAACCCATGGAAACTGTGGGTGCTGGCTGGGGAGAGTTGACAGTTGGGCTGTGTGGGGCCCTGAATCAGACACTCCCCAGTCTAGCGGGAGAGGTGGGCTGTGTGAGAGGACAGGCCCTTCCTTCTATGGAGCTGCAGGTTTGAGCAGGAGGATTTTCTCAAAAGGAAAAAGACCCTCGGGGGCACTTTGGGGAATTCTCCTGCAGCAGCAGCTACAAGTCTCCTCTTCACCTGGCCTACCAAGGCTCCCACTGGGGTTTGGGGGGCATCAGCCCACATCTGAACATGGGAGAGTGCAACTTGGAGGGACCTGAGAACACAAGCACTGAGGAGAGTGCAAATCAAGGAAGGCCCCTCACGCACACCCATAGCCTAGAGGAGGGTGAGTGCCTGAACCTGTAGGTCTGGGGCATTGGAGAGCTGGGGCAGAGGCTGCCCAAATGCTAGTTGGGAACAAGAAGAGCTGGACTAGGCCCCCTGAGTCGGCTGCAGCCAAAAAGACAAGCAAAACAGGCTTGGCCAGTTTGAAGCCAGCAGGCTTTTTAAAAATTTTCTTTTTTAAAGTAATTATTTTCCCATTTTTTAATTGGGTTATTTGTCTTTCTGGAGTGCAGTCATGTGAGTATTTTATATATTTTGGAGATCAGACCCTAGTCTGAGGTATAATTGGCAAATATGTTTGCCCATACGGTTTGTTCTCTTTTCATTTCAATGCTGTTTTCTTTAGCCATGCAGAAGCTTTTTATTTTGATGAGGTCCCATTTGTTTATTCTTTCCTTTATGTCCCTGCTTTAGGGGACGTGTCTGTGAGGATGTTGCTGCATGGAAAGTCTGAGATTTTGCTGCCAATGTTTTCCTCTAGGACTTTTATGGCGTGACAACTTATATTTAAGTCTTTTATCCACCTTGAATTTACTTTTGTGTATGGCATAAGCTGGTGATCGAGTTTCATTTACTTCTCCAAGGAAGGCATAGAGACGGACCAGAGACATATGAAAAGATGCTTAGATCACTAGCCATCAGCCAGATGCAAATTAAAACCACAATTAGGTACCATCTCACACCAGTCAGAGTGGACAACATAAACAAATCAACAAACAAATGTGGAAGAGGATGCAGAGAAAAGGGAACCCTAGTACATTGTTGGTGGGAATGCAGACTGGTGCGGCCACTGTGGAAAACAGTATGGAATTTCCTCAGAAAACTGAAAGTGGAACTGCCTTTTGACCCAGCAATTCCACTGCTGGGATTATAACCTAAGAACACTGAAACACCAGTGCAAAATAACCTATGCACCCCAATGTTCATAGCAGCACAATTTACAATAGCGAAGTACTGGAAACAACCTAAGTGCCCATCAGCAAATGAGTGGATAAAAAAACTATGGTACATTTACACAATGGAATTCTACGCATCAGAGAGAAAGAAGGAGCTTATACCCTTTGCAACAGCATGGATGGAACTGGAGAGCATTGTGCTAAGTGAAATAAGCCAGGCAGTGAGGGACAAATACCATATGATCTCACCTTTAACTGGAACATAATCAACAAAAGAAAAAAGCAAACAAAATATAACCAGAGACATTGAAGTTAAGAACAATCTAACAATAACCAGAGGGGAGTGGAGATGGGATAGTGGGGGAGGTGTTTTCAGGAACTACTATAAAGGACACATGGACAAATCAAGGGGGAGTGTGGAGGTGGGGGAGGGAGGTGGGTTTGGCTGGGGTGGGGTGGAGGGGTGGGGAGAACATGCAGACAACTGCAATTGAACAACAATAAAAAATATAAAAATAAAAATACAAAATAATGTAAAAAACCCAATTCTTTATGATTCTCTTTATTATTTTTTTCTTTCTTTTAACACCTTCTTCCTCTTTTTTCTGCTTTCTTGTTCTATTCCTTCTTTCTCTCCCTTTATATCTCTTCTTCCTTGTGCCTTTTTTCTTTTTCAAATCCCCACAAGTGCCACAATAAAACCTGGAACTCTGAAAACACCAGAGTTGGACCCAAAGAGGGGGCATCCCAACAGCTGAGACACTGAAACAGATTTCACTTTGCTACTCCAGAGAACTTGCAAGTTATTGTATATTTGTATTATTATTTTTTCATTATTCTTACATCACTGATTTTATTAGTACTTTTTATCTCTCTTTCTGTTTAGTCTTCTTTGCTTGACTGGTTAATTTGCATTGTTTGACTGGTTTCCCTTGTTCTCTCTTTCATAGTTTATTGTTAATTAACTGTATTTCACTTCACTTGTGTTCCATTAGCACACTCCTCTAGGACCTATACTCCCTATTCTAGTTATCCAGATCACATAGATTCTGTCATATGATTGTTGCTCCATTACTATTATAAATAATAGTTGTTCCATACATTTGTAAATGCTACACACAACCCCTCCCAAATCTCAGACCAGTTCACTGTTTCCTGAACTTTATTACTGGTGTGGTTAACTCTATTCTCCCACACATTACACCTATTTTCTACCCTTTACTCTCACTTTCCCTCATAATTGGACCTCCCACAAGCTCACACCCTTCTAGATTCAACTCACAGTCCTCCCCCCCACACAAAAAGACCCTTCTTTCCACCCTTTCTAAAAAGTGGCCAGGTGGGGGAATTATCGTGGTTAACACTATACATATCCAATTGATCTCCTATCTTTTCTCTAAGGGCTGGTACTTTAAATATCAAATAACACACTCCTGCTGTCTTAAACCATTTTGCCTTCCCCCTCCTACCTATTAGAGAAAAGAGTAGGTAGAAGCTGTGAACACCAGGATACCTCCTGGAACAGGAAACCCAACAACAAAGGAACCACCGACAGCTAAGAACAGAAGAAGTTGAGGGAGGGAGTGGATGTTACACTAACTCAACCAAGGAAATATCTGGAAATACAAATAAAGAGTGAACAACTAACTCAGAACAAACAACTGAACAAGAGAAAGAGAAAAACCTCAAAACCTTGTACATACAGAAAAACCAGCTCCAACACAACCTGCCCACACCTGCACAAGAGAAAACAAGAGGTGGGGGACAGACAGACTGACCCTCAGATAACCAGCTGATGGGAAAGACCCACCAAAGAAATACCCAGAAAGAACAAAAAAAACCAAACTCATACACAGAACCAACATAAACCACAGCACAAGATCAGAAGAATGGGTAGACCAATGAGACTGTACCACTAAATCTCACAGGTATTCTATCAGAGAAGTTTACACCAAAAACCCAGGGGGTCAGAGCAGAGCAACTTAAGAAGAAGAGGCTAATAGGAAGAGTCTCACAAACAATGGGAAGACAAAGAAACAATCTGCAAAGGAAAGGAAGAGGGGAAGTCTCAGAAACAATGCTAAATGAAAAAGAGGCAAGTTAACTATCAGATAATGAGTTCAAAGAATTGGTTATAAAGATGCGTAATGAGCTCACACAGAATTACCAGAAACTACAGGGAAACTACAATGAACTCACCTCAAACTATATCGAAATAAAAAAGGAAATAAAACTATCAACAGGGGCCAAGAGGAAATGAAGAATACAATTTTGGAACTGATGAACACAGTAGAAGGAATCAAAAGCAGGCTTGATGAAGCAGAGGATCAGATCAGTGAGCTGGAGGACAAGGTAGAAAAAAACACCCAGAATGAACAAGAAAAGGAAAAGAGGCTCAGAAACAATGGGAACACAGGTGCGAAAACATGGCAATGAATAAGTACCTATCAATAATAACCTTAAATATAAATGGATTAAATGCTCCAATCAAAAGACATAGAATAGCTGAATGGATAAGAAAACATGACCCACACATATGCTGCCTACAAGAGACCCATCTCAGGACAAAAGACCTACACAGACTGAAAGTGAAGGGCTGGAAACAAATTTTCCAAGCAAACGGACAGGGAAAAAAAGCCGGGGTAGCAATACTCATATCAAACAAAATAGACTTCTAAAAAAGGGCAACAAAGAGAGACCCAGATGGTCGCTTCATAATACTCAAAGGAAGAATCCACCAAGAAGACATAAACATTATAAATATATATGCACCCAAGATAGGAGCACACAAATACATAAAGAAAATCTTGAAGGATTACAAGAAAGATATTGACAGCAACACAATTATAATAGGGGATTTTAACACTCCACTGTAAACTATGGACAAATGTTCCAAACAAAATATCAACAAAGATATTGTGGCATTGAACAACGCCCTAGATGAAATGGATTTAACTGATATATATCAAGAAACTTTCATCCCAAAGAAGCAAAATACACATTCTTTTCAAATGCACATGGAACATTTTCAAAGTTAGACCACATGATAGGACACAAAACAAGCCTCAACAAGTTGAAGAAAATTGAAATCATAGCTAGCATTTTTTCTGATCACAAGGGACTGAAATTAGAAAGAAATCGCAAGGAAAAAAACCCCAAACACTCAAAAACATGGAGATTGAACACCATGCTATTAAACAATGAATGGGTGAAGAATGAGATTATGGAAGAAATCAAAATTTTCCTGGAAACAAATGAAAATGAACTGACAACAATCCAAAACCTATGGGACACAGCAAAGGCAGTCCAAAGAGGGAAGTTCATAGTGATACAGGCCTACCTAAAAAGAATAGAAACAGCTCAAATAAACAACCTAACCATACACCTACAAGAACTCAAGGAACAACAACAAAGACATCCCAAAGCAAGTACAAGGCAGGAAATAACCAAGATCAAAGCAGAATTAAATGACATAGAGACTTAAAGCACAACTTTAAGGATCAGTGAATCCAGGAGCTAGTTCTTTGAAAAGATAAACAAAATCAACGAGCCCTTAACAGGCTCATCAAGAAAAAAAGAGAGGACATAAATAAACACAATCAGAAATCAAAGAGGAGAGACTACAACGGATACCACGGAGATAAAAAGGATTGTAAGAAATTACTACGAAGAACTGTATGCCAGAAAATTTGAAAACCTAGATGAAATGGACAAATTTCTAGAAAAATATAACCTTCCAAAACTCAATGAGGAAGAAGCACAAAGCCTGAACAAACCAGTAATGCCTGATGAAATTGAAACAGTAATCAACAAGCTTCCGACACACAAAAGCCCTGGACCAGATGGTTTCACAGGAGAATTCTACAAAGCATTTAAAGGAGAGCTAACCCCCATCCTCCACAGATTATTTCAAAAAATTCAAGAAGATGGAAGACTCCCAAACTTGTTTTACAAAGCCAACATCATCCTAATCCCAAAACCAGATAAAGACACAATGAAGGAAGAAAACTTCAGGCCATTATCACTGATGAACATAGATGCTAAAATCCTCAACAAAATATTGGCAAACCGCATACAGCAATACATTAAAAAGATCACACACCATGATCAAGTGGGATTCATCCCAGGGATGCAAGGACGGTACATTATTCACCAATCAATAAACATAATACATCACATAAACAACATCAGAGATGAAAATCACATGATCATATCAATAGAGCACTTGATAAGATACAGCACCCATTTCTGATAAAAACACTCAGCAAAGTGGGGATAGAGAAAGCATTCCTCAACCTAATAAAGGCCATATATGAGAGACCTACAGCCAACATCATACTCAATGGACAAAAACTTAGAGCTTTCCCACTAAGATCAGGAACAAGACAAGGATGCACTCTCTCATCACTCCTATTCAACAAAGTACTGGAAGTCCTAGCGAAAGCAATTATACAAGAGAAAGAAATAAAAAGCATCCAAATTGGAAAGGAGGAAATGAAACTGTCAATGTTTGCAGATGACATGATAGTGTACATGGAAAATCCTATAGACTCCACCAAAAAACTACTTGACCTAATAAATGAATTTGGCAAAACAGCCGGATACAAAGTCAATACTCGGAAATCAAAGGCATTTTTGTGCACCAACAATGAAACATCACAAACAGAAATCAGGAAAAAAAAAATCCCATTTGCTATAGCAAAAAGAAAAATAAAGTCCCTAGATATACACCTAACCACAGAGGTTAAAGACCTGTAATTAGAAAACTACACAACACTGGAGAAAAATATTAAGGAAGATACAAACAAATGGAAGCATGTATTTGCTCGTGGATTGGAAGGATTAACATCATCAAAATGGCCATACTACCCAAAGTGATTTATAGAGTCGATGCAATCCCTATTAAAGTACCCATGACATATCTCACAGATACAGAACAAACATTTCAGAAATTTATATGAAAGCATAAATGACCCCGAATAGCTGCCTCAATTTTGAAAAAGAAGAACAAAGCAGGAGGGATCACAATACCTGATATCAAACTGTATTACAGGGCCACTGTAATCAAAACAGCCTGGTATTGGCATAAAAACAGGCATATAGACCAATGGAACAGAACAGAGAGACCAGAAATAAACCCAAGACTCAACGCTCAATTAATATTTGACAAAGGAGGCAGGAGCATAAAATGGAGGAGAAATAGTGTGTTCAAGAAATGGTGTTGGGAGACCTGGAGAGAAACATGCAAAAAAAACGGAAGTTGATCACCAACTGACACCATATACAAAAATAAATTCAAGGTGGATAAAAGACTTAAATATAAGTCACAACACCAGAAAGGTCCTAGAGGAAAAGATTGGCAGGAAAATCTCCAACATTCCACGCAGCAACATCCTCAGAGATACGTCCCCTAAAACAGGGACATAAAGGAAAGAAGAATCAGATGGGATCTCATCAAAATAAGAATCTTCAGCATGACCAAATAAAACAGCATTAAAATGAAAAGAGAACCAACCGTATGGGAAAACATCTTTGCCAATGATACCTCAGACAAGGGCCTGATCTGCAAAATATATAAGAACACACATGACTCCACTCCAGGAAGACAAACAACCCAATTAAAAAATAGGCAAATGACGTGAACAGACAGTTCCCCAAGGAAGACATAGAGAGTACCCTGAGATATATGAAATGATGCTCAGCATCACTAGGCATCAGACAGATGCAAATTAATACCACAATGAAGTACCATCCCATACTGTTCAGAGTGGCCAACATAAACAAATCAACAAAGATATGTGGGAGAGGATGTGGAGAGAAGGAATCCTAGTACATTTTTGGTGGGAATGCAGACTGGTGCGGCCACTGTGGAAAACAGTATGGAATTTCCTCTTTTATAGAAAACTAAAAATGGATCTGCCCTTTTACCCAGCAATTCTACTGCTGGGATTATAACCTCAGAACCCTGAAACACCAATGGAAAAGAACCTATGTACCCTAATGTTCATAGCAGCACAATTTACAATAGCCAAGTACTGGAAGCAACCTAAGTGCCCATCAGCAAATGAGTGGATAAAAAAACTATGGTACATTTACACAATGGAATTCTACACAGCCGAGAGGAAGAATGAGCTTATACCCTTTTCAACAGCATGGATGGAACTGGAGAGCATTATGCTAAGTGAAATAAGCCAGGCAGTGAGAGACAAAGACAATATGATCTCACCTTTAACTGGAACATAATCAACAAAAGAAAAAAGCAAACAAACTATAACCAGAAACATTGAAGTTAAGAACAATCTAACAATAACCAGAGGGGAGTGGGGAGGGGATAGTGGGGAGAGGGGTTTTCAGAAACTTCTATAAAGGACACATGGACAAAACCAAGGGGGAGGGTGGAAGCAGGGGAGGGAGGTGGGTTTCGCTGTTGTGGGGTAGAGAGGTGGGGAGAAAATGCACACAACTGTAATTGAACAACAATAAAATAATTTAGAAATTGAAAAAAAAATACAGGGAAACAGCACGATGCCAAGTGATTCCAAGCAGGAGAGTTGATTATAAAGAATTTATAAAAGATTTGCCTCCAGCATACTAGAAACCAATGTTGAACAAAGCAGCCCTAGAGTAAAAATGTCCTTTAAAAGAAAACTTGGATATTTCCTGTTAACTACTGACGTTTTAGAAAATAAATAAAAAAAAGAAAAACAAAAGATATAGTCCTTTTCTTTAAATATAGATGTGAGCCATGTCATTTAGTTAAAAAGCACAAACTGTAGTTTTGGAGCTTGAGTGAAAATCACTTGCAAAACTGCCATTAGTACTTTAAATATTTCACTGTTGCACTAATAGCAAGAGATTCCAAGATATGTTTGTTTCTATAAAATGTGAAATGTAACCTTTAAGGTGGGAACAAGACAGGGATGTCTGCTTTCACCATTCTTATTAAAGATAATTCTAGAAGTCTTAGGAGCTTCCTGCCAAGATAGAGGCATAGGTAGACACACTGCATGTCCTCGCGTAACCAAAAGAAGGACAACAACAATTTAAAAACAAAAATAACCAGAACTGACAGAAAATTGAACTGTATGGAAGTCCGACAACCAAGGAGATAAAGAAGAAACATTCATCCAGACAGGTAGGAGGGGAGGAGACAGGCAGCCAGGGCGGAGAGGAGTTGTGGCAAGGCAGCCGCTGGCAGACCCAGCAAGGTGGCGGATTGTGGAATGGCAGAGGCATTGCAGCCCCACACTCGCGTATAGATAAGCTGGGAGGAATGACAGGGGAGCAAAATAGACTGCGCAACACAGGGCTCCAGCTCGGGGAAATAGAGCCTCAAACCTCTGATTGAAAAAACCTGTGGGGGTTTAGGTGGCAGCAGGAGAAACTCTCCTCACAAGAGAGTTTGTTGGAGAGACCCACAGGGGCCTAGAGCATGCACAAGCCCACACACTCAGGAATCAGCACCAGAGGGGCCCAGTTTGATTGTGGGTAGTAGAGGGAGTGACTCAAATCAGGCAGAGAGTGGAGTAGGCACCATTGCTCCATCTCGGCCCCTCTCCCACGTACAACATCACAGCACAGCCAGGAGCTTTACCCCACCCTGGTGAACACCTAAGGCTCTGCCCCTTTACATAACAGGCAAGCCAAGACAAAAAAAAAAAAATAAAGGCCCAAATGAAAGAACAGGTCAAAGCTCCAGAAAAAATACAACTAAGCAATGAAGAGATAGCCAACCTATCAGATGCACTGTTCAAAACAATGGTAATCAGGATGCTCACAGAATTGGTTGAATTTGGTTGCAAATTAGATGAAAAAAATGAAGGCTATGGGAAGAGAAACAAAGGAAAATGTACAGGGAACCAATAGTGTTGCAAAGGAAACTGGGACTCAAATCAATGGTGTGGACCAGAAGGAAGAAAGAAACATCCAACCAGAAAAGAATGAAGAAACAAGAATTCAAAAAAAGGAGGAGAAGCTTAGGAACCTCCAGGATATCTTGAAACATTCCAACATCTGAATTATAGGGGTGCCAGAAGGAGAAGAGAAAGAACAAAAAATTGAAAACTTATTTGAACAAATAATGAAGGAGAACTTCCCCAGTCTGGCAAAGGAAATAGACTTCAAGGAACTCCAGGAAGCTCAGAGAGTCCCAAAGAAGCTGGACCCAAGGAAGAATACACCAAGGCACATCATAATTGCAGTACCGAAAATGAAACAGAAGGAGAAAATCCTAGAAGCAGCAAGAGAAAAGGGCACAGTTACCTACCAAGGAGTTCCCATAAGACTGTCAGTTGATTTCTCAAAAGAGACCTTACAGGCAAGAAGGGACTGGCAAGAAGTATTCAAAGTCATGAAAGGCAAGGACCTACATCCAAGATTACTGTATCCAGCAAATCTATCATTTAGAATGGAAGGACAGATAAAGTGCTTCTCAGATAAGGTCAAGTTAAAGGAGTTCATCATCACCAAGCCATTATTATATGAAATGTTAAAGGGATTTATCTAAGAAAAAGGAGATAAAAAATATGAACAGTAAAAATGATAGCAAACTCACAGTTATTAACAACCACACCTAAAACAAAAACAAAAGCAAACTAAGCAAACAACTAGAACAGGGACAGAACCACAGAAATGGAGATCACATGGAGGGTTATCAATAGGGGAATGGGAGGGGGAGAGAGGGGAAATGGTACAGAGAATAAGTAGCATAAATGGTAGGTAGAAAATAGACAGGGGGAGGGTAAGAATAGTATACGAAATGTAAAAGAACTTATAAGTATGACCCATGGACATGAACTATAGGGGGGAATGTGGGAGGGAGGGGGTGGGCAGGATGGAGTGGAGTGAAGAGGGGAAATGGGACAACTGTAATAGCATAGTCAATAAATATATTGAAAAATAAATACATAGAAGTCTTAGCCACAAAAATCAGACAAGAAGAAAAAATAAAAGGCATATAAATTTGGAAGGAAGAAGTAAAACTGTCATTATCCGCAGATGACATAAAATTATACATAGAAAACCCTAAAGACTCCACCAAAAAACTACTTAATTTAATAAATAAATTTGGCAAAGTAGCAGGATACAAAATTAATATCCACTAGTGTGTGGCACTTTTATACAGTAATAATGAACTCCCAGAGACAGAAACTAAGAAAACAATCCCATTTACCATTGCAACAACAAGAACAAAAGGAACCAAGGAATAAACTTAACCAGGGGGTAAAAGACCTGTACTCAAAAAACTGTAGGACATTGAGGAAAGAAATAGAAGAAAACATAAACAAGTAGAAGCATATACTGTGTTCATGGACTGGAATAATTAATATCATTAAAATGTTCATACTACCAAATGATAGATTCAAAGAAATTCCTGAAAAATTACAATAACATATTTCACAGATCTAGAACAAATATCCCCAAAATTAATATGGAACCAAAAAAGGTCCTAAATAGCTTCAGCAATCTCAGGAAAGAAGAACAAAGTTGGAGGGTTCACAATACCAGATATTATACTATACTAAAACTATATTAAACTAAACTATACTAAAAAGTAACTGTAATCGAAACAGCCTGGTACTGACAAAGGAACATG